>NW_027423760.1:1342500-1731264 GCF_013202065.1 Cotesia typhae | reverse complement strand
GAAAAGACCAGCTAAACACGATTATGACTTTTATGTCGTGAATTTCGAAAGTTAAATTTTCGAACGTTTCCGCGCAGGAAACAGTCGATAAAATAACTTTGTTTCTATGGGTCTTGGAGGCGTGGAAATAGTGTAAGTTTCTTCGAGAAGACCTGCTAAACACTATTATGATATTTAATTCGAGAAATTCGAAAGTTAAATTTTCGAACGTTTCCGTGCTGGAAGCAGTCGATTACATAACTTTGTTTCTATGGGTCTTGGTCTGGGTGGAAATAGCCCCGATCGCTTGGAAATGACCTGCTAATCACTGTTATGTTATTTAATTGGAGAAGTTCGAATGTTAAATTTTGGAACGTTTCCGCGCAGGAAACAGTCGCATACTTAACTTTGTTTCTATGGGTCTTGGAGGCGTGGAAATAGTGTAAGTTGCTTCGAGAAGACCTGCTAAACACTATTATGATATTTAATTGGATAAATTGGAAAGTTAAATTTTTGAACGTTTCCGCGCAGGAAACAGTCGATTACTCAACTATGTTTTTCTATTGGTCTTGGGAGGGGTGGAAATAGCCCCGATCGCTTGGAAATGACCTGCTAAACACGATTATGACTTTTATATCGAGAAATTCGAAAGTTAAATTTTCGAACGTTTCCGTGCTGGAAGCAGTCGATTACATAACTTTTTTTCTATGGGTCTTGGAGGCGTGGAAATAGTGTAAGTTGCTTCGAGAAGACCTGCTAAACACTATTATGATATTTAATTGGATAAATTGGAAAGTTAAATTTTTGAACGTTTCCGCGCAGAACAGTCGATTACTCAACTATGTTTTTCTATTGGTCTTGGGAGGGGGAAATAGCCCCGATCGCTTGAAATGACCTGCTAAACACGATTATGACTTTTATATCGAGAATTTCGAAAGTTAAATTTTCGAACGTTTCCGTGCTGGAAACAGTCGATTACATAACTTTGTTTCTATGGGTCTTGGAGGGTGGAAATAGTGTAGATCGCTTGGAAAAAAGACCTGCTAAACACGATTATGACTTTTATATCGTGAATTCGAAAGTTAAATTTTCGAACGTTTCCGTGCTGGAAGCAGTCGATTACATAACTTGTTTCTATGGGTCTTGGAGGCGTGGAAATAGTGTAAGATCGCTTGGAAAGACCTGCTAAACACTATTATGATATTTAATTGATAAATTGAAAGTTAAATTTTTGAACGTTTCCGCGCAGGAAACAGTCGATTACTCAACTATGTTTTTCTATGGGTCTTGGGAGGGGTGGAAATAGCCCCGATCGCTTTAAAATGACCTGCTAAACACTATTATGATATTTAATTCGAGAAATTCGAAAGTTAAATTTTTGAACGTTTCCGCGCAGGAAACAGTCGAATACTTAACATTGTTTCTATGGTACTTGGAGGCGTGGAAATAGTGTAGATGGCTTGGAAAAGACCTGCTAAACACGATTATGACTTTTATATCGTGAATTTCGAAAGTTAAATTTTCGAACGTTTCCGTGCTGGAAGCAGTCGATTACATAACTTTGTTTCTATGTGTCTTCGAGGGGTGGAAACAGCCTGGATCGCTTTAAAATGACCTGCTAAACACTATTATGATATTTAATTCGAGAAATTCGAAAGTTAAATTTTCGAACGTTTCCGTGCTGGAAGCAGTCGATTACATCAATTTGTTTCTATGGGTCTTGGAGGCGTGGAAATAGTGTAAGTTGCTTCGAGAAGACCTGCTAAACACTATTATGATATTTAATTGGATAAATTGGAAAGTTAAATTTTTGAACGTTTCCGCGCAGGAAACAGTCGATTACTCAACTATGTTTTTCTATTGGTCTTGGGAGGGGTGGAAATAGCCCCGATCGCTTGGAAATGACCTGCTAAACACGATTATGACTTTTATATCGAGAAATTCGAAAGTTAAATTTTTGAACGTTTCCGCGCAGGAAACAGTCGAATACTTAACTTTGTTTCTATGGGTCTTGGAGGCGTGGAAATAGTGTAAGTTGCTTCGAGAAGACCTGCTAAACACTATTATGATATTTAATTCGAGAAATTCGAAAGTTAAATTTTCGAACGTTTCCGTGCTGGAAGCAGTCGATTACATAACTTTGTTTCTATGGGTCTTCGAGGGGTGGAAACAGCCTGGATCGCTTTAAAATGACCTGCTAAACACTATTATGATATTTAATTCGAGAAATTCGAAAGTTAAATTTTTGAACGTTTCCGCGCAGGAAACAGTCGAATACTTAACTTTGTTTCTATGGTACTTGGAGGCGTGGAAATAGTATAGATCGCTTGGAAAAGACCAGCTAAACACGATTATGACTTTTATATCGTGAATTTCGAAAGTTAAATTTTTGAACGTTTCCGCGCAGGAAACAGTCGATAACATAACTTTGTTTCTATGGGTCTTGGTCTGGGTGGAAATAGCCCCGATCGCTTGGAAATGACCTGCTAAACACGATTATGACTTTTATATCGAGAAATTCGAAAGTTAAATTTTCGAACGTTTCCGTGCTGGAAGCAGTCGATTACATAACTTTGTTTCTATGGGTCTTGGAGGGGTGGAAATAGTGTAGATCGCTTGGAAAAGACCTGCTAAACACGATTATGACTTTTATATCGTGAATTTCGAAAGTTAAATTTTCGAACGTTTCCGTGCTGGAAGCAGTCGATTACATAACTTTGTTTCTATGGTACTTGGAGGCGTGGAAATAGTGTAGATCGCTTGGAAAGACCTGCTAAACACTATTATGATATTTAATTGATAAATTGAAAGTTAAATTTTTGAACGTTTCCGCGCAGGAAACAGTCGATTACTCAACTATGTTTTTCTATTGGTCTTGGGAGGGTGGAAATAGCCCCGATCGCTTGAAAATGACCTGCTAAACACGATTATGACTTTTATATCGTGAATTTCGAAAGTTAAATTTTCGAACGTTTCCGTGCTGGAAGCAGTCGATTACATAACTTTGTTTCTATGGGTCTTGGAGGGGTGGAAATGGTGTAGATCGCTTTAAAATGACCTGCTAAACACTATTATGATATTTAATTCGAGAAATTCGAAAGTTAAATTTTTGAACGTTTCCGCGCAGGAAACAGTCGAATACTTAACTTTGTTTCTATGGTACTTGGAGGCGTGGAAATAGTATAGATCGCTTGGAAAAGACCTGCTAAACACGATTATGACTTTTATATCGTGAATTTCGAAAGTTAAATTTTCGAACGTTTCCGCGCAGGAAACAGTCGATACTTAACTTTGTTTCTATGGGTCTTGGAGGGTGGAAATAGTATAGATCGCTTGGAAAAGACCTGCTAAACACGATTATGACTTTTATATCGTGAATTCGAAAGTTAAATTTTCGAACGTTTCCGTGCTGGAAGCAGTCGATTACATAACTTTGTTTCTATGGGTCTTGGAGGGGTGGAAATAGTGTAGATCGCTTGGAAAAGACCTGCTAAACACGATTATGATATTTAATTCGAGAAATTCGAAAGTTAAATTTTCGAACGTTTCCGTGCTGGAAGCAGTCGATTACATAACTTTGTTTCTATGGGTCTTGGAGGCGTGGAAATAGTGTAGATCGCTTCGAAAAGACCTGCTAAACACTATTATGATATTTAATTCGATAAATTGGAAAGTTAAATTTTTGAACGTTTCCGCGCAGGAAACAGTCGATTACTCAACTATGTTTTTCTATTGGTCTTGGGAGGGGTGGAAATAGCCCCGATCGCTTGGAAATGACCTGCTAAACACGATTATGACTTTTATATCGAGAAATTCGAAAGTTAAATTTTCGAACGTTTCCGTGCTGGAAGCAGTCGATTACATAACTTTGTTTCTATGGGTCTTGGAGGGGTGGAAATAGTGTAGATCGCTTGGAAAAGACCTGCTAAACACGATTATGATTTTTATATCGTGAATTTCGAAAGTTAAATTTTCGAACGTTTCCGTGCTGGAAGCAGTCGATTACATAACTTTGTTTCTATGGGTCTTGGAGGCGTGGAAATAGTGTAAGTTGCTTCGAGAAGACCTGCTAAACACTATTATGATATTTAATTGGGATAAATTGGAAAGTTAAATTTTTGAACGTTTCCGCGCAGGAAACAGTCGATTACTCAACTATGTTTTTCTATTGGTCTTGGGAGGGTGGAAATAGCCCCGATCGCTTGGAAATGACCTGCTAAACACGATTATGACTTTTATATCGTGAATTTCGAAAGTTAAATTTTTGAACGTTTCCGCGCAGGAAACAGTCGATAACATAACTTTGTTTCTATGGGTCTTGGAGGGGTGGAAATAGCCCCGATCGCTTGGAAATGACCTGCTAAACACGATTATGACTTTTATATCGAGAAATTCGAAAGTTAAATTTTTGAACGTTTCCGCGCAGGAAACAGTCGAATACTTAACTTTGTTTCTATGGTACTTGGAGGCGTGGAAATAGTATAGATCGCTTGGAAAAGACCTGCTAAACACGATTATGACTTTTATATCGTGAATTTCGAAAGTTAAATTTTCGAACGTTTCCGTGCTGGAAGCAGTCGATTACATAACTTTGTTTCTATGGGTCTTGGAGGGGTGGAAATAGTGTAGATCGCTTGGAAAAGACCTGCTAAACACGATTATGATATTTAATTCGAGAAATTCGAAAGTTAAATTTTTGAACGTTTCCGCGCAGGAAACAGTCGAATACTTAACTTTGTTTCTATGGTACTTGGAGGCGTGGAAATAGTATAGATCGCTTGGAAAAGACCAGCTAAACACGATTATGACTTTTATATCGTGAATTTCGAAAGTTAAATTTGCGAACGTTTCCGCGCAGGAAACAGTCGATAACATAACTTTGTTTCTATGGGTCTTGGAGGGGTGGAAATAGCCCCGATCGCTTGGAAATGACCTGCTAAACACTGTTATGATATTTAATTCGAGAAATTCGAAAGTTAAATTTTGAACGTTTCCGTGCAGGAAACAGTCGATTACTCAACTATTTTTTCTATGGGTCTTGGAGGGTGGAAATAGCCCCGATCGCTTGAAATGACCTGCTAAACACTATTATGATATTTAATTCGAGAAATTCGAAAGTTAAATTTTTGAACGTTTCCGCGCAGGAAACAGTCGATTACTTAACTTTGTTTCTATGGTCTTGGAGGCGTGGAAATAGTATAGATCGCTTGGAAAAGACCAGCTAAACACGATTATGACTTTTATATCGTGAATTTCGAAAGTTAAATTTTCGAACGTTTCCGCGCAGGAAACAGTCGATAACATAACTTTGTTTCTATGGGTCTTGGTCTGGGTGGAAATAGCCCCGATCGCTTGGAAATGACCTGCTAAACACGATTATGACTTTTATATCGAGAAATTCGAAAGTTAAATTTTCGAACGTTTCCGTGCTGGAAGCAGTCGATTACATAACTTTTTTTCTATGGGTCTTGGAGGGGTGGAAATAGCCTGATCGCTTGGAAATGACCTGCTAAACACTATTATGATATTTAATTCGAGAAATTCGAAAGTTAAATTTTTGAACGTTTCCGCGCAGGAAACAGTCGAATACTTAACTTTGTTTCTATGGTACTTGGAGGCGTGGAAATAGTGTAGATCGCTTGGAAAAGACCTGCTAAACACGATTATGACTTTTATATCGTGAATTTCGAAAGTTAAATTTTCGAACGTTTCCGCGCAGGAAACAGTCGAATACTTAACTTTGTTTCTATGAGTCTTGGAGGCGTGGAAATAGTATAGATCGCTTGGAAAAGACCAGCTAAACACGATTATGACTTTTATATCGTGAATTTCGAAAGTTAAATTTTCGAACGTTTCCGTGCTGGAAGCAGTCGATTACATAATATTGTTTCTATGGGTCTTGGAGGCGTGGAAATAGTGTAAGTTGCTTCGAGAAGACCTGCTAAACACTATTATGATATTTAATTGGATAAATTGGAAAGTTAAATTTTTGAACGTTTCCGCGCAGGAAACAGTCGATTACTCAACTATGTTTTTCTATTGGTCTTGGGAGGGGTGGAAATAGCCCCGATCGCTTGGAAATGACCTGCTAAACACGATTATGACTTTTATATCGTGAATTTCGAAAGTTAAATTTTCGAACGTTTCCGCGCAGGAAACAGTCGATTACATAACTTTGTTTCTATGGGTCTTGGACTGGGTGGAAATAGCCCCGATCGCTTGGAAATGACCTGCTAAACACTGTTATGATATTTAATTCGATAAATTGAAAGTTAAATTTTTGAACGTTTCCGTGCAGGAAACAGTCGATTACTCAACTATGTTTTTCTATGGGTCTTGGGAGGGGTGGAAATAGCCCCGATCGCTTTAAAATGACCTGCTAAACACTATTATGATATTTAATTCGAGAAATTCGAAAGTTAAATTTTTGAACGTTTCCGCGCAGGAAACAGTCGAATACTTAACTTTGTTTCTATGGTACTTGGAGGCGTGGAAATAGTATAGATCGCTTGGAAAAGACCAGCTAAACACGATTATGACTTTTATATCGTGAATTTCGAAAGTTAAATTTTTGAACGTTTCCGCGCAGGAAACAGTCGAATACTTAACTTTGTTTCTATGGTACTTGGAGGCGTGGAAATAGTATAGATCGCTTGGAAAAGACCTGCTAAACACGATTATGACTTTTATATCGTGAATTTCGAAAGTTAAATTTTCGAACGTTTCCGCGCAGGAAACAGTCGATAACATAACTTTGTTTCTATGGGTCTTGGAGGCGTGGAAATAGTCTAGATCGCTTGAAAAGACCTGCTAAACACTATTATGATATTTAATTCGATAAATTGGAAAGTTAAATTTTTGAACGTTTCCGCGCAGGAAACAGTCGATTACATAACTTTGTTTCTATGGGTCTTGGAGGGTGGAAATAGCCCCGATCGCTTGGAAATGACCTGCTAAACACTGTTATGATATTTAATTCGATAAATTGGAAAGTTAAATTTTTGAACGTTTCCGCGCAGGAAACAGTCGATTACTCAACTATGTTTTTCTATTGGTCTTGGGAGGGTGGAAATAGCCCCGATCGCTTTAAAATGACCTGCTAAACACTATTATGATATTTAATTCGAGAAATTCGAAAGTTAAATTTTTGAACGTTTCCGCGCAGGAAACAGTCGAATACTTAACTTTGTTTCTATGGTACTTGGAGGCGTGGAAATAGTGTAGATCGCTTGGAAAAGACCTGCTAAACACGATTATGATATTTAATTCGAGAAATTCGAAAGTTAAATTTTCGAACGTTTCCGTGCTGGAAGCAGTCGATTACATAACATTGTTTCTATGGGCCTTGGAGGGGTGGAAATGGTATAGATCGCTTGGAAATGACCTGCTAAACACTGTTATGATATTTAATTCGATAAATTGGAAAGTTAAATTTTTGAACGTTTCCGCGCAGGAAACAGTCGATTACTCAACTATGTTTTTCTATGGGTCTTGGGAGGGTGGAAATAGCCCCGATCGCTTTAAAATGACCTGCTAAACACTATTATGATATTTAATTCGAGAAATTCGAAAGTTAAATTTTTGAACGTTTCCGCGCAGGAAACAGTCGATTACTCAACTATGTTTTTCTATTGGTCTTGGGAGGGGTGGAAATAGCCCCGATCGCTTGGAAATGACCTGCTAAACACTGTTATGATATTTAATTCGATAAATTGGAAAGTTAAATTTTTGAACGTTTCCGCGCAGGAAACAGTCGAATACTTAACTTTGTTTCTATGGTACTTGGAGGCGTGGAAATAGTATAGATCGCTTGGAAAAGACCAGCTAAACACGATTATGAGTTTTATATCGAGAAATTCGAAAGTTAAATTTTTGAACGTTTCCGCGCAGGAAACAGTCGAATACTTAACTTTGTTTCTATGGTACTTGGAGGGGTGGAAATAGTATAGATCGCTTGGAAAAGACCAGCTAAACACGATTATGACTTTTATATCGTGAATTTCGAAAGTTAAATTTTCGAACGTTTCCGTGCAGGAAACAGTCGATTACATAACTATTGTTTCTATTAGAATTGGAGGGTGGAAATAGCCCCGATCGCTTTAAAATGACCTGCTAAACACTATTATGATATTTAATTCGAGAAATTCGAAAGTTAAATTTTTGAACGTTTCCGCGCAGGAAACAGTCGAATACTTAACTTTGTTTCTATGGTACTTGGAGGGGTGGAAATAGTATAGATCGCTTGGAAAAGACCAGCTAAACACGATTATGACTTTTATATCGTGAATTTCGAAAGTTAAATTTTCGAACGTTTCCGTGCTGGAAGCAGTTGATTACTTAACTTTGTTTCTATGGGTCTTGGAGGGGTGGAAATAGTATAGATCGCTTGGAAAAGACCAGCTAAACACGATTATGACTTTTATATCGTGAATTTCGAAAGTTAAATTTTCGAACGTTTCCGCGCAGGAAACAGTCGATAACATAACTTTGTTTCTATGGGTCTTGGTCTGGGTGGAAATAGCCCCGATCGCTTGGAAATGACCTGCTAAACACTATTATGACTTTTATATCGAGAATTTCGAAAGTTAAATTTTCGAACGTTTCCGCGCAGGAAACAGTCGATAACATAACTTTGTTTCTATGGGTCTTGGTCTGGGTGGAAATAGCCCCGATCGCTTGGAAATGACCTGCTAAACACTGTTATGTTATTTAATTGGAGAAGTTCGAATGTTAAATTTTGGAACGTTTCCGCGCAGGAAACAGTCGAATACTTAACTTTGTTTCTATGGTACTTGGAGGCGTGGAAATAGTGTAAGTTGCTTCGAGAAGACCTGCTAAACACTATTATGATATTTAATTCGATAAATTCGAAAGTTAAATTTTTGAACGTTTCCGCGCAGGAAACAGTCGATTACTCAACTATGTTTTTCTATTGGTCTTGGGAGGGGTGGAAATAGCCCCGATCGCTTGGAAATGACCTGCTAAACACGATTATGACTTTTATATCGTGAATTTCGAAAGTTAAATTTTCGAACGTTTCCGTGCTGGAAGCAGTCGATTACATAACTTTTTTTCTATGGGTCTTGGAGGGGTGGAAATAGTATAGATCGCTTGGAAAAGACCAGCTAAACACGATTATGACTTTTATATCGTGAATTTCGAAAGTTAAATTTTTGAACGTTTCCGCGCAGGAAACAGTCGATTACTCAACTATGTTTTTCTATTGGTCTTGGGAGGGGTGGAAATAGCCCCGATCGCTTGGAAATGACCTGCTAAACACGATTATGACTTTTATATCGTGAATTTCGAAAGTTAAATTTTCGAACGTTTCCGTGCTATAAGCAGTCGATAACATAACATTGTTTCTATGGGTCTTGGAGGGGTGGAAATGGTTTAGATCGCTTGGAAATGACCTGCTAAACACTGTTATGATATTTAATTGGATAAATTGGAAAGTTAAATTTTTGAACGTTTCCGCGCAGGAAACAGTCGATTACTCAACTATGTTTTTCTATTGGTCTTGGGAGGGGTGGAAATAGCCCCGATCGCTTGAAAATGACCTGCTAAACACTATTATGATATTTAATTCGAGAAATTCGAAAGTTAAATTTTGGAACGTTTCCGCGCAGGAAACAGTCGAATACTTAACTTTGTTTCTATGGGTCTTGGAGGGGTGGAAATAGTATAGATCGCTTGGAAATGACCTGCTAAACACGATTATGACTTTTATATCGAGAAATTCGAAAGTTAAATTTTCGAACGTTTCCGTGCTGGAAGCAGTCGATTACATAACTTTGTTTTTATGTGTCTTCGAGGGGTGGAAACAGCCTGGATCGCTTTAAAATGACCTGCTAAACACTATTATGATATTTAATTCGAGAAATTCGAAAGTTAAATTTTCGAACGTTTCCGTGCTGGAAGCAGTCAATTACATCATTTTGTTTCTATGGGTCTTGGAGGCGTGGAAATAGTGTAAGTTGCTTCGAGAAGACCTGCTAAACACTATTATGATATTTAATTCGAGAAATTGGAAAGTTAAATTTTTGAACGTTTCCGCGCAGGAAACAGTCGATTACTCAACTATGTTTTTCTATTGGTCTTGGGAGGGGTGGAAATAGCCCCGATCGCTTGGAAATGACCTGCTAAACACTGTTATGTTATTTAATTGGAGAAGTTCGAATGTTAAATTTTGGAACGTTTCCTCGCAGGAAACAGTCGCATACTTAACTTTGTTTCTATGGGTCTTGGAGGGGGTGGAAATAGTGTAGATCGCTTGGAAAAGACCTGCTAAAAACGATTATGACTTTTATATCGAGAAATTCGAAAGTTAAATTTTTGAACGTTTTCGCGCAGGAAACAGTCGAATACTTAACTTTGTTTCTATGGGTCTTGGAGGGGTGGAAATAGTATAGATCGCTTGGAAAAGACCAGCTAAACACGATTATGACTTTTATGACGAGAAATTCGAAAGGTAAATTTTGGATCGTTTCCTCGCAGGAAACAGTCGCATACTTAACTTTGTTTCTATGGGTCTTGGAGGGGTGGAAATAGTATAGATCGCTTGGAAAAGACCAGCTAAACACGATTATGACTTTTATATCGTGAATTTCGAAAGTTAAATTTTCGAACGTTTCCGCGCAGGAAACAGTCGAATACTTAACTTTGTTTCTATGGTACTTGGAGGCGTGGAAATATGTATAGATCGCTTGGAAATGCCTGCTAAACACGATTATGACTTTTTATATCGTGAATTTCGAAAGTTAAATTTTCGAACGTTTCCGTGCTATAAGCAGTCGATAACATAACTTTGTTTCTATGGGTCTTGGAGGGGTTGATATAGTATAGATCGCTTGGAAAAGACCAGCTAAACACGATTATGACTTTTATATCGTTAATTTCGAAAGTTAAATTTTCGAACGTTTCCGTGCTGGAAGCAGTCAATTACATCATTTTGTTTCTATGGGTCTTGGAGGCGTGGAAATAGTGTAAGTTGCTTCGAGAAGACCTGCTAAACACTATTATGATATTTAATTCGAGAAATTGGAAAGTTAAATTTTTGAACGTTTCCGCGCAGGAAACAGTCGATTACTCAACTATGTTTTTCTTATGGTCTTGGGAGGGGTGGAAATAGCCCCGAACGCTTGGAAATGACCTGCTAAACAGGATTATGACTTTTATATCGAGAAATTCGACAGTTAAATTTTTGAACGTTTCCGCGCAGCAAACAGTCGAATACTTAACTTTGTTTCTATGGTACTTGGAGGCGTGGAAATAGTATAGATCGCTTGGAAAAGACCAGCTAAACACGATTATGACTTTTATATCGTGAATTTCGAAAGTTAAATTTTCGAACGTTTCCGCGCAGGAAACAGTCGATAACATAACTTTGTTTCTCTGGGTCTTGGTCTGGGTGGAAATAGCCCCGAGCGCTTTAAAATGACCTGCTAAACACTATTATGATATTTAATTCGAGAAATTCGAAAGTTAAATTTTGGAACGTTTCCGTGCTATAAGCAGTCGATAACATAACTTCGTTTCTATGGGTCTTGGAGGGGTTGATACAGTATAGATCGCTTGGAAAAGACCAGCTAAACACGATTATGACTTTTATATCGTGAATTTCGAAAGTTAAATTTTGGAACGTTTCCGCGCAGGAAACAGTCGATAACATAACTTTGTTTCTATGGGTCTTGGTCTGGGTGGAAATAGCCCCGATCGCTTGGAAATGACCTGCTAAACACTGTTATGTTATTTAATTGGATAAATTGGAAAGTTAAATTTTTGAACGTTTCCGCGCAGGAAACAGTCGATTACTCAACTATGTTTTTCTATTGGTCTTGGGAGGGGTGGAAATAGCCCCGATCGCTTGGAAATGACCTGCTAAACACTATTATGATATTTAATTCGAGAAATTCGAAAGTTAAATTTTGGAACGTTTCCGCGCAGGAAACAGTCGAATACTTAACTTTGTTTCTATGGGTCTTGGAGGGGTGGAAATAGTGTAGATCGCTTGGAAATGTCCTGCTAAACACTGTTATGATATTTAATTGGATAAATTCGAAAGTTAAATTTTTGAACGCTTCCGCGCAGGAAACAGTCGATTACTCAACTATGTTTTTCTATTGGTCTTGGGAGGGGTGGAAATAGCCCCGATCGCTTGGAAATGACCTGCTAAACACGATTATGACTTTTATATCGAGAAATTCGAAAGTTAAATTTTTGAACGTTTCCGCGCAGGAAACAGTCGAATACTCAACTTTGTTTCTATGGTACTTGGAGGCGTGGAAATAGTATAGATCGCTTGGAAAAGACCAGCTAAACACGATTATGACTTTTATATCGAGAAATTCGAAAGTTAAATTTTTGAACGTTTCCGCGCAGGAAACAGTCGAATACTTAACTTTGTTTCTATGGTACTTGGAGTCGTGGAAATAGTATAGATCGCTTGGAAAAGACCAGCTAAATACGATTATGACTTTTATATCGTGAATTTCATCGATCTCAACCACGGGGGAAGGAAGAGAAACTAGTCCAGGATCTACCGATCAGCAATTCAAAATCTCAACTAACATTTAAATTCATAAGGAACGGCAGTAAGTTCAGTTTTGTTATCGACTTCTCTCTGAATTCGCCATTAGGAACCCTGGTTACCAGGAGGCGTTCGAAATCCACATTAAAAATAAAACTCTTGTAGTTACCTACAAGAGAAAATCTATCACAAAACATGTCCGAGCCTCCTCAAGGCCCACTCTATCAATTGATTATTTAACTATAATTAATTCGGACATAACAGATTAGATTTTTGGTGGCAGCGGTGGGATACGAACGCATCCTTTTGGCTTACCACAAACGGAAGTTCTAATCAAAATTTTCAAAATTCTTTAACTTTTCAAAATTTTGGCAAAAATTTGTCACCCTAAAATTTAGAAAACGGAAATTCTTTTCCCTTATGAACTGATCGATCCCTTAAATACTGTCTTTATTTCAAATTTCCTTCAATTCAGGGCGTTGGCTCATAAAGCTTTAAAATTCTTCCTTATTATTTATTCCGAGTAAAATATCGTTTCATTATTCTATCGTTAAATTCTACGTGAAAAAAAAAAAAAAAAAAAAAAAAAAAAAAAAAAAAAAAAAAAATTTTTTTTTTTCCTCGAAATATTATTAGACTAGGGCGTCGGCCCTCAAAAAAAAAAAAAAAAAAAAAAAAAGAGAAATATATTTTTAATTGCTTTAAAACATTATTTTATTCATTCCTTCAATATCATTTTATTATTTTAATATTAGACTGTTGCACTCAAAAGAAAGTTTTGTTGACTAAGACTTTTAGTTCCTTAACGCGTCATCCGTAGAAAATACCCGGTCCGACACACCTAGCTATCGCGTTTCGTTTTGCCGACGCGAAAAATTCCTTTCAAGTTCATCTTCATCTTACTATTTTATCTTATTATTTTTATCACATTAACAGCGGTGAACCGGTGCTGATTAAACTCTACGATTTGCTTACGGGGTTCTGCTGCAGTACCAGCAGTTCTTTGACCCGAAGGTCATTTCGAAACACCTTGCTGCTGTTTTACGAGCAACGAGGATCGTTCTCGAGATCGATTCTTCGATCCAGCAAATCGTAGATTTATTCTTTACACCCTCGCGACACAAAATCTCCCTCTTGGAATTTTGCTGCTGTCTATCGAGCAACAAAACTCTATTGGAAAATTTTGCGAGCCACACAGCATTAACAATTTTTGTTTGTTTATTTAAAATTTGTCGCCATTTTATTCATTTGTTAAAAACTATATTTCCTTTTCCCAATTTTACTCGAACTCGTGAAGTGCTGACTATAGCACGAACAATAATATACATTGATGGTCCGACATTCGCGAAGCGGTTTTAAATTTCAAATCCGAAAAGCTTACTCAGACTTCTTCAACGGTCAAATTTATCACCGTCCCTTAATAGAATCACGTTATTGGGAAGATCCTACCTTCGTTAACCCGTCCTCTTCAGCCATAAGGAAAAGGAAATTCACAACTGAGAGTGAACAGGAAAATCGTATTAAAACACCGTTAAACGGGCCTCCTACAACGAGTAAAGAGAGAGGACCGGTTCCAAAGCCGAACAATGCGATCCCTATTGAAGTATACACCAAAGACGTTAATTGGATAAATGAGATCCCAGTCATCCAATTAAATTGTCTAGTCGACAAAACACCGTCTAAGAAGCCTAGGATAATAAGTAACATCCCAGCCCCAGTCGGACTATTCAAGCTACCTCCAATCCCCAACTCGAACAAAATCAACAGCAATGGCACCTCCAAATCCAGAACAACTAGCAGCAGAGCGGGCCAGAATCGAAGCGAACAGGATCCGCAGAGAACAGGAACAAGCCCACAATGAAGATAATCAGCATGGAGTCAAACTATTCGATCTCACTCGGACTGAACCTGATAAAGATTATTACAAAATCACCAAGGAGATGGAAGATGCTCTCCCCACGTTCACCGGAGACGGAGATGTCAGCTACGAAGAATTCGACAACCGTCTAAAAGATTGGCTACATATGATGCCCGAAAACAATCAACAGCCCTTTATCGGACGCATTCTCCGGAAGCTGAGGGGTCGTGCAAGAAACGTCGTCGAAGATATGGAAATCCGAACTGTACAAGAACTCGTCAACGTTCTAAGAAGCCACTTTCGGCTCGGAGATCCGCTTCGAATAAACTTAGCAAAATTAACTTCAGCCCAGAGGGGAAAATTCGAAGCAGTCGAGAGTTTTTACTACCGACTAAGATCTATGCTTCGTAAAATACAGAATGCAGTCCCAGACACCGATCGCGTAGCGATTACAAATCAAGCTCATCGTCTGGCGGTCGATCTATTTTTCGAATCTCTACCAGATTATTTGAAATGCCTGGCCTCGACTCAACAACACGCAACATTGACCGCACTGTACGAGTCAATCCAAGAACAAATACTGAAATACGATAACAACATGAGGATCCAGAACGCGAAACCTTCTCAAAGAGAATTCCCGCAAGATCAGAACGGAAATCACTATCCTCGCAACAACGGTCGACGAGGATACTTCCAAAATAATCAACAAGGGCCCCCAGCCCATGGACACCCGTGGTCCAAACCGGAAACTGATCTCTATGTGAATCCGAAACCGGTTGCCTTCGCCTACAACACCTCAGGCATATCAAATTTCGGCTACAAAGAAGCACACTACTACGAAGACTATCCAGTTGCCACCCAAGGCTGGTATGGACTACCAACTTGCGGAAACAGCGAATGCGAACACTCAGATTGCGAAGATCCACAAGCGTTGGTATATTCTGTGAACAATAATCGTCCTCACAACAACAATTACACCCAATATCGAACCCCATATCAAAATCCAAATTTCCTTGGAAACTATAATCCCTCCTACAAACCCTACACCTCCCGTGCACCCTATAACCCTCAGTATAATCCTCAATACTGCCCTCAACCTAATCCCCATTATCCCCCCCAAAACCCCGAATATCTTCCTAAAAATCAACGTCCCCAATACCAGCAAACAAGAACACACGGAACTGTGCCATCAACACATCCGCAAGGACCACCTCCAGTTACTCCAACAGGGATATACTCCGAGTCATCACCAGTACTGCTAGAAAGACATATTAAAAGTTCCGAGATCTGCAACTGCCCCGGCTGCCCTAAAAGAAACCTCAAGAAAGAAGAAGATCCTTTAGAGCCTTCTTTAAACTTGCTGGGCGCTCGCCAGACCGAGGTAAAGACGAGCCAGCCCCCACTACCTCGACAAATGACGGCAGCCATGTACCGTCAATACAACCAGTAAACGGAATCGCCCTAGTCACCGGCCGAGGACCAGTAATCACAGTTAAAAATCCAAAATTTCTCAACTCCAACTGCGAAATACTGATTGATTCCGGAGCAAACTACAATTTCATCAGCATCGAAGCCTTAGCAGATGACGCCACCTTCGCCTGTGAAAATCTCGGACAAGTGGGGGGGATTGGAACAAACAAACAACCGATCATCGGCCTCGTCAGACTCACCCTGTTCGACAAGGCCATCCCGTTCCGAATAGTACCTCGCCGACTAGGAGGCTATCTAGCCATCCTCGGTAGCGAATTTTTCGCCAAAGAACAAGCTAACATCTCCTTTTATTGGCACACAATGGTCTTGAGAAGCCAACCAGTTCGGCCGATCCCATTCATCATCAAGCGAGGATCCTGCGAATACCAAATACTCGCGGTAGGCGGTGGCCCCAAGATCGAATTAGCATGTCCGCTTCTACTCGGAAAATATCAACGCTTCATCATAGACACAGGAGGAGACGTCACAATCATCAATAAATCAGCTCTTCGGCCTGGAACTTACATAAACCCGAATAACCGATTAATCGCACGGGGAATCAGCGGCGAAGCAGTACAAACGCTCGGTACAGTCGAGTTAAAAATTTTCGGCCTACCAGTTCAATGCCAAGTAAGCCGAGAAGATCTACCGGTCCCTGGAGTGGGGATACTCGGAAACGACTGGTTAGACCATGAAAAAGCCGAGATCTCATATTACGAACAAACTCTCACCGTCATGGCTCGACCTCTAGAACCCATTCCTTTTAGCCTGGACATCTTCGAACCGCCTATCTTTACCGTACCTCCTAGAACAAAAATGTTCGCTCCAGTTCCCATCAAAAATCCAGAACTGACCCAAGGATATTTGCCTCGAATAGACCTTCCAATAGGCCTATTCATGGGCGAAGCTTTAGTAACAGTAGACGGAGGAATGGCCACCTGTATGGTGATTAATACAACTGACGAGCCCGTCCTGATCGAACTATACCCCCAAACCCTCGAAGAATATGAATTCCACGTTGAAGAGCCTCTCAACAGTTCCAGTGACTCTTCAGACGACGGTCCAGCAAAGATCAAGACCATCGAACAACGGACAACGGAAATCTTAAACAAATTTCCACTACAACATCTAGATATTGAACAACGTCAACAAATCACCAACATTGTCCAAGACTTCACCGACATCTTTCACCTACCTGGTGACAAATTAGGATGTTCGAATCGAGCTACCTGTAAGATTCCGACTACAACTGATAAACCAATCAACGTAAAACAATATCGTTTCCCTAAACAACACCAGGACGAAATTCAACGGCAAATTGACAGCTTGATGGAACAGGGAATTATACGGAACTCTAAATCTCCATACAACTCCCCGGTATGGGTCGTCCCAAAGAAAGCAGACCCTAAAAAAGGAGTCAAGAAATGGAGAATGGTAATCGACTTCAGAGACCTAAATAAAATTTCCATAGGAGACGCCTATCCATTACCTTCTATAGTCGGTATTCTGGATCAACTAGGAGACGCTCACTACTTCAGCGTCTTCGATCTTGCCAGTGGGTTTCATCAAATAGAAATGGACCCCGAAGACGCCCATAAAACTGCATTCTCCACTCCATTCGGACACTTCGAGTACGCTAGAATGCCCTTTGGACTAGAAGGAGCTCCAGCCACGTTCCAAAGGATGATGGATTCAACCTTGAGCTGTTTACCATGGATATTAATTTATTTAGACGATATCGTCCTCCACGCCCGTTCTCTAGAAGAACACGGAGTCCGTCTCCGACGATTATTTCAAGTACTCCGAGATGCAGGACTCACACTTCAACCAGACAAATGTAAATTTTTGTGCTCAGAAGTTGACTATCTCGGACATGTCATCTCTCGAGACGGAGTGAAACCTGATCCTAAGAAAATTCAAGCAATCCGTGACGCTCCGAATCCACGTAATCAACGAGAGATGAGAAAATTCCTCGGCCTGGCAAACTACTATCGTCGATTCATCAATAATTACGCTCTTCGAGCTAAACCGTTAACCGATTTAACTCGAAAAACGAAACCTTTTAAGTGGTCCGAAAAGGCCGAAAAGGCCATTCAAGACATCAAGAACGCCCTATGCGAAAATTCAACCCTTTCATTCCCAGATCTCGACAAGCCTTTCATCTTAGCGGTCAGTTCTTCGGAAGAAGGCATAGCGGGTATCTTGAGCCAAGAATTAGACTCCACTGACTCAGCTAAAAATTTAGATAAAAATGAAAAAATCGTAGCTTGCACATCCAGAGTCTTACGTGACGCAGAACTACGCTATACTCCGGACGAAAAGGAATGTCTCGCCGTTGTGTATACCATCCAACACTTCCGGCCTTACTTATACGGTAAAAGATTCACCGTTCAAACAAAAAGAGCCTGCGTAGCCTGGCTACGAAACACGCACGATCTCACAGACAGACAACGGAAATGGCGATCTAAAATCAACGAATTTCACTTCAAGGTCGCTATCCGGACCAACGTCGGAGATCAGTACGCGGACGCACTCTCATACAACCCTACAGGACGTCCAGAAGAAAAACAAGAGGACCAGGAAAAAGAGAGCACGCCTAACGAACCCTCTGGAATCACCAGCCAAGAAAACATACCAGAAGCCGTCTTGTTACCGGCAACAGGAGTTGAGAAAATCACAGCAGATCCTCCAAAACGTCGCCCTGGACGACCTTTAGGATCAAAAAATCGGCCAGTTCTCAAGAGCGCTCCAGAGATTCGACAAACGATTGCCTCCCGATTACGGTCTGAACTACGCAGAGGATCTCATAAAAATCCCATTAACTACATAGAACCCGTCACCTCCAGCAACGACGAAGAAGCCCAAGGGTTGGCTCAACATCACGTAGGAGAGGACGATGTCTTCCACACTCCAAAGCCTAGAGGGGGGGAAGCTAACCCATCTCTACCAGCTAGAGATTCAATTAGGGAACTAACTCCCCCGGCCTATTTTGACTCCGGCGACGATGGAGACGAAGAAGAAGAAGAGACCCCCGTAGCACCACAACAGACAGAATCATCTAGGGAAATCACTCAATCCTCAACTGAAAATACTCCCAACGTCCAAAAACCCATAAGAACATTTGAAGAGTTATCAGATGACCAAAACCTCACACCATCCCGTCCTCCCCTATCACCAACAATCCCCAAAGGAAACCCCCGTTGGTGGAGTCCCTTACAGGCACCGAGCCCCGATGTGATAAAGGAAGTGAAAAGGTCCATCGAAGCTTCCCGACAAACAAAAGCATTAGAAAAAACCTTCAACGAAGAAGAAGAGCCCGGAGAAACCAGTGAAGAAGCCGAAATAACCATAAACGAGTTTATATCCGAAGAAGCTAACGAGGACCGAGATAGTACCAGTGCCATCAGCGAGCCAGACGATACAGTGGTCTTAGCTCAACCTACAACAGAAAACCCAGAGAGTAATCAAGAAAAATCTCCTACCGATGGCCTATCACCTAGATCTGACATCACTGATACCACTATCCAATTAGCCCCCGAAACACCAACTTTAATTCGTACAATGATAGAAAATTTTGAATCCCAGGGTATCAAGTGGGATCCAGAGTCAAGATCAATAATCGACACAAGCGTTCACCAAGGGTCAACCCCGTATAGACCTATACCAGATCACTCTGTCATCACTCAGGTGAGGACCAGACTATCAGAACTACCTACAATAAATACCACAGACTCACCTGGCGCAAGCTCCAGCCGATTCCTAGACTTCAGATCCCCTGTAGCAACTACTTCTACAGCGCCCGAGAACACCGAAAAATCGAAAAAGACAGTCTCGTTCCTGGAACCTATTCCTCGAACTCCGGACATAACAAATAGTCCACCTATGTCTCCAGAGTTACCAAACGAGGAAGAAGACACAACCCCTCGAGAAACATCCGTCACCCCTACTGCTCAACAAAATCCAGAAATAACAACTCCACCGGCAAAAAATAACTCTCCCACGCCATTGAGACCTCACGGTCCCGAAAGAAAAGCAGCAATCACCATAGAACCACTAGAAACATCCTCCGATGTGGAAATAGTCCCAAATAATAACCAGCCTCTAAACAAAAACCTAGAGGGGGGGATGGAAAAATCAATAAACCCGGAAGTACTAGTCTCAGATAGACCCGATGAACTGAGAGTAGTGGAACTATTAAATAGCCGAGATGGACTCACCTACGCTCGAGATAACATCGCTCACTTCCTCACTACAGACTGCGAACTAGCCACTCCAACAGCAAAGCTACTCCGCGACCTCAAATTCATCGATGTTGACGACCTGAAACAGGCCAAGCCATGTAAAGGAGACGTCCTGGTGACAAAAATTGGCAAATATCGGGTTTTCTCTATCTTTGTCGGAGAATATCATCGGACTAAAATATCTAGTGAAGATTTGATAAACGGCCTTCAAAGCTTTCGTCTCGCACTAGAACGTTACGAAATTCACTCCCTAAGAATGGCTAAAAAGGGAGATGGAT
Source organism: Cotesia typhae (assembly GCF_013202065.1). Classification (NCBI taxonomy): domain Eukaryota; kingdom Metazoa; phylum Arthropoda; class Insecta; order Hymenoptera; family Braconidae; genus Cotesia; species Cotesia typhae. Next base: position 1,710,909 of record NW_027423760.1, on the reverse strand, counting down.
TCGGTTCCATAAATATACAACAACACCTGCTGAGAGAGCTACGAGACTGCCCGGTACAAATAACACTCTGTGACGGAGAAATTTCTGTACCAGCCGAAGAACTACGGCCCGAAATCATCAAAGAAAAACACGCCAGCCTAATCGGAGGACATAAAGGAGTCCTCAAGACTTACTGGAGAATAAGAGAAAATTTCTACTGGCCAGGAATGAAAGAACAAATTTATCAATACATCCTGAGATGCGACACGTGTCAACAAAAGAAACTATCCAGAATAAAAACTAAACAACCTATGGTAATCACCGATACACCGTCCGACGCTTTCGAAAAAATCTCAATCGACACCGTAGGATCACTACCTATGACCGCAAGAGGCAACGTACATATCCTCACCATACAGGATAATTTTACAAAACATTGCGCTGCTATAGCAATACCGGATATCAGGACCCAAACGATCGCAGAAGCCCTGATCAATCAATATATTTGCCTATACGGTTGTCCGAGAACGATCTTGTCGGATAGAGGAACATCATTCACCTCAAAACTTTTAACAAAAATGTCAGAAATATTAAAAATAAGAAGAGTAACAACTTCGGGATACTATCCCCAAGCCAACGGATCACTGGAGAGAAGCCATCAAACTCTTGTCGAATATCTCAGAGTGTTTGTCGAATCCTTCTCAGACTGGGATGAATACTTACCTATGGCCATGTTTAACTATAACACCTCAGTCCATAGTGGGACAAAATTCACGCCTCACGAGTTAGTTTTCGATAAAAAGGCTCGCGCTCCAACCGAGTTTCCCGATTATGAAAAAATTGAAACATATCCCGACTATCTGATTGACCTAATGAATCGATTAAGTCACACTCGGAGTGTTGCTCGCGATTCACTTGTCGAATCAAAATTAAGATCTAAAGAAAGATCCGATAAAAATTTACACCCAATAGATTTTCAAGTAGGAGATTTCGCTTATAATTTGAACGAAACTCGAAAAAATAAACTCGATACCTACTATAAAGGCCCTTTTGAGATCGTAGGGATTACCGATAAGGGCTGTCTGATATTAGAACTTCCCAATGGAAAACGCATAATCAAACATCCAAGTAAACTGAAAAGAGCTATTGAATAAATAAACCTCCTGTTACAGACGATCACATCCCACGCCGAGTAACACGATACACAAAAAAAATTTTTTTTTAAATATAATAAAACATGCGGCTACTGCAAGTCAACATATGCTGCCTACTCATCATCTTTGGGGAATCAGGTCAAAACGCTATAATAATCCAACCGGCTTCATCCAATCCAGGAATCCTGTATGAAAAATACAAAACTATCCATCTGATAGAAAGAGAATGGAAAATAATCTCTACCATAGACGTCGGAACCATCATCAATATATCCCCTTGGCAAGAGATAACGACACACGGTGATAAAGAAAGCCGCAAAACCTGTCTGTCATACTTCTCTCCCCCGGAGTGCGCATTCCTGGGAAAAGAGGCTATATTAAAGGACCTAGAAAGAGACAGAGAAGATATAATCAATCGACTAACACAAAATCTAAAACAGGCAAACGGTACCAGCCCAATTAAAACCCGCGACCGACGCACGCCCTGGTTTGGATTCGTAGGATCCATAGCTCGAAAAGCCTTCGGACTTATGGATTACGACGACCACGAACACATTTCTCAAGAAATAGATAAATTATACAACGACCAAAGAGAGATAACAACACTCGTAAACAACTCAACGCATATAATAAAATCAGAAATAAACAAAATCATCTCCGATCAAAACAATACTAAGGCCAGAGTCACTCTGCTCTCCAACACCATCAATCACTACGCGACCAAGGTCGGGAGCGAAATCGAGAAAATGAAGCTACGTCTACACTTTATGCAAAGAGCCGACGAAAGAGTACACAGAATAACGAGTCTACTACGCTACCTCAAAGAAGCTGAGTCGGCGATAGAAGACGCCAAAAGAGGAGTCGTCCCAGGAGGAATCCTCTCACCTGACCAACTGAGAAACGCGACAAGAGACATTACAATACGTTTTCCCAACCTAAATCCACCCCAACCAGTGGACCACATAAATCTCCAAGCCCTATCCAACATTGCAAAGGTGAACACGGGAAGAATAGATAATAAATTTATGATTATAATCACCCTACCATTGTTCAACCAAATCACATTCCAACTGTATCAGATAAGACCTATACCTGTCCCTCAAACAATCGGAGGAGCCATAAGAAGCTTACTGATCCGACCAAGCAAAGATTATCTCGCAATAGACGCCTTCCAAAATCAATACTTCTTAGCGGACTCGGAAACCATCAAAAATTGCAAAACAATTTCGACAGACTTAGCCTGTGAAATTAGCGTCCCCCTCAAACCAGTAAAGGACAACACAGAGTGCGAACTACAGCTTTACCTAAATCCAAACAACGTAATCATGAAACAATGCGATGTCCGAATATTGCCTAAATGTTCAACACAACTAATAAAATTACACCAATCGAATTACTGGGCCTACTCCACCTGTAATCCAGAAAACTTTGTAACAACATGCGACTCAAAAATACGCATTGAACATCAGATCCACGGCTCGGGTACCTTCACCTTGTCCCCGGCTGCGTCCTAACAAATAATCATACCATAATCAAAGGGACCGAAGAAGAAACAGACACAATCGGTATCTTCGCCTTCCCCACCATAAACTTAACCCATCTGGTAACTAACCTCACCGAAAAACCTAGGCCACCTCATCTGCTGACAAACATCGCCGAAGAACCAGTAGGGGAAAACACCCTACTCTCACCATGGGGCGACAGCCTCGAAGGTAACGAGAATAGACTCACGAGAATTGGACTCCACCACCAAGAAGAATCAAAGCATCGGTACCTCACAGCCGCAAACACAGGCGCAGTGCTTTCAATTATAACATTCTCCACACTCTTTGTAGGATATTATTACTGCGGTTGCTGTTTCGCCTGCCTCAAACCTCTACAAAAATTTAAAATAAGAAAACAAAAATCGGTCCAAGGAAAGATGAACGAAACATTTGAATTCACGGACATAGTTTCTACGTGCCCAACTCGACCAAGATCTCCAGGACCAGCAAGACGCCAACAGAATCTACCGGGAGTTCATGGACGACAAAATCTACCACCATCAACGCCATCCCGGACCGGCATCCGACTAGCCGACTACGACTACGACTAAAATCAAATAAAAATTAAAAACAAAACAGAAAATATCTACGTAAAAATTACATTTATATCTATATATTCTTCATTTTATATATATATTTTTTTTTAACTTTTTTATTATTATTTTATTAAATAAACATTAGAATTAAGCACATACATCTTACCTATATGTTTTACCGCGAGAGAGAAAGAAAAAGGGAGAATCAATAACAACGAAAATTTAAAGCATATTCTTAAATTTTTATTAATATTATTTTTAATTCTGTTTTAATTTCCTCCTCTCTTCTTTCCCTCTATGATGAAGAATAACTCTTCCGACAATCTTTTATAAAAAGCAATCTGCAATATAGAACGCAGCAAATCGAACATATAAAATAACTTTTTAACTATATACAATAAATTACTTACTACTATACATATGTATTCTTGTAAAGGGCAAAGCGCACTCAATAAATGAAAAATAAATATTACAATGTTAAAAATAAAACTATTAAATAAGAAGTAAAGTCAAGCGATGACTTCCCGGCGTGAGGAAGACACCCGAATTTTCAAAAGCAGGGATGCCAGGGCACCCCTTCTTTGGGGGGGGGATGCTGTTATATCCGGCGTCGCCTCATATAACACTCAGGGTCTCTGCCTCGCGACGAAAAGTGCACCGCTTGCACTTTGATGGACAATCGCACGGACAACACCTCGATCACGCCATGAACACACCGTGCCCACGTTCTGTCAAACTAGCAATTTTAGACCAATAACTAAATTCAATTCCCCTCCAAAAGTCGCGACCCGAGTCTTCAAAAACCCTAAGCACCACGGAACGCGCGTTCAATCTTTTATCAAAGAATACGAGGGAAGCTATCCTCGTAGAACCCGTGTGTGTCCTTGTACCGCGTTACGTACGAGGCGGTATAAAGCACTAGGTCGCTTATACAGATTTCTAAATTCACTGTCCTATTTGATTCTTTAATTTATATCTTCTACGAACCGCGCCAGTGGGCTCTTCGAGCAGGAACGAGGGCCCCGTTGTCCGTAGTGATATCTTTCTCTAAATTCTAACTTTTGATCTATTAATTAATTACAGGCGAATCTAAGTATCCGCCTGAGTCGTTACTCTGTTCACGAACTCATAATAAACATTCTAAATCATAAAATTTAGTTATAAGTGAATAGTTATTAAGTGAAATATTGTGCATTGAGTGCGCCACGCCCGTAGGGCTAAATATCGAATAAACGGTAAAACTCCGAATATCGTGGAATCCATCATTTCTAAGATTAGTTCCCGAACCTCTTTCATTACATCGATCTCAACCACGGGGGAAGGAAGAGAAACCAGTCCAGGATCTACCGATCAGCAATTCAAAATCCCAACTAACAATTAAATTCATAAGGAACGGCAGTAAGTTCAGTTTTGTTATCGACTACTCTCTGAATTCGCCATTAGGAACCCTGGTTACCAGGAGGCGTTCGAAATCCACATTAAAAATAAAACTCTTGTAGTTACCTACAAGAGAAAATCTATCACAAAACATGTCCGAGCCTCCTCAAGGCCCACTCTATCAATTGATTATTTAACTATAATTAATTCGGACATAACACATGCCATGCAAATTTTATCATTTATTTATCTCATAAAACTAACCTTTTGTGAATTAGACATCTTGTCAATATCTTTTACACGAAAAATCCTCGCAGAAACTTCTAATTTATTATTCTTTTAGAAATCTGCAAATTTATACACGACTTGTAACAGAACAATTTTAATTATTACAATTTAATTAATATAATATTTTTCGGCTGATAGCACGCGAAAAAAAAAATTGCTAAGACAGTGACGCTTGATTGTCTTTTAGTTGCACTTAATGGGGTTGTCTGTACCCAGAACAAGGAATCTTGACTGTTAAGTCTTTTCAGCTAAAGAACCGTTTGGTTTAGTCAGTCAGGCTATAATAATTCTAGTAAAAAGATGGAGTGGGGAACCTTTCTTTGGCTGGAGTAATTATAGACTAAAGTTATTGAAGGTGAAGGAGAGTATGCGCGAAGATTTACGCGGCTAAAAGCTGTGCATGCGCTTGTGTGTAGCCCAATCCGAGTTGCACGTTATACGTTATACGATACTTTAACACACATACATATACACGTACGTAACTACGCTGTACTTTCTTGAAACCAAGTGTAATTGTATATGTAAAACATCATAACCACTGAGGCCATTGTTGATGTTTTTTTTCAAAGAAAGTAATTGATTATTATAAGGTGGATACATTATTAAGTTGAAATAAAAAGAATAAACTAAAATTTTTAATTTCAGAGGTAATTATTTATAACCTATTTTTATATATAATTGAAATCAAATTAATTATTACTCGTTGTAATGTGCGTTGTATGGATGTGGCGTTAGTTTGCCATCATAAAAAATATAATTCAATGTAAATATTAGCTTTGACGGAAATAGAATCACATAACATTTTTTGTTATCATAAATTTGTTATTTTATTTAACTACATTGCAATACCGTTAATTTCATTATAAAATTTGAAAAATTAATAACAATAAAAAAGTAAAACTTACATTAACAAAGTACGATAAATGTACTTATATTATTTTTCGTGAAAAAATGTATTTGATCAATTTTAATTTACATTTATTTGAATTTATAGGTTAATAATTTTCTGAACGAAATGGATCCAGTTAAATTTCATCTTGACAATCGTCCAGGAGTTCGGAAATCATGGGATGAATTATCAAACGACGGGAAGCGCAAACGTAGGAAAGTATATGTTGACTCATTAGATTCCGAGTTAAAAAATATTGAAAGATCTAATTTACATTCAACTCCTACTATCTCTAATAATCTAAATAATGATGAAATAATTAGTATCAATATCATTGAAAATAGCGAGTCTGAAAATGTTGCTGACGCTGGCTGCTCTTTAGTGCCAGAGACAAATAGTAATAATTTTAATATTGATAATTTAGTCTCTGCATCACCGCCGACGATATTATTAGATAATTGTAACGAAAATTTGACATCAGACAAGACTGTGACTATTTCTGATTTCATACAACATAATACAGCTCCTACTTTTTTAGATAACAGTAATATCAGTTTAAAAATTAATGACAGTGGTAATAGTGAAGAAACACATGAAATCTTACAAACTAATAATAATTCGAGAACAAACGAGCCTAAAAACATGAATAAACCTACAGGAATTTTATCTACTGAAGAAACATTAAAATTAAATCTTTCTAAATGTATAGTTCATAATAAAATTAATCAGGTTCAAGGGAATGCTTTATTAAATGTTTTACGAGCTCACCCGCTATTAAAATTCTTACCTAAAGATACCCGGTCATTATTGAAGACTCCGCGAGATAAAATTGGGACAAAATCTATTGCCCCGGGAGAATACATACATCTAGGATTAGAAGTCATGTTAAAATCTATATTGAATCGTGTAGCTATAGAATCGATTCCTTCTGAATTGCTTATAGATTTCAGTACTGACGGAGCAGAATTGAATAAAGAAATACAAATGTGGCCTATACAGTTTAGAGTCGTTAATTTAGAGTATGATAAACCAGAGCTTGTCGGCATGTACGGGGGTACACAGAAGCCAAACTCTGCTAAAGATTTTTTTAGATTTTGTTAATGAAGTAAACGCAATTCATAAAAAGGGGGCATTACTTTCAATGATAAAATAATTCCTATCAAAATTAGATGTTTCATTGCGGATGCTCCAGCTCGTTCATACGTTTTAAATCATTACGGTCACAACTCAGATTATCCTTGCTCAAAATGTCATTTAAAAGGTATTACACATATCAACTCAAAGCGTTTTCCCGGTATAAATTTCAAATTAAGAACAAATGAAGAATATCGATTGCTCACAGACGTCGATCATAATAAAGGAAAATCAGCTTTAGATGATTTATCACTAGATTTAGTTCAGCAAGTACCATTTGATTATATGCACCTAGTGTGCTTAGGCGTAGTGAAGAAAATGATAGAATCGGTTGTGTTTGGAAAATGTAACCCCCAAAATTGCCAACTTTTAAAAAAATATTTTGTCTAATAGATTTACAACACTTCAATTATACTGTCCACGCGAATTTGCTCGTAACCCTCGGGGGTTAGATCAATTTAGTAATTTTAAAGCAACAGAATTCCGGCAAATGTTATTATATACATTGATTGTCGTTTTCCGAGGTGTTATCAGTGATAAGCAGTACAATCACTTCTTATTGCTTCATTCATCAATGCGGGTTTTATTGAATCATTCGTCTTCTCCCGAAAATTTAGATTTTGCTGATGAATCATTAAAAACCTTTGTACTTGAAGCCGAAGATATTCACGGTTTACAATTTCTTACATACAATGCACATGGCATTTTACATCTTGTTGCTGATTACAAATTGTATGGTCCTTTAGATTCAATTTCAGCTTTCCCTTATGAAAATAACATGCCCAAATATCGGGAATTTGTCAGAAAACCGGATAAACCACTCCAACAAGTATATAAAAGAATTCAAGAAGAGGCCCGATTCCCCATCACTAATAACATCAATACTGAAAAGTTTAAACCTTACAACACTCATGACTGCGGTCCAATTGTTAGTGCAATCGAAAACATATCCACACAATACGAAAATTTACAAACACCATCTTTTTTTTTCTTTATTCAAAATACAGATAACACAATAATTACTCAGAACAGTCAAATCGGTATTATCAAAAATATAATTTTTTGTAACAACGATTATTATTTTGCTGTTTATTTTTTTAAAGATTTACAACCATTTTATACAATTTCAAATAAACAATCAACAGATTTTGGAGTTTTTTTATGCACATCCCTTGACAGTTCTAAAGCTGTTATCATTACATACGATGAAATTAAAAGTAAATGCTACCGGATGCCGTTGTGGGTCAATAAACCTTTTTTAGACTTCAACGTCTATGATGAACAATTAAATAATGCTTATGTTGCAGTAGTAATGTAATATTTTTTTTTTTATTGAATTAATTCCTAAAAAAATTTAAATAAATAAAATTATTAATCGTAGTATGCTTACAGTTATTTACTTTACCATCGAATTTTAATATATTAGTTAGGAATTGCAGCTCCATAAAATTTTGACTATAGTACAGCAAGAATTATTAATATTGACTTTTTCTTATTCTTTTGACAATGTTTATCTTCCTGAAAAATGTTTGGTTACTAATAAATTTATGAAGACTACAATTTTTTTGTGCATGAAAGCCATTTACAAATAATAATTTTAATATTATTTAATAATGTTTGAGAACTCGTATTACACATTTCACCATTTTTCATGTAAGCTACATTAATTAGGCTAACTACTTTTAAACATATGAATTTTTTTACAAACTATCACATTATTTACAATCATCCTGAATCTTACAATAAATTTTGATTATTTCCAGATTTTAACGGAACTTAATGCTCTTCCGCTATCGGAATGTTTTTAGACTTGATTATTTTGATAGTCTACCACTTTTCCCATATCATTTTTTATTAAAATTTTTATAATTAAATGTCTTTATTATTAATTGTATTTTTTTTAAGTTTATCAGCGATTCGGATTCTGATTTTAAGAAAAAAGTTGAATGTACTACAAGGCAACTATGAGTAAGTAGATAAACATTTATTCATTTACATCTCAAAAATAATATAAATTATTGATTGATTTCATTTTCAGGTGGATAAATCAATGTCAGCATGGATGATCCAGCATAAGTAAAAGACGATGGAAAAATTATGATACTCTTATACGAGGGAATGAAGATTATCATTAAAAAATGAGCTCATGTATTGATAATGCTCCGTAAAAAAATTACTTGTATATTTATTGTAATAATATTTTTAACTTCCCCTTTGTGTTATACCTTATAATGTAGAGTACTCACTTAAAAATTCGTCAATTTAATCATATGTAATTGCTATTTATTTATTTGTTATGAAGTTTTACATGTTTTAGTTGTAAAATCAACAATGGGTTGTAATGAGAAGTTCATTAATATAATTAAAGAAATGAACTATAAAAAAATTGATATAATTATCAACAAAATTTTTGTCAATATCATTATTAACAATATAATTTGTAAAACCACCAAAGTTCTGAATAAAGTTAAACAACTTTTTTTTCATTGTTTTAATTAAAATTAACAAATAAGTTCAATAAAATAATACGCAAAAAAATTTTAGTCAGCTCTTTTTTGTAAAAAAATATTAGCAATATTATTAAAACAACGTCTTAAATATTGATATTAAAATTAACTGACGTTCAAGAATTTTCGAATTTTTTAATAATTAAATAAAAAAAATTATATATTTATTCAAATTGCACGGATAATTTTTAAAACTTTCTGCATGTTTAATTTTTTCAGTTAATTTTTTTCTATAAAAAATTCAAAACTTTTTTGATATCAGCTAACATTATTTTGTTGTTCGCAAACTTATATTATATTTCTGGGTCAACGCTTTCCTATAATTTTTCGGCAATAATTAACTTTTTAATTTTTTGATATACTTGTATACAATTTACGGTTAAGAATTTACTAAACAAGTGTTGCCGTCAAGTTAGACGTAATTTTCTGTAGTAAGTTGATGACAACTTGACAGTAAGATTTTGTAGAGCAAGACTTACCAATAACTTACCTTCAATTGACGGTCGTAGATTTCCTTCCACTTACCGTGCAACTTGAACACAAATTATAGATAATATCCGAACAGCACGAGTTTCCGTCAACTTGGCGGTAATTTTACTGAAAGCACTGCACTACAAGATCTTGTAGGGTAAGATGTGGCTATCAGGGTAGTTATTGCAATCCTGTCTTATGAAAAATAATATAAATGGCTGCCGAAATCACAGAAAAGTAATAGAACTGACAATCGAAAAAAATTAATTGTATCAAAACGGAATTATTTTGATTCGCAATTTTAACAAGGGTTCTGACAAACATCCTCAGGAATAAAATTAAAAAAAAATTTAATCATAAAAGTGATTTTTGACAAAGTTGTAGTGTTATCAAGCCCAGTGCTCCCGTGAATACCAAGCACATATTCATTTAATTCATCAAAAAAAGGAGTTTTTTCTGAGAACTCTTAGTTAATCGATAAGAAAATTTTTTTAACATGTTCGGGAGTTATTATTATTTATTTCAATATGCTTTTTATCCATAATTTCTTTCGTTAAAATTATGAAAATCACGTTTTACTCAAAATCACGATTTTTAGGCGAGAGTAGAGCATACCTGCGCGCTTCGCGCTTAAGGCATGCAAAATTTTAAAGATTGGTTTGTAAGCACTCAATAAATCTAAAATAAATGAATTATAATTGTTATTATTATTTCATCCTAACACATTTAATTAAGAATAGAATTAATTATTGTTAGTTATTAAATTCAAATAATTTTCAAACACACTACTGATATTAATACTTATCAACAGATGGCGTAAATATATTTTATTTTGAATATTCAAATAATTTTACTACTCTGTTACTGATACCCATAAACATCTGTAGATAGTGTAAATGTTTTTGATTTTTAATTATGAAAATCAATAATCAGTTTTTATTATTATTTATTCTTTAATGGTATTTATTATTATTATTATTATTATTATTATTTGATTATATAACCATTTGAAAATAAAGAGTGAGTATTGATTTTTAAAAATATGTATCGATAGCAGATTTTTGGATGCGACTATAGATGGCACACCAGTCTCATATTATTAAATAATAATTTTGAAATAAAGATAAATGATAATTATTATTTTCTAATATTTTGTTATTAATATTTAATTAATTTTATAATAAAGATTTAATTATTATATATATATATATATATATATATATATATATATATATATATATATATATATATATATATATATATAACTGGAAAAATTTTTTTAATATTTTTTGAACTGTCTGCTTTCACGCGCCAAATGAGCTCTTAAAGTATAATTTTCAATGATTAAATTTTAATTGAGGATATTGATGAATTTCGATAAAATTTTGGATTCGGGATAATGAAAAATGATTATTATATTTATCCAATAATTTTTACATAACAACATTTATAGACATTTTTTGTTAACATCAAAAATGTCAACTTGGTGGCTGCGTATAGTGTGTACCCAATGAAAGAACCAATCAGCATCATGTTTTTTTGTACTGATAGTTGCTATTGGAGAATTGTAGGGTCCTCTGGTACCATAGGAAGAAAGAACTTTCTAGGCAGATAGAGATCTGTGGGGGGTGAGTACACCTAGTTAAACAGTACTTGTAACAACAACAGCATCGTAAGTTTTTTCAATCAATCTTTATTCATAAATTTATAGAAAAATTATGACAATAAAAATATTATTTATAGTTATTAGAGTTATTAGTTATTGATAAGTAAAGATATATATTATTTTAATAATCATATTCTAATTTATTTAAGTTTTATTGTTGATTATGGAGACGTATATCTGTACATATATACATAGGCTAAAGCGTCATATAAATTGTTATTCTGATACATGAATTACGAATAGTTAATAACAATAGATATTAGTTGTTAAAATAATAATTACAATTTTAAAATTTACTTTCAATTGTCATAGTTGATTACAATATCTTTGTAAATTTAAGATTATTATTTTCATTATTTATTCATTTATTTATATATTTATATATTTTTTAGATTTGAAATTTTATCACATATGAAATGATTATCCCTAGTCAATGGACAGAGATGAACATTAACATTTTATGGGGATTGATTACACCACAATGAGGTGCATTAATTGCAAGTGGTGAAAATGTTGATGATTCAATCATCATTATCAACGAGCTTGCTGTTTTGCTTACAATAAGCCATGAGAATCTATCCTGGTGGTTCAGAATCCCTGGAGATTGTGAACCTAACCCTCGAAGATATAGGTTCTCAGGAGATCTTTTAGTAACGATGTACCCTACTCTGTACAACTCTTACATCCAAGAGTTAAATATGCAGGGATTACCGCGACCTAGTAAGTCATTATTATTATTATGATAATTGTTACTAGTATTGATATTATTATTATTATTATTATTATTATTATTATTATTATTATTATTATTATTATTATTATTATTATTATTATTATTATTATTATTATTATTATTATTATTATTATTATTATTATTATTATTATTATTATTATTATTATTATTATTATTATTATTATTATTATTATTATTATTATTATTATTATTATTATTATTATTATTATTATTATTATTATTATTATTATTATTATTATTATTATTATTATTATTATTATTATTATTATTATTATTTATTATTATTATTATTATTATTATTATTATTATTATTATTATTATTATTATTATTATTATTATTATTATTATTATTATTATTATTATTATTATTATTATTATTATTATTATTATTATTATTATTATTATTATTATTATTATTATTATTATTATTATTATTATTATTATTATTATTATTATTATTATTATTATTATTATTATTATTATTATTATTATTATGTTATTAAATGCTCAGGGGGGTTATCCCCGGAGTCCGATTCTCCGAGGGCCCAGCCTGAGCTCCATCCGTTACTGCTGGACCACTCCGCACAACAAGGCGGTTAGTGATCACAGCAGGCCAAAGTCATTTCCCTTAAGAGACGGAGAGAACCAAATAAAACAGCCTTCTGCATCCTAACTGCCAAGAACTCAGCTTTTGATGAGCAAGCTGGAACTTTGGCAAGTGAGGATACAAAAGACTGTTTCATCCCTTCTAGGACGCCAACAATCAGGACGACAAGCTTGACACGGTAACCTGGGTAAAGTTTGCCAATTTCAAACAGGACATCCTGATATATTTGTCTTTTGTGCTCTTCTTTGGCTGAGATGTTGTATTCAGCCGGGGCCGAGAACTCAATGACATAAATGTCACGAGTGGCCTTGTCGAAGAGCACAATATCAGGTTTGTTGTGATCTATCCGCCGGGTTGTTGCAAATGGCATGTTCCAATAAATTTTGCAACTGTCATTCTCAACAACCTGGGGAATATCTCCTGGCAAATAAGGCAGCACTGGTGTCACGTCAATACCGTAGCAATGACGAAGATAGTAGTACAGTACTCTCAGGGCAGCATTGTGACGCTGGATATATGCACCTCTCGCCAGCACTGGACATGCCGACAAAAGGTGCATAAGCGTCTCCGGATGTTGTCTACACCTCCTACAGGACGTGTCCGGAAGCTGCACCTGGAGCACCTTGCTACGGTACTCAAGAGTGTTAATGACACCATCTTGGCAGGCAAATATGAACCCTTCAGTCTCGACATCAGGCCCGCTGACTTTAAGAAGGAAAACGTCAGCTGGATGGACAAGCCATGATCACGCACGTGTTTAAAGAACACGCTGTGCATGGACTTGTCCATCAGTTCGCCAAGGAGTAGTTTTTCCTCGGCGTTCCTGATGACGCTCTTAAATTCCTCCTTTCGGAGTTCCATAAGAGCGTTTATTTCTCCAAGACCAAGGGTTCTTGCCGCATATATTGCTGCCTTATACAAGAATGACCCCTTATGCGCATTTTCATGTTTATGTACAATATGCATAAGAAAGTCATCCTCGTCTGCAGTGAAATTGACAACTTCGTGAGTTAAACCCAGGACCAAACGGTCGTGAAGCCGCTCCAAACTCTGCAAACCTCTCCCACCGATGGACCGGGAGAGGTATAATCTGGCGACTGATGAATTGGGGTGCATGCTCCGATTCATATTAATGATCTTACGGGTTTTGATGTCGAGATCTCGTAAATCCTTTCGGGCCCATTTCAGGACACCGAAAGAGTATAGTAAGACTGGGACAGCGAGCATGTTAGTAGCTGAGACTTTGTTTTTGCCGGAAAGTTCGGAGGACCAAATTTTCCGGAGTCTCCTAACATACTCGCTCTGGAGAGTTGTTCGGACTTCAGAGACCGCATGCATGCGGTGCTCTTCCATTCCTAGATATCTATACAACTCCCCGGCGTCTAATTGTCTTAAGACACTCCCATCTACTAACTCGACATCATCACCAGTATCAGAGCACTTACCCCTCGCCAGATGTACGACCGCACACTGGTCCATCCCAAAAGACATTCCGACATCTCGTGTGTACTCTGCTACGATGTTGAGGGCTGCTTGTAGATGATCTTCATCAGCACTATATAGCTTCAGATCATCCATGTAAAGCAGATGGGTGATCGAATATTTTCGATCACCCGGAGGCCCCACAGAGTACCCACGAGTTTTACGGAGAGCAACAGATATAGGCAGCAGTGAAATGCAAAACAGCAGAGGGCTCAAGGAATCGCCTTGGAAGACCCCTCGTTTGTACTCTACAACTCCGGTTACGTGCAATGCGTTTCCACTTCCAATGTGAAAACGCGTTCGCCAGAGCTGCATTGTACGTCGAATGCATTCCACTATTTCGGGATTGACTCCCAGGCATTTGAGTAGATATAAAATCAACTCATGTGGAGTTGAGTCAAATGCCTTGCGATAGTCAATCCAAGCCATTGACAGGTTGCGTTGATAGTAGATCGCATCTTGTAAGACGCATCGATCCACTATCAGGTTCTCCTTGCAACCTGACAGGCCTCTTTTACTGCCACGTTGTTCATATATCTGTTGCCATACAGGCTCTATCTGCTGCAAGATACGGTGATTTAAAATTTTTGTAAAAATTTTATAAACCGCATTCAAGCAGGTGATAGGCCTGAAATTCTTAGGGTCAGACAAGTCACCTTTTTTAGGTATCAGTACGGTTCGCCCTTCTACAAGCCAGTTCGGAATCGGATCGTCAGCTCTAATGTACGATGTAAATATGCAGGCCAGATGGAGGTGGGTAGAAGTAAACTTCTTCCACCAGAAGACATTAATGCCATCTGGTCCCGGGGCAGCCCAATTTTTGCTGCCATTTAGAGCTGAACGAACTTCATCCACACTGACTGCAGGGCTCTCTTCATCAGCATTCTGCCGACGGTGTTCCCGACAGAATGCTTTGAAGTCGTGCAGAGCTGGAGTATTGGCGTTCACGTTTGGTTGATCTCCATACAACTCAGTCCAAAAGCTTCCACCCGCTCAGGTGTTGCATAAGTCCCAGTAACATCGGTCTTTGCTGTCAGAAACCGTGAAGGGCTGGATCGAAACAACGAGTTGTCGACCAACCGCTTCAGCCTTTTCTCTAGTGACTTTTTGGCAGTCACTAGAGCCCGCAATTTATTAAGAGACTCTTCTTTGATGACAAGAAGAGTACTCTTGTTCAGTGTGTGATGACGCCACCGAAGTTCAGCAATAATGCGTCGAATTCGGGGCGTGTATGCTTTTTGAGTTGTTTCGGACTCAATCACACACTGAATGCGGGAGACATGTTTCCGGGATCTGTCAATTTTGGAGCCAAGTTGTAAGATGCGCTGTCTCAACCTTGCCTCGATCGAGAGACAATGTCTCTCTCTCGGAAAAGCCGAAACTGCTGCACCATACACAACCTGGCTCACAGTGAGCAGGGTGGAGTCCTCCAGGATGGCTGCACGGAGATCTTCGTTTACCGCGTCAAGCTGTTGTTGGGAGTAAGTTATCTTTTTAGATATACTTACTTGCCGTCCTACAAAGGGATTGTTGTTGTCCAAGGAGGAACGGCGTCGCTCTTGGTGTAGTTGCGCCGGAAAGGAAAGTCTATTAGACTGCCTTCTATCCGGCACAAGCGATCTTCTATTTCGCCGAAGATGAGCGGCATAATTACGCAGGTGTTTGGGCGTAAAATGCGCTAGCTCCGGATGCATATCACTCCAAAGAGTGTGCATCCGGGCCATATAGCCGCTCACCCCCGGCTCGCTACGTTGGTAGCACACCAAGAGATCGACTCTCAGTTCCTCCGTCCACTTAAAGTAAGTCCTTAAGTTGCCAGGGTCGTCATCTTTCATCGGGTCCGGCGTGCTCCTCCCACCTGATGAATGGTCCTCATCCGAAAAGGACCGGTTGTGGGGAGCACTTCTGAGTTGGTATCTTGTGGTAACTCAGTTATTTCCATGCAGTGGGTAGTTGGCCCACTGCACGGGCTACGTCGTTCGCCTACAGACCTGATGTTATGGTCTGCGTTTCCCGCGATGCGCCGCTTGGAGGCCACGTAGCAAGCACCGCTATTATTATTATTATTATTATTATTATTATTATTATTATTATTATTATTATTATTATTATTATTATTATTATTATTATTATTATTATTATTATTATTATTATTATTATCACAATTATTTCTATTATTTTAGTGTATCCTTCAATGGGTGGAGAGTTACATTACAGCACGGTAGTTCCTCAAGAATGGTTAGCTAACAGGAGTTTAACAAATTTATCTAACATTATTTTTCTGGAGATTCTCGAACGAATGATGCTTGATGATGAATATCAAATTGATGATTCACAGATAACAATCGATGGGATAACAACACAACTTTCAATTAGTAACAATCGGTTAGCTGGGTGT
Organism: Cotesia typhae; assembly: GCF_013202065.1. Taxonomy (NCBI): domain Eukaryota; kingdom Metazoa; phylum Arthropoda; class Insecta; order Hymenoptera; family Braconidae; genus Cotesia; species Cotesia typhae. The sequence goes on along the minus strand of NW_027423760.1, from coordinate 1,694,123 downwards.
TTTATTAAACAATGTGATGCATTAATTAATGAAATTGATTACATTGTAATGAATAACTGGGGTAGCGGATTGTTTAGGAGATTGAGATCCTACTATGATCAATTTCATGATTTGGTTAATGTGGAATTTCAACAAAATTCAGATGATGAAGGAGTTGGAATGGATTATGAAAGCGATAGTTTATAACATATGAAGATGTAACATAAAATTTTTTGGTATACATCCTCATTATCATTTATTCTTGTTTTATTATTCAAATTTTAAAGAATAAGTTGGTTTTGAAAATTAATATTTTACCTTTTAATGTAATGTTTTTTTTTTTTTATGAAAATTAAATTTTTCTGTGACATTACTGATTTTTTAAATAAAAAATAATACTTTGAGTTTGATGTAACATTATTTATATGAAAAATTAATATTATTATTAGTATTGAGATTATTGAAAATTATTGTTGTTAATATAAATCGGATAATAACAAGAAGGTAAGTTAAAATATCAATAATTTTTAGACATGCAACTTAAATGTTAAGATGTTTTGAAAATTAATATTTTATCTTTTAATGTAATGTTTTTATATGAAAATTAAATTTTTCTGACATTATTACTGATTTTTTAAATAAAAAATTAATACTTTGAGTTTGATGTAACATTATTTATATGAAAAATTAATATAAATTAAACAATTAATATTATTATTAGTATTAAAATTATTGAAAATTATTGTTGTTAATATAAATCGGATAATAACAAGAAGATAAGTTAAAATATAAATAATTTTTAGACATGCAGCTTAAATGTTAAGACGCGCCAGGCATAGGTATATGGTTGAGGAGTGGGAGGCATAGTCTAACAACAGCAGCATACTGTTACCATTGGATAACACCTTTCACTACTCTCCTAAAGGTGTCACTGTAAAAGGTAGCGGTGGACTGGGAGGTTTGAACCACTCTCATTCCCCCGCGATAAATAAACATAGTATATATGACTGTTGTAAGATGTGTAGAATTTAACCTTATAGTAGATGTCACTACTGTAAGAGTTGCGGGACTTTAAATTAAAAATATAATCCCTGACATATCTACATTAACATTTGAATTATAAATATTGATCTTAAATTTAAAACGAAGGATTATAAATAAAAACAATGAATTATTTATATTGATATCCAATATTTTATTGATTAAATAATTCCACTGGTCATTTTTACATCAAGACTAGGATTAATAAATTCAAATTTATTATATTTTCCACCATGATAACGCAGAAACAGATAGTTTGAATCTATTAATTCATTCAAACTCTTCATGAAGTTATCATCTTTTAGATGTTGAATAGTTCTTGATGGTAGATAAATGTTAAATTCATCGTTTATATTAGCAACAATCCTAGTTCCATACTGAGTTGTAATAGCTTTGATACCGTTAATCTTATATTCTCGATTAAACTCCAACTCGTTCATTTTCTTAACAGGAAAAATTCCAGTAAGACAATTAACCACATTTATCTTAGTAAGATCCATGATTGATTGCTGTAAAAATTTTTTAATTAATTGTAATGGTTGATTAAATGATTTTTCATTTAATTCATATTTTGATTAGACAGTAAATGAATACTTACAATCAGTAATACTGATAGGTAGAAGATGTATTTCACCAAGAACTTGTACTTCAACTTGTAGTCACCACCAGCTCGTACTTTACTGGAGAGGTGTACTTCGTTTTTGTGAAGTACGGCTTGAGCGCGCTGCTTTTATAGCCAGAGGATACTACGCAGTTACCCCCCACTCCTCTACCTCAAATACGGTTTGATGACGTCATCTACTACGCAGTTAGAAGTAGAACAAAGAAAACTGCGCAGTTACGCAACCTTAAACACGCTTAGACCTGTATGATGACGTCATCTACTACGCGGTTAGAAAATTCTAGAACAGAATGAGTCATCTATTACGCAGTTCGGAATAAAGCAAAGAGAACTACGCAGTTACCGTGACCTTGAACAGGTTCAGACCTGTTTAGAAGTAGACAGAAACCTCGACAGATGGCGTATCTTCTCGCATGTACTCCTCATACGTACAGTTTGAATATATTAATCTTTTCAGAATATAAACAATGAAATGCACCTGTGATCTAAGCAACTATTATTGATGCTGAGATCACAGGTGCATTTTTTAACAAAAATGCAGGAAATCAGAATCAAAATTTGAAATGGCGGAAATCAGACTCAAAATGGCGGATATTATACTTAAAATGACGGCTCGATATAAAAAAGGTACAAATCAGATTCAAGATGGCGGATTCATAACATTAAATGGCTGAAGTCAGATTCAAAATGGCAGATTTCAGATAGCTGCCACCAAAATGGCGGATAGCAGTCACGAGATGGCGGATTCAAAATGGTAGGAAAATAGCGGATAGATTTAAATTACAGAATTCAGCACCAGCACCACCTATGAAAACAACCGATAAAAACCTCATCAATAACCCCAAAATGCCATACATATCTACCACATATAACACCCACTGTCGGTAAAACAGCTCATCCATATCTACAGAGGATATACTATCACGACACAAAACACGGTCAGCAATGTAGATCTCTTATCATGGCTACGAACCCACAAATCTGTTTTACAGGCAGAGTATCCCCTCTGTTTGCCTACTGATTGTTTAAATAAAAGTTAAAAAAAATTTATTTTTTGGTGCCAAATTCAGTGAGGTCTTCTCCTGTCTATCAGAGAGCACTGCATGGCTGTTTCACAGGAGTAACTTTTTCTGAATCCTGATTGGTCGTCATATAATACGTTGTTTTCATGAAGAAATTTATCAAGTTGCATTTTTACTATACTCTCGAGTATTTGTTCAAGTACTGGTAATGTATTGACTGGCATGAAATCTGATGCTTTAACACTATTTTTGACTTTTTGAATCGGAGTAATAGTTGATATTTTTAAATTGTCTGGCACAATTCCTAATTCTAGAGATTTACGTAAAAAATATAATATAAAGTTACAATCAAAATTCCATATAGATTTTATAATTATAGAATTGATATCATCATTTATACCTTTTTTATCATCTAAACTTTTTATAATTTTATCTACGTCTTCAGTAGATGAACAGGGGGACTTTACCCCCTCGGTAAAACCGATTGTGGATTCTGATTCGAACTATTTACCGCCGGTCGATAATGTGATACCTGTCTTTTTGTCGACTGTCAATGTTGGGGGGGGGGTAAGTCAGCCATTTCAGGCCGACGTAATTCCACCATTTCTGGCCGACTCCGCCTCAGCCCTTTATTACTATTTTGCAATTGCAATTACGCCTTAATTTTTGAGGGAAAAAAGGGGGGAATTCCACCATTTTTGGCTATCTTCGTCACAACTATTCAATTTATGAATCTTCATTTGGTTAGTGTATCGTGAGAGCTTCAAGTACAACTTTTAAACCATGGAGATAGATAATTTGTGTGAACAAGAAATTGCATTTTTACGGAATAATTACCCTTTCTGTGAGGATTTTGATGATCTAATAGAATGATTTTTAGTGATGTTCCTCCTGAAGATATTGGTAAATTTGTAAACTGGATAATTACATTGGAGAAAAACTCTAAAATTTTCAAAAGTCTTTTTGCCGATATATCATACATAAATTGTGCTGATAAACAGAATTTGGCAAAAACACTCTTGGAAATAAATAAAAATGCTGAAAAACTTGTAAAGTTTTGCGAAGATTTTGATGATTTAATTGAAAGTGTTTTTTACAACAAATCTTCTGAATATATTGAAAAATTTATAAATGATGTCCTTGCATTAGAAAAAAACTTTGAAGTTATTAATAGTGTACGCATGGGAATGTCGTGCTCGAGTTGCGCTGATGAACAAAATTTACTAAAAAAACTATCAGAATTCACTGAAAAGTTCCAAAAACTCGAAGAGCGGATGAAGTAAACATCTAAAAAAAAATGAATCCATCAAATAAAATTCTAAATTATGCAAAAAATCTTCAAGTAATTTATTTAAACAATTTCCTCCATAATACTTTGCAGAAGAATAGAATAATATAAAAGACTAGTTTTTAAAAAAAATATTTAGTATTGTTTCTGTGACTGACTAAAATTCATCTATCTTTTTGTGATAAATGGTTGGAAAAATTATTGTTGATGTTAAAGGCTTTAAAATGCCTAACAATTGTTTTTTGGTGAAAGAGCTTGCAGCAATTAGTGTAAATAAATTATTAGATCATTCAAATGTACTGTCTGTTAAAATTTTCAAGCCACCTTGTAATAGGAGCGGGCTACCTAATAACTATAAACATATGAACTTATGGCTGATACGTAAGCATCATGGTATACCATGGGATAAAGGAGTCATACCTTTTGATTGTCTCGAAGAAGTTCTGAATTTCATTGTGAGAGATTACGAATACATTTACGTGAAAGGTCTCGAGAAAAAAAGCGCCATTCGGCAGCCGAAATGGAAGTAGATTTCATGAAAATGAATGTAAAAATCTAAAAATTACTTGGATTGGATACGAAATTATCGTTTCTAACTCATTATGGATGATTTTTTAAATTAACGTACTTATTCTACAGATAAATACGAAGGTTATGTTCTAAGATGAGCTTTATTGTTCAATTTCCACCTTAGGATCATAAGTGAATTGTCGCAAACTCTCCACTAAGGAGAATTTCCGTAATTCTTCTATATGTAGTTGATTAGTTAGGAATTGGTTCAGGATCTATCTGTTTAAAATAAAAGACTCGGTGTTGGGGTGAATAATTGTGATTAATTTATTCCCCAAGAGGAGATAACTCTAGCAATTGCTAGAGAAAAACTCCTCGAAGATGTTACAGTTGAGAGATATGTGAATGAATATGTGTGTTGATATGAATGTATATATGTTTTGCACTGCTGTGCAATGAGGGGTGAGAATAGATCTCAGCCGCCGTTAGGTTATTGTGGTTAACCGTCAACCGTTAATATCTAAGTAGAGATGTAAAATGTAATTATGATCAGAAAGAATCGTGTGTTTGTAATCGGAAGAGAATTGACTGTGTGTTTAGAATGGTTTGAAAGAACCAGTAGGTTCAAGTATTGAATTTGATCGCTGGGATCGAGTTGTGTTATAAGTTTGATCGCTGGGATCGAATTCTTGATCGCTGGGATCAAGTATGTTATAAATTTGATCGCTGGGATCGAATCCTTGATCAGTGGGATCAAGTTGTGTTATGAATTGATCGCTGGGATCGAATCCTTGATCAGTGGGATCAAGTTATGTTATGAATTGATCGCTGGGATCGAATCCTTGATCAGTGGGATCAAGTTATGTTATGATCCGAGAGGATCGAATTATTTTTGATTTAAATGATTTGAATATTTTGTTTAAATTAGTAGTTGAATATTAGGGTGATTCAAAAAAAAAGAATATTTTTTTTTTCGTTTGGTACTCTGAAAAATAGGTTCCTAGACACCTCTAAGAAAGCCTCTCCAAGCATGAGTTCTTAATTGTAACGGGAAGGTCCTCCTTCTTACAGTTTTCTATTTTTTCTTATTATCAGATAGAAAAATTTATATCTCGCTTCCAACTACTTGAAAAAATATCTTGTTCCTTAGATTTTGTAGGAAATTGAATGCTCTACAAAAAAGGTCTCTTACGATTTTTTCGTAAACCCAACCGTTTAAAAGATATTAACGGTTAAAGTTTGATTATTTTTGGGAAAATTTTTTATTTCTTATGAATTTTATAACTCAATGAAAAAAATCATTATGAATGATGATGAAAACTCATAGTTTTGTAGGAAATTTACTGCTCTATAAAAATGGTCTCTTATGATTTTTCGATCAAGTTGAGCGTTTACGAGATATTCATCGTCAAACATCAATGCATATTAATTTTTCTAGTTTTTGATCAATAATTCGAAAAATTTCAATTTATTCTGTGAGTTTCAAGGAAATTTAGACAAATTTGAGTTTCTATGAATAGAAATATGTTATGAACTATTTTTTTAATTAGTTTTTTTAGTCTTGGACATGTTTGATTACATTAAAACAAAAAATTAGTGCATTTTTTTAAATATATAATTCAATTTAGTGTGTTTCACATGTGTTTCACTTTTTATCGAAGAATTTATTTATTTAATTATCAACTGCCATATAATTTTCAATATTTTCAACATAACGGTACACTTTTACTGTAAATAATTTCCTCTATTGCAGTTTGGGTAGTTTTTTCGATGTTCTTTGATAATTTGCAATAAGTATTGGAATTGCTCTTCATTTTTGTCAAGCATTGATTATACTCACTAACTAATGCAACAGCTCGTTCTGCTGAATCATTAACAACTTTCAATTGGTTAAAGTATTCTTTATTTTCAATGTAACTGTCATTAGTAGGCCACGATTCAATATCTTTATCAAGGAAGTCATATGGTAAATCAAAGATTTTAAAGAGATTTAAAGACTTTTTAGAAACAAAGTCACTCAGACTTTTTGCGTTAATGAATTCAAATCGTTTTTATCAATTATAAATTTTTAGCTTTAGAATCTGTACCGTTACGAGTATTAACAGCTCCAACAATATTTTTTTACTTCCAATGAAACGGTATCGTCAAATAATGATAAAATGGCAAGTTCATCACTTAAATACCATAAATGCAAAATCATTTTTTCACAAGTTGCTGAAGAAATCAATGAATTGATATTTTTGTACTCGAATAAATTTTTCAAAAACTGCAAGTCATGATTAGCAGCAGTTGTTGCAGAAGTTGATGAAAACCAAGCTTTTAAATACAGTGTAACTATAAATATACAAATTTGCCGAAGACCGTCCAATTCTTTATTAGAAAGTTTAAATTCATTTCTGAACAGAAACATTTTTAAACTGTAAATTGCCTTCGCCATCCACCTAGCATGATGAATTGCACCAGGTCGTTTGAAAAAAATTTCTTCTTGAGGCATTTCTCCAAGGAAAATCAACGACAATTCCAACAATTCTTTATAGTCATCTCGGGGTTGTAGTAACTATCAAAAACAATTAAAAAATTGTCAGAAACAAGAAAATTTTTTTTCTTAAAATCGCAGTTAAATCATACCTGTAAGGATTGTGCAATTAAACTAGATATTTCATTTTTTTTATCCAAAATGATATCAGCAACAACAGTATCTTCAATTCCAGATTTATAATTAGTTTTATTTATTTCATCCCATGATTTTTTAAATCTTCCGAACATTGGTACGTTTGGCCCAGATGACACAGGCCAATATACTTCAAATGCACTTCTCAATATGATCTCAAAAATGTGGTGACGACATGGTAACCAGATTAACTCTCTTCCCAAAGTCTTTTCAATTGCCTTACATGTACCGTTATGAATTCCTGTATAAAGAAAATAGATAACTATCGTTAAATTTAATATTTTCAACAAATTGTAGATTATATTTAAAATCCAAATGAGTAAATAATTCTCAATAATTTCAAAAGTGAAATTCAGTAAGCAATAAAAATTAAACTAGAACGTTAATAATTAAATATTTTTTAGATTAAATTATCATTGATAAGTTACCTGTATTAACTGCCGTCGTGTCAAAACACATCGCCTTAACATAATTAGTAATACCCCATTCACTCAATGTCGATAAAATGGCTGATGTTTGATTGTCTGCCGTCCCAGAATTCATTTTTGGAACCCCAAGTAATTGTTCGGTACCAAATGCAGTTAAAATAACTGGTAGCCGTTCCACAGATTTTGATCCAACAAGGTCATTCAGCATTTTTCCGTCCCAATGCACAACGTATTTATCGTGTGTCTTAAAGTTGTCATTAAGTCCTTTAGCAATGTCTTCTCTTTGAAGCATACGAGCTCGTTGAATTGAACTATAACTGAGCGTTGTATCTTCAATTTTAATACCTACTGCTAATAAAACCGGAGCAATAATAAACATCGCATTTCTACTGCTGACATTAGCTCGGTCGAGTCCAAAAATGACTTCAGGAGTTAAGACATCAAGTTTTGCTCGTTTTGTCGGAATTGGAGGTTCATACTCTGAATCAGATCCAAAATTTGTAACTCCACTTAATGTATACGTAGAGAACGACTCTGATTTTTCACTTGGAACAATCGCATGACTAGTAGACGGTTGATCTAAGTCTGGAATAAGATCTGTTTTATAAATTAAACGAAGAAAATGTATAGAATTTATTCATTTTGATGACAAATAATTAAGAAAGGACTCCAAAAATTGTCTAGTCAAATGTCATCTAGTCATCTATGAAAAGTTACACTACTACCTGACTTTATAATAATTAAATATCTCAGATACTTACTACTCTCATCTATTCCCATTATAGTTGTGGTTAAGTTTGATACAGGTACATTATTAGAAAGAATCTCTTTATGGGTACCGAATTTTTGATCCAAATACAACTTTCTAATATTATCATCAAGCACTTTTAAGGATTTTTCGCTCACAATGTCGAATAATTGTTCAAGATCAGTCTGAAATTTCATTTCCTTTTGGTTTTGCGCTGAATTCTTTTTATCGAAATTTTTTTGTAATTTTAACCATTGACTGTGATAGCGAAGAAATTTTTGACTGCATTAGGAGCTCCACTAGTTGGAATCTGATTTTTTCTCCACAGTTCAATAACTTGGTCAACTGAATTTTTAGCACTTTGTTTGATTGAATACTTTAAAATTTTAACTTGGTAGAAAATCACACGCATAACCTCTTTCACTTTTGGTAACTTACGTTCCGAATTTCTGAAATTCTTTGTAGAGGTATTCCGATAAAACGTATTTCTTTATTCATTGTAGGTTAATTGATGATAAATAAATTTATGTGATGATTATAAGACTTATTTAAAATGAATTATTTTATTACGTATTCAAGATGATCAGTTTTAGGAACACTGAAAATACGGTATTAAATGGGTAGATACTGAAGATAGTTGAGAGTAAAAAACATAGATGGCGTTAGTTTCAGAAGACAAACAGAAGAAGAAATGGAATTCAAAACAAAAATCCCCTCGAACGAAAATTTTATGTATATTTTGTGAAAAACAATTTAAAAATACGCACTGAACAAATTTCATAATAATAAATGACAACGCGATTAAGATTTTAAATTATTAAAGATAAAATTTAAAAAAATATTATTAGAATAAAAACTTTCAAATGAATTTTTGAACAGAAAACATCTATAGGAGTTGCTTTTATAATAAAAACTCAAATTTGTCTAAATTTCCTTGAAACTCACAGAATAATTGAAATTTTTCGAATTATTGATCAAAAACTAGAAAAATTAATATGCATTGATGTTTGACGATGAATATCTCGTAAACGCTCAACTTGATCGAAAAATCATAAGAGACCATTTTTATAGAGCAGTAAATTTCCTACAAAACTATGAGTTTCATCATTCATAATGATTTTTTTCATTGAGTTATAAAATTCATAAGAAATAAAAAATTTTCCCAAAAATAATCAAACTTTAACCGTTAATATCTTTTAAACGGTTGGGTTTACGAAAAAATCGTAAGAGACCTTTTTTGTAGAGCATTCAATTTCCTACAAAATCTAAGGAACAAGATATTTTTTCAAGTAGTTGAAAGCGAGGTATAAATTTTTCTATCTGATAATAAGAAAAAATAGAAAACTGTAAGAAGGAGGACCTTCCCGTTACAATTAAGAACTCATGCTTGGAGAGGCTTTCTTAGAGGTGTCTAGGAACCTATTTTTCAGAGTACCAAACGAAAAAAAAAATATTCTTTTTTTTTGAATCACCCTAATATATATATACAGGGTGTCTCTGAAGTGGCGGGAGTAATTGTTGGGGTCGATAGAGAAAAAAATACTGAATCGAAAGTTCCTGAGCCAAAAATTTTTTTGGGCCATAGAATTTGAGTTATGAATTAAAAACGATAGCCAATCAGAAGCGCGCTATTCGAGAAATGAAAATGAGCGGGGAAGTAGAGGAGACGCGAGAGTGAGATGCTGCAATAGCAGCTTACTCGCTCACACAAAGCCGAGCATGAGAGGGGATTGTGACGCTATGAGCCGAGTACGTAAGTGTGAATGAGTGGATGTATGAGGTCGCAAGCGGACGGCTTAATGTATGAGTGTGTGTCCGTGTATCGCAGCATTATTGGAGGCGCGTTGTAACGCTGAATTAAAGCTAACCGGGTACTCTAAGACAGAGGAAAAAATTTTTATTTTTATTTTTATTCGAAAAATTTAATAAAAAAAAATAAAAAGGCCCAAGATTTAACCAGACCCACAGAAACGGAGAGTAAATTTTTAATTCTCATTTATTTTGCTGGGGATTATTTTCAAATACAAAAAAAAAAAAAAAGGCTAAGATTCAACTGGAATCTTAATTGCTTAATAAAAGGAGTAAAGTGTAATGATGTGAATGCAAACTAATAACATTAAAGTAAAGTTATCCTTGAACTGCCGAAACACCTGTAGATTTTTTTGAAATGATTTCTTTGCTAAGAAAAAGGGAAACTAAAATATCAAAATTACTAAAACGTGAATGCCATTTCTTTTTCATATTTTCTTCGACATTTTACCTGTCAGTGAATAAAAAGAATATTTAAATTGAAATATCAAAATTATCAGGACCTGAGTTCAATTTTTTTTTTTTTAATTTATTATTTATTTACCTGTCAATTAATTAAAAATAATTTTTATAAAAATATCAAAATTGTTCGGACTTGAGTTCAATTTTTTCTTAATTTATAATTTGACATTCTACCTGTTAATTCACCGATAGATAATTCTAATAAAAATATCAAAATTATTCGGACTTGAGTTCAATTTTTTCTTAATTTATAATTTGACACTCTACCTGTTAATTCACTGATAGATAATTCTAATAAAAATATCAAAATTATTCGGACTTGAGTTCAATTTTTTTTTAATTTATCATTTGACATTTCGCTTGTTGATTAAGTGATTAATAATTTTAATAATAATATCAAAATTATCAGGACTCGAGAGCGATTTTTTTAGTATATTTTTTTACATTTTACCTGTCAATTAACTGATAAATAATTTCAATTAAAATATCAAAATTATTCGGACTTGAGTTCAATTTTTTTTTTAATTTATTAGTTGACATTTTACCTGTTAATTAACTGATAAATAATTTTAATAAAAATATCAAAATTATCAGGACTCGAGAGCGATTTTTTTTTTCAATTCCTTATTTGACATTTTACCTGTCAATTAATTAAAAAATAATTTTAATTAAAATATCAAAATTATTGGGACTTGAGTTCAATGTTTGTTTTAATTTATTTTTTGACATTTTACCTGACGATTAATTGAAAAATTATTTTACAGAATAATTCCCAGCAAAATAAATGAGAAATGAAAGTTTTCCATCCGTTTGGTTGAGTCCGGTTGAGTCTTGGGCAATTCCTTCTGTTTTCAAAAATTATTCCGAGCATAAGAAATAAGTAATAAAAATTTTCTATCTGTTCGTTTTGGTCCGGTTGAGTCTGGGGCCTATTTTCTTTTTTGAAATAATTTTGTCAATAATTGATAATAAATTTTTTCAATCAGTTTTTTATCGTCTTGTCAAGATTAGGCTGATTTTTGTTCAATAAATTTTTGTTTGTTATTGAAAAGAGAAAATAAATTTTTTTGCATTCTTCTATTCTTGGCTCTGGTCGAGTCTTGGGCATTTTTTCGTTTTTAAAAATAATTCCTAGCAAAATGAATGGGAAATAAAAGTTTTCGATCCGTTTGTTTGGGTCCGATTGAGTCTGGGGCCTATTAATTTTTTTAAGAATAATGTTGTTAATTAATAATTGATAATAAAATTTTTCAATCAGTTATTCGAAGTCTGTTTGAGATTGGGCCTTTCTTTTCAAGGAAAATTAATCTTGGTGATCAAGTAATAAAAAATTTCTATCCGTTTATTTGGGTCCTGCTGCGTCTTGGGTCTATTTTTTTCTTAATAATTTAGTTAATTAATATTTAGAAATAAAATTTTTCGATTTATCTTTTTCGGGTCCGGTCGAGTCTTGGGCAATTTTTTTGTTTCGAAAAATAATTCCCAACAAAAAAACAGGAATAAAAGTTTTCTTTCCGTTTGTTTGGGTCCAGTTAAGTCTGGGGCCTATTTTCTTTTTTAAAAAATTTTGTTGATTAAAAATTCATTATAAAACTTTTCAATTATTTTTTCTTGCTCCAGTCGAGATCAGGCCCTTTTTCAAAGGAAAATAATTTTGCTGATTAAAAATAGAAAAACAAAGATTTTCAATTTATTTTATTTCGGGTCTGGTCGAGTCTAGGGCATTTTTATCGTTTTCAAAAATAATTTCCTGCAAAATAAATAAGTAATAAAAATTATTTATCCGTTTGTTTGGGTCCAGTTGAGTCTAGGGCCTCATTTGTTTTTTTAATTAGTTTTGATGATCAACAATAAAAATAAAATTTTTGGATCATTTTTTCTGGGTCCGGTCGAAATTGAGCCTTTTATTATAAAAAAGTTAATTATGATGATTAAAAATGAATAGTAAAATTTTTTTATTCATCTCCCTTTCGGTCTGATGGAGTCTTGGGCATTTTTTCGTTTTTAAAGATAATTTCCAGCAAATTAAGTAAGTAATAAAAATTTTCTATCCGTTTGTTTAAGTCCGGTTAAGTCTGTGGCTTATTTTCTTTTTTAAATAATATTTGATTAATAATAAAAAATAAAATTTTTTAATTAGTTTCTCTTAGTCTGTTTGAGATTGGGCCTTGTTTCGAAAAGAAATTAATTTGGCTGATTGAAAATGAAAACAAAATTTTTCAATTTATTTTTTTTTTTGGGTCCGGTCGAGTCTTGGGCGATTTTCTTCGTTTTTAAAATAATTCCCATCAAAATAAATAAGTAATTAAAACTATCTATCTGTTTGTTTGGGTCCGGTTGAGTCTGCGGACTATTTTTTTTTTTAAATAATTTTGTTGATTGAAAATTAATAATAAAATTTTTTAATCATTTTTTTGCTCCAGTCGAGATTGGGCCTTTTTTAAAAGAAACAATTTTGCTGATTGAAAATAAGGAAAAAATTTTTGTACTGTTATTTTTTTGGATCCGATCGAGTCTTGGGCATTTTTTCGTTTTTAAAGATAATTTCCAGCAAATTAAGTAAGTAATAAAAATTTTTATCCGTTTGTTTGGGTCCGGTTGAGACTTGGGCCCATTTATTTTTTTATAATAATTTTGTTGATTGAAAATTAATAATAAAATTTTTCAATCATTTTTTCTTGCTCCAGTCGAGATTGGGCTCTTTTTTAAAGAAAAATAATTTTGCTGATTAAAAATAAAAAATAAAATTTTTTCATCCATCTCTTTTTGGATTCCAGTTGAATCTTAGCCTTTTTTTTTTTATTTGAAAATAATCCCCAGCAAAATAAATGAGAATTAAAAATTTACTCTCCGTTTCTGTGGGTCTGGTTAAATCTTGGGCCTTTTTATTTTTTTATTAAATTTTTTCGAATAAAAATAAAAATAAAAATTTTTTCCTCTGTCTTAGAGTACCCGGTTAGCTTTAATTCAGCGTTACAACGCCTCCAATAATGCTGCGATACACGGACACACACTCATACATTAAGCCGTCCGCTTGCGACCTCATACATCCACTCATTCACACTTACGTACTCGGCTCATAGCGTCACAATCCCCTCTCATGCTCGGCTTTGTGTGAGCGAGTAAGCTGCTATTGCAGCATCTCACTCTCGCGTCTCCTCTACTTCCCCGCTCATTTTCATTTCTCGAATAGCGCGCTTCTGATTGGCTATCGTTTTTAATTCATAACTCAAATTCTATGGCCCAAAAAAATTTTTGGCTCAGGAACTTTCGATTCAGTATTTTTTTCTCTATCGACCCCAACAATTACTCCCGCCACTTCAGAGACACCCTGTATATATATATATATATATATATATATATATATATATATATATATATATATATATATATATATATATAAATTGCAAAAATTAATCTAAGATCTGAGATTAATTGCTCGGTTGATTATCAGAACAATTTGGATGTAGAGTGGAACTAACTTTAGAAATTTTAAATAATTCAAGAACTTAATTATTATTTAAGCACTATTATACAAATAATAATATGATAGCGAATTTTTTTTTAACTTTGTCATTTTTCAAATAATATAATTCTATGACCTTATGTAAAGTACACCATGAGGTGTTATTGATAAATTTTCTCCTACCGTTTCAGGTTTTTTCGCATTATCATTGTACGATATCCAAGAACCAGATACTCTTCTACAATACGCGATGTAGTGGAAAGTAGAATATCCTGCTACTCCGGATAATCTAAAATTTAATAAGTGATTATTATTCATACTATACAACAGAAAATTTTAATAATTTTACAAAAAGCTAGTATTTAACTATAAAATATATCACTGTCATAAAAACTTAACATGTCTATCAAATTTCCGCCCAATAACTATAGTTAAAATGAGTGAAATATTGTATACACAATTCAAAGGCATGTGTATAAATAAAGTTAAATAAGAGCTTTTATTAAAAAAATACATTTATTTTTCAAAATATTCTACGAACCGATAACGAAGATTGTCTGCACATCCATTAGCTTCTAAATTTAAATAAACTGGCACTTCTCGTAGTTTACACGACCGACTTTCTGTCTCTCCATGCTTTCTCACGTCCAGCTCTATGTAGATAAATAAATTCGGCGTTCTTTTAGAGATTTTTTTATTGCCGTGACAATATTGACAACGCATATTATCAATACAACTGTGAAAATCTAATGCTTTCTCTAGTGCACCAAAGCCACTTCGGATAATTGTTGAATGATTTACAGATAAAATTGTTACACTCTTAGCATTATCATTATTGATGCACTTCGGAGTTGGGCAAGAAATTTTTTCAAAAACACTCGGTTCGCTAGCAAAAAGCCGAGCCCATAAAGAACTAACATTATCTTCACAGGTAATAACTCGTGATAGAGGTACAGCCACATGATTTTCATCCGTAATTTTTTGTTGTTTTTTTTTCAGTTTTCTTATAAAATGGATATAAAATCTCCAACCTTTTTTTATAAATATTATTAGTCAGACCTTCATTTATAAATTCATTTGCAAAATTTAACATAGGATTTTTTGAACTTGTACAGAATTCTCGAAAATTGGTAACTTGTAAAGCGCAATCGAAAAGTAGCTGTGTTATCGTATCGAAAGGACACGTATTGCGAACGATCCAATCATAACCTTGGAAACGCACAGGTTTATAAGAATTGCCATTTTTTAATAAATGTACCTTGAATTTTTTAGAATTAATATCATTCACCAATTTTATTTCCGGGAAATCTTGAAAATATTTTCCTTCATTTATTTTTTCTCGCGTAACTTTTTTTACAGCAGCGGATAATGTTTTTTTTTTTTCTTTAATATTTCGTGGCGTTTCACTTTTTAAACTATAATCATGATCTTCAAAACGATTTATGTGTATATCACTTAAAGGACTACGATTTAAATTGTTCTTATTTTCCTAGCTATTTGTTTCAATACCATTTAGATCACATCCAATATCATTTAGAAGATCACATCTAATATCATTTAGAAGATCACTTCCAATAACATTCATAAGATCACAACCAATATCATAGGAGGCTCCAACTTCCAGACTCTGATTATAGTTCTCTAAGTCATGAGAGCTATCTTCAACATGATAATCAGAATGTTCAATATTATTATTATAATTATCAGTACTACCATCGATATCAATACCACTGGAATGTTTATCTTTATTCGTTATAAGTGGATAATTAAAATCATGTTTAATCTTCTCATTAAATTTGGTTTTATCTTCATCAGACGTATCCATAAGCATCCAATCATATTTTTCTGGTTGAGTTCCTTTTCCCATCCAGCTGTCAAATTCATCATTTTTATTTTTTTGCTCAGTTACATCGCTTAAATTATAATCCAAATCGTTCGATAAATTATTGCTATCAATATGAAAATTATTGTCATCATTACCAAGACTATTTTTGTTCATATCAGGCGTATCCGTATCCAATGAATGAATTTTTTTTTTTCCGGACTTTTGAATAAATTATCATCAAGTTTTTCTCTAGAAATTTTGAAATTTAGTTTGTTATCAATTCCAATAAGACGTGTTTCTGAAGTTGATTTTTCTTCATTGTTATCAGATGCTAGTGTCACATCACCATCCAAATTACTGTTAAGTAAATTAGTTTGACTTAGATCAGGATTATTGACATGTTTACTAATGAATTTAGTTAATTTTGCTCTGAATAAGATTACTCCATTAAGAACATAATCAATATGTAATTTTAAAAATGTATAAACATCAGTTGACAATTTCACTTTATGTTTTAAAACCATTCTAAGATCTTTGAAGTCTTCTTCAATGTAGCTTGACGTTGCTCTTAAGTTCGAATTGGGAATGCAGACGTTACTCCACAGAGGGAATTCTACAGCAATCTCCATTAAAGGCTTCTCTAATGAAGGTATGTAAAAACAATTTAAATTTTCACCCTGCTTGATGACATTTTTCGAACTCTTCAACAAGTTCCTGAGAAACGTCGAAATAGACAACAAATCATCTTCATCATTATTTAATAAAACTTCTTTAACCTCGATGTCTTCAGGATTAACTTCAATTTTGTCAATCTGTTCAGTTATATCTAATAAAAATTTATTAATTTTTCTGCATGTAATAAAATTTTCCAACTCTGATCTAGCTTCAATAGGAGATATGTTTTTACCTTTGACGTCAGCAACACTGTCTTCGTGTGCAACATTGCAAATTATTAAAATTAATAATAAGATGCGTTGAAAATCATCTAAATTTTTACAGTCAATTAGAAGACATATACACCGAGTGTAAAATTATTTTATTGATGGATGTAATACGAACTTGAAGCACTGCCAACCGGTATTTGAGTGCACAAAATGAGCTGCATCTAATCTAATATAGGTGTTAATTTGAGTTTTTTTTTGTTTGTGTAAATTTTTAAAGCATATTTCGATATATGTTTTTAAAGGCATTGAATTGAATGCACTGGACATAGCATTTAATTATGCATGTGATCCGTCCGAGACCGCTTCATGAGGATGCTTAGCTCCCAAATGAAGCCATTTAACTAACCATAGTCGAATAGTTTCCGCATCGTGAGCTGCTGATACCATCTGCCACACAGATTGTGAATTGTTATCAAAATTGACGACGATTTGGTAAAGAAATACATATTTACTTTTTTCACCATCAAGAAAGACTATTTTACGGACAAATTTCCCCGTGGCATCAATAGAGATCGAAGAAAAATTTTTGTGAGTACGACAATATTCTTTATAGCAATGCATCTGAGTTAAACTGCCACAAAAAATAAAGAATGATGACCTGGATATAACATGAATGAAATCTTTATAGTTAGGAAGAGCCTTGAGTCGATCAATAGCTTCAAAAACATTTTTTTTATCAATTGGCTTTACACCTAATTCAGCATTTATAAATTCTTTTTTAGCTTGATATAAGACATTTGATTGAGGTAAAAAAGGGCAGCCAGTATCACCAGCTTTTAATAGTTGTCCTGCTGCTTCTTTTCTATATCCAAGAACACCAAGATTTTTAACTTTTTTACTGATAACTTTTCTTCTTTCTCCTCGAAGAGGTCTCTGAAAATCTTCGTGATCATCATTCCGAGTATCACGACACTTTATCGTAATAAACACCGGACCTTCTTCAACAGGATCATGTTTAATAAAACCAAATAGACGATTCCCACATTTTTTACTTTTACAGTAACCATAAATGGAAAGGTAATTATCTCCGTTCATACTTACAACACTTTTCTTAAACATAAAGGAGCATTTCAAACGATACTGTTCCCAAAAAGCAAATGCAATAACATCTGTCCAAGCGTTTTTGCGTAATTCAAGATGCTGATGTCCACTACTGTCAATATTTTTTATTATAATTTTATTCCATGCTTCTCTAAAAATCTCCACATCAAAATCTTCAATTTCATTAGAATCATGAACATACCAATTTTCGGGGACATAATTTTTGTCATTTTCATCATCATCATTGTCACTGTCACTACCAATACTTTCATTCCGATTATCACGATTCAAGTCATCATCATCATCGTCATTGACATCAGATTTTTTAGAATTTTCAGAAAAATAACCACATTCTTGCCGAGCAATAGTTAAAATCTTCTTTCTGTCTTGACGAACATTAACACGAACACAATCACTAGACCATTTATTTTCCAATTCATTGGATATTATTTGCCAAATTTCCGAAGACCATGGTGGTAAGTCAGGAACAAAATATTTAATATATTTCTTTAAAACCTGTACTGCTGACTCTACAAATACATATCGACGACTTCCCATCATCAATCCAGCAATTAAAATCTGAAAAAATATGGATTATTAAAACATGATGATAATGGTTAACTAAAATATTTACGATTAAAATTTTAGTAATAAATTACTTTGTTAGATAAATCCGTATAGATTTCGATTGATTCAATTATAAAAATAAAAATAATATTTCAAATACTTATAAAGATAACTTTGAAAAAAATTTTTAAAATAAAATATCAAAAAATTTATTGAAAAATAAAATTTAATTTACTATACGAAAAAAAACGATGCTTTGTTCACAACAATTTTACACGCGGTAAATAGAAATATTTAAGAAAGGCTAAGCTTCCATTGATTGTCTTTTGTTTAATGATAATAATAATAATAATCATAATAATGAAGAAAAATAGTATCTATCCACAAAAATATTGTCGAAAACTGTCATACCGACTAATGATTGATTTCGTTCTTACTTATGATTATGATAAATGTTTGTAAAATTATTTAATTGATAAAGAATAATCAAATAATTAAAAAAAAAAAAATTTGTAAATAAATTAAAATTAATAAAAAAAAATTTTTAACAAAATATTCTTTAAAATATTTATAGTTTTCGAATTAATAAGTATCATAAAGTATAAATTTTGTTATAAAGCTTACCCTTGTGGAAATAATTCTCTGAAAAAACTCTGGAAAAGTCTTTATAACTCTGAATAAGACTTTTCGAAAGTCTTCACATCCCTAACTAAGTAAAGGAAAGACTTAATAAGTCTTCAAAACTCTGCAATACTCTTCAAAAGTCAAATTTTCCCTGCAATTTCGGAATTTCTCAGAGTTATTAAGACTTGATAAGACTTGTTCAGTTTTACAGGAAAAGAAGAAAATATTTCTTTTTAAAAAAATTACTTATCAGAATTAAATAAAACTATAAAAAAGAATTAATGCATGTTTTAAAAAAATTTTTTTTAAATAATATTTTCATCACGAAAATACTTTGATGGGCATCGAATCACTCATAGTTGAGCAAGTCAAAACATCAACAGCAAATGAAGTGCACTTGATGTTGGAAACAGATACTACTCAAAGAGTAAATCCAATCGGTATTTAATTTGGACTATCAAATATTAAAGTCAACTTTCTAGGTAGGAAAGAATTTTCTATCCACACGCTATCTGCTGGAATTAATTGATACCTAACATATTTTAGTTTACGAATTTACAGTTAGAATCTTTGAGTGTTCTTAGTTTCTAGTAGGTGTCTAATTAGATCACCAAAATATGTTACTCACTGACACGATGATGCATACTTCTTTTTTATGTTCCAGTATGAATGAAGTATGTACTCACTTCGTAAGTTCAACAACGCATGACATGCTTATTTATTTAGATACAAATTCTCCTGAAAGCTTTCTCTTGCTTTTTGTTCTTTAGGTTTTTCAAAGCTTCGCAGACACAGTAATTTTACAACCTCTAATTCGCAGTTGACACTTTCTAATTAAATTGTTCTTGGAATACGTTGTCGTTTGATTTGATATGTCAAATACACCTTGAAGTCATCTTAATGTTTATCGTGTACTCATTTATGCCTTCAAATAAATTAAAATATACTAATGCTTGATATTTTATGAAATTGAGATTTATTGAATCTATCAAGTTGAACGTTAATTATTTGTGTTAAAACATAATGATTAGCAATATCTCAATCATTATCAACAAGATCGCCTTAAGTGGACCCCCTATTTTCTACTGAATTCTAAAAATTAGGTATACATATATATATATATATATATATATATATATATATATATATATATATTTTTTTTTTTTTTTCTTGAGTAGTTACCATTAAAAATTAATCCCCCAAACGATTTTTCAAAATATATATTTTAACAATAATTTTTGTTATGATGAAAATTTAGAATACAATTAATAAAAAAATAAGTTGTAAATCAACCGTTACTGATAAATTCATGAAATTTTTAGGATTTATTGTTCAATATCTATATTGTAATAAAATATTAATAATTTAAAATTATCTCTGTATTATTATTTTGTTAATTAACTTTTGAGTGAACAAGTGAAAATTTCATTGAGTTCTTGGTAAAAAAAAATGAACTCTTTTTATTCAGCACATGCATTATTCATTTATTTATAGATATTTAACAATAAATCCTGAAAGTTTCATTAATTTATCAATAACGGTCGATTTAAAACTTATTTTATAATTAAATGTATTCTAAATTTTCATCATAACAAAAGTTGTTAAAATGAATATTTTAAAAATTTTGTGGGGGATTAATTTTTAATGGTAACTACTCATGAAACATATTCCTACCTAATTTTTAGAATCCAGTAGAAAATAGGAGGTCCACTTGACGTGATCTTGCTCTTATATTATTAAAAGCTTTTATTCAACTTTAATTGTATATAAGCCTCAGAATCATACAATGAAGATTTCACCCACTTTTACTGAAACTGTTGGGCTAAAATTTAATGGAGACGCTTGATTCTCATAATACCAATACATTTTATAGTTAAGCAAGTTTTTTTAACCTTTTTATTTTATATTTACTATAAACCGAATTGTTGACATTATATACATAAAATGAAACTTACTTGAAAAATTTAATAAACATCTTGTCAATAACTTGTTTACGTCTAGTATCACATAATTTAGTGACGTCTTCTTTATTAAGACTATAAGAATAAATTACGTCAAATGTACACCAATCATCTCGGAAGAGTATCAGAAAATAAAACTCTCAGATCGTTCTATTTCTTTCAGAACACATCTCATAACTTCCTTATTGACTGTCCCAGAAAACACACAGTATTTTAACGGCGTTTAGCACTATTCTATGATTCGATTTAGTCGTTGGTCATTCGAATAATTGAGGACCTTAAAAAGTTTTCGATAACTATAAACAAATTATTAAAAAAAAAAAAAAAAAAGATTAATTACTGTTATACTCAGTCATAGGACTGGACGTACTGCTGATATCATTGCCGCCTAGGGTGGGTCAAAAAAATCAACTATTTTTTTTTTACAATTAATACGGAAAAATGGGTTACTAGGCTCCTTAAAAAAATTCTCAACAAATATGAACTCTTAATTTTAATAGGAAGATCCTCCGCGTCGCAGTTTTTCATTTTTTTCTCAGTCCAATAGAAAAAAATTCATTCCTCATCATTAATTGGTCGTACAGAAAAAATTTTTTTAAGAATTTTGTAGGAAATTTAATGCACTACAAAAAAGGTATCTTATGTTTTTTCCGTAAACCTCACCATTTCACTAATATTGAAGATTTAAGATTGATTATTTTAAGTCAAATGTCACTTTTGTTTATGAATTTTATAACTCGACAAGAAATGGCTATTATTGAATGGGCAATAGAAATTTTTGTAGCAAATTAACTGCTCTATAAAAATGGTATCTTCCGTTTTGGCGATTAAATTAATCGTTCAAAAGATATTCATCATCAAACTTTCATGTATATCGATTTTAAGAGTTTTTGATTAAATAATCGAAAAATTTCAATTTAATCTATCAGTTTTGAGAAAATTTACATGAAAAAATTTTTTTTCATCAACTGAGAAACTTCAAAATGTTTTTCACGCTTTTTTTTATGTGTAAGTATTTTTATCTACATTTAAAAAAATAAATTGTGCATTATTTATCGCTTAGTTAATCATTTATCAATAAAAAAGCAAAGTTTTCATTATAAATATATTATGATTTCAGTTTTAGAGAAAAAATGTCCAATTAGTTATAAGAAAGTTTTTATTTCAATTTTCAACTGAGCTATTTATTTTCAAACAATTTTTTGTTGCAAGTAGGGTAGTTTTTTCGATGTTCTTTCACAACTTGCAATAAAAATTGAAATTGCTCTTCGTCTTTCGTTAAGCATTGGTTATATTCACTTACTAATGCGACACCTCGCTCTGCCACATCATTAACAACTTTCAATTGTGCGAAAAATTCTTTATTTTCATTATAACTCTCATCAGTAGACCATAAATCAATATTTTTGTCAAGAAAATCATACGGCAGATCAAAGATCTCAAAAAGTTTTAATGACTTCTTAGAAACAAAGTCACTTATATTTTTTTGCAGAATTAAATGTAAATTTTTTCTATCAATAATAAATCTTCTTGCTTTAGAATCTGTACCTTCGCGAGTCAACAGCTTCGACAATATTCTTCTTTATGTTTAATGGAACGGTATCATCAAAAAGTGATAAAATAGCAAGTTCATCACTTAAGTACCATAAATGTGAAGTCATTTTTTCACATGTAGCCAAGGAAATTAAAGAATTAATTTTACTGTACTCAATTAAATTTTTCATAAACTCTAAGTCGTGATTAGCAGCAGAAGTCGCAGAAGTTGATGAAAACCAAGCTTTTACAAACACCATAACTATGAGAATACAAAATTGTCGAAGACCATCCAATTCTTTCTTAGAAAGGTCAAATTCATCTCTAAAAATAAACATTTTTAGGTAATAAATTGCCTTTGCCATCCATCTTGCATGATGAACTGCACCAGGACGCTTGAAGAAAACTTGCTCTCGTGGCATTTCTCCCAGAAAAATTGATGACAATTCCAATATTTCTTTATAGTCATCTCGGGGTTGCGATAACTACCAAAAGTAATCAATTATTCGTAAAAATCAAAAATTATCCTCTACACTTAAAATTGTATTTAAATAATACCTGTAAGTATCGCTTAATAAATGAAGATAGATTATTTTTTTCATTCGTAATAATATTAGCAACAATACTATCTTCAACACCAGATTTATACTTCGTTTTATCGAATGTGTCCCAAAATTTTTTGAATCTGCCAAATATTGGAACATTTGGTCCGGATGATACTGGCCAATAGACTTCGAATGCACTCCTTAAAATGATCTCATAAATATGATGGCGACATGGTAACCAAATTAATTCTTTTCCTAAGGCCTTTTCAATTTCTTTACATGTACCATGATGGATTCCTGTATAGTAAAAATAGATAATTACACTTTAAGTTCTGTATTTAATAAAAATTGTAACGCATATTTAAAATCTATAAATAAATAAAGAATTATAACTAATGGGCACGTGTCGAAAATTTAATTAATGTATGAAAACAATTCAACTACTACGATGAAAATAAAATTTTCTTTTAAATATTTTATCATTGATTAGTTACCCGTATTAACCGCAGTCGTGTCAAAACACATCGCCTTGATGTAACTAATAATACCCCATTGATTTAACGTTGAAAAGATGGTTGCTGTTTGATTTTCTGCCGATCCACTATTCATTTTTGGAACTCCAAGTAACTGCTCAGTACCAAAAGCAGTCAAAATAATCGGTAATCGATCCACAAATTTCGATTCAGAAATGTGATTCAGTATTTTCCCATCCCAATGCACGACATATTTATCATGAGCTTTGAAGTTATCTTTTAGTCCTATAGCAATGTCTTTTCGTAAGAGCATGCGAGTTCGTTGAATTGTTCGATAACTAAGAGTTGTATCTTCTACATTAACACCAACACTTGATAGAACTGGAGCAATAATGAACATTGCATTTCTACTACTAACATTAGCTCTGTCGAGTGCTGAGATAAGCTCTGGAGTTAGAATATTTATTTTTGCTCGTGTTGTCGGTATTTGAGGCACATACTCTAAATCTGAACCGAAATTTGTAGCTTGACTTAATGTAAGGGTTGAAGATGACTCTGATTCCTCACTTCGAACAATCTCATGGCTGGTTGAGGGTTGATTCAAATCTAAAATAAGCGTTGTCATTTAATTAATGGAAGGAAAAATATGGAACTCATTCACTTTGACATCAAATAAGGAACACAAAGAGTTTTTTATTTATCATCTACGAACATATTGACATTTATGATATAATTAATTAGAAAAACAATAATATACTTTATTATTCATAATTTATAATCAATTTAATTTATTTTCAATTCTGATTAAAATTTATAATAATTAAATGTTGTAAATACTCTCGACTTTCATCTACTTCCATCGTATTCATAGTACTGTTTAATTTATTGGGGTTATTTGAAAGAATTTCTTTCCGGGTATCACTTTTTTGATTTGAATATAGTTCACGAATATCATTATCAAGCAGTTTTATTGATTTATGATCTACAATATCAAATAATGCTTTGATTTCATTCTGAAATATTATTACATTTTTGTTTTGGGCTGATGATTTTTTTCGCACAAAATATTTTTGCAATTTCAACCATCGGTTATGATAGCGAAGAATTTTTTGTATTACATTAGTTGATCCACTAGTCGGAATCTGGTTGTTTTTCCATAGTTCAATAACTTGATCAGTTGCATTTTTAGCACTTTGTTTGATAGAACATTTTAACACTTTGAGCTGATAAAAAAAAACACTCATAACCTCTTTCACTGTTGGCAACTTACGTTCTGAAATTTTTTGCATGGGTTTTCTGATCAAATGAATTTCCTTATCCATATTTTCGATAAATATATAAATTTATGTAGTGACCGCAAAATTTGTAAATATTTAATCGTTTTATGACATATACAAGATCATAACTTGTGGAAACACTAGAAATGCTGTAGAAAATGTAAACAAATAAAAACAATATAACTATAAAGAAAAATGTAGGTGGCGCTATTTTACAAGGGAAACAGAGTAAATAGAATACAAAACAAAAATTCTCTACAGAAGAAATTTTCCCAAGGACAATATACAGCTGTAGTGGAAAAATTTTTTAAGACGTTTGGAAGACGTTATAAAAAAACAACATGATCGTGATTTCTAATGATGAAAAATTAAAAGTTTGGAATTATTGAATAAAAATTTTGAAAACAAAATTCAAATAATACTTACATTAAAGACAAAAAATGAAATTTTCTCAAAACTGATAGATTAAATTGAAATTTTTCGATTATTTAATCAAAAACTCTTAAAATCGATATACATGAAAGTTTGATGATGAATATCTTTTGAACGATTAATTTAATCGCCAAAACGGAAGATACCATTTTTATAGAGCAGTTAATTTGCTACAAAAATTTCTATTGCCCATTCAATAATAGCCATTTCTTGTCGAGTTATAAAATTCATAAACAAAAGTGACATTTGACTTAAAATAATCAATCTTAAATCTTCAATATTAGTGAAATGGTGAGGTTTACGGAAAAAACATAAGATACCTTTTTTGTAGTGCATTAAATTTCCTACAAAATTCTTAAAAAAATTTTTTCTGTACGACCAATTAATGATGAGGAATGAATTTTTTTCTATTGGACTGAGAAAAAAATGAAAAACTGCGACGCGGAGGATCTTCCTATTAAAATTAAGAGTTCATATTTGGTGAGAATTTTTTTAAGGAGCCTAGTAACCCATTTTTCCATATTAATTGTAAAAAAAAAATAGTTGATTTTTTTTACCCACCCTAATGAATATGAGGAGAACCTATTTGCTGAAATTCAACTCTAATATAAAAATCTATGATATTATGAACTCGAAAAATACTATTTTTTGCTTTCATTAGCTTGAATAACTGTCTTATTCGAAAATCAAAATATATAGCGACTGTAACTGGATCACCACTGATTAATCGAACTTTTTCTCTATACTCTAAATTACGGGCGTCTTCTAAAGTAAGATCTTCTTTATCAATTATTTTTTTTAAAATAACAATCAACTCTGGCCACCTACTTTCAGCTGCGGATAATATTAAAAATAATGTTGGCGGACCTAATTGTCGAATCATAGCAAACACATTTTTTTTCTTTTCTTCCCAAAATGACGGCGTACCACGGTCATGAGCAAATAATTTAAAGAAATCATCATTCACTTCCAAGTTCTTTATTTTACTTTTATCTAGCATGTCTTTAGCTGAAAAATTAGATTTTGTCTTGCTTTTCCTTAAACAAAAATTTATACTTGAATTAAGTTTTGACATTCTTAATTTTAATGCAGAAAAGAATAATTTTGTTACATTAGCACATCTTCTATCGGATATCATTATTTTTGATTTGATCCAATTTTGATATGATAAATCATTAGGTTTTTTAATTAATTTTCCACCATAGATTTTAATAAAACTTAACGCTTCTGCATAATGATCGAACAAAGACACTGGTTTTTCACCCTCTCCTGGTGCAAAAACAATTGCTTCATTCATTAATAATGTTGATTCATCTTCAATATTAACCGGTTCTACATCTTCAGAATGACTATTATCATCATCATCATCATCATCATTATCATCATCATCTTCAATACTATTATTATTATTATTATTATTATTATTATTATTTGTTATTAATTGCTCAGGGGGGTTTTCCCCGGAGTCCGACGCTCCGAGGGCCCAGCCTGAGCGCCATCCATTACTGCTGCACCACTCCGCACAACAAGGCGGTTAGTGAGTGCAGCAGGCCAAATTCATTTGCCTAAGTCGACGCAGGGATCCCAAAATGACAGCCTTTTGCATCCGCACTGCTAGAGACACGGCTGCTGAACTGCAAGCCGGTATCTTCGCAAGTGAAGACACAAAAGACTGTTTCATCCCTCCAAGGACGCCGACAACCAAAACGACGAGCTTGACACGGTAACTTGGGTAGAGTTTGCCAATTTCAAACAGGAGATCCTGATATATCTGGTGTTTGTGCTCTTCTTTGGCCGAGATATTGTATTCGGCTGGGGCCGAAAACTCAATGACATAAATGTCACGAGTAGCCTTGTCAAAGAGCACAATATCAGGTTTGTTGTGGTCAATCCGCCGGGTTGTTGCGAATGGTATGTTCCAATAAATTTTGGAACTGTCATTCTCAACAACCTGCGGAATATCTCCTGGCAGATAAGGTGTCTCATCGATACCGTAGCTATATCTGAGATGATAATAGAGTACTCGCAGGGCAGCATTGTGACGCTGTATGTAGGCACCTCTTGCCAGCACAGGACATGCCGACAAAAGGTGCATCAGCGTCTCCGGATGTTGTTTACACGTCCGACAGGACGTGTCCGGAAGCTGCGCCTGGAGCACCTTGCGACGGTATTCGAGAGTGTTGATAACACCATCTTGGCAGGCAAATATAAACCCTTCGGACTCGGACATCAGGCCAGCTGACTTCAAGAAGAAGAGAATGTCAGCTGGGTGGACAAGCCATGGTCACGGACGTGTTTGAAATACACGCTGTGCATGGACTTGTCCATGTGTTCACCGAGGAGTTTTTTCTCCTCGGCTATCCTGACGACGCTCTTGAACTCCTTTTTCGGGAGTTCAATGAGAGCGTTTATTTCTCCGAGACCTAAGGTATTTGCCGCGTAGATTGCTGCCTTATACAAGAACGACCCCTTCCGCGCATTTTCATGACTATGAACAAATTGCATCAGGAAGTCGTCCTCGTCTGCTCTGAAATTGGCAACCTCGTATGTTAAACCCAGAACCAAACGATCGTGAAGCCGCTCCAAGCTCTGCAATCCTCTCCCTCCGATGTTCCGGGAGAGGTACATCCTGGCGACTGATGAGTTAGGGTGCATGCTCTGATTCATATTGATGACTTTACGGGTTTTGATGTCGAGACCTTTCAACTCATTTCGAGGCCATTTCAGGGTCCCAAAAGAGTAAAGTAGGACCGGGACAGCGAGCATGTTAGTAGCTGAGACTTTGTTCTTGCCGGAAAGTTCTGATGACCAGATCTTCCGGAGTCTCCTAACATACTCGCTGCGAAGAGTTGTTCGGACTTCAGAGACGGCATGCATTTGCCGCTCTTCAATCCCTAGATATCTGTACAACTCTCCGGCGTCTAATTCTCTTAAGACGCTCCCATCCACTAATTCGACATCTCCACCCGTATCAGAGCACTTACCCTTCGCCAGGTGTACGACCGCACACTTGTCCAACCCAAAAGACATTCCGACATCTCGTGTGTACTCTGCTACGATGTTGAGGGCCGTTTGTAGATGATCTTTGTTGGCACTGTATATCTTTAGATCATCCATAAACAGTTGGTGAGTGATCGTGTATACTCGATCACTCGGTGGCCCCACAGAGTACCCACGAGTTTGTCGGAGGGCAACAGATATTGGCAGCAGTGAGATGCAAAACAACAGAGGGCTCAGAGAATCTCCCTGAAAGACGCCTCTCTTGTACTGAACAGTTCCGGTTACGTGCAATGCATTTCCACTTCCTATGTGAAAACGCGTTCGCCAGAGCTGCATCGTACGTTGTATGCATCCCACTGTTTGGCGATTGATTCCGAGGCATTTGAGCAGATAGAAAATCAACTCATGTGAAGTTGAGTCAAATGCCTTGCGGTAGTCAATCCAGGCCATGGACAGGTTGCGTTGGTAGTAGATTGCGTCTTGAATGACGCATCTATCTACCAACAAGTTGATCTTGCAACCTGACTCGCCCTGTTTACTGCCACGTTGTTCGTATATCTGTTGCCACACAGGCTCTATCTCCCGCAAGATACGGTTATTTAAGATTTTTGTAAAAATCTTGTAAACCGCATTCAAGCAAGTGATAGGCCTGTAGTTCTTCGGGTCGGACAAGTCACCCTTTTTAGGGATGAGTACGGTTCGCCCTTCTACCAGCCAGTCTGGAATTGGTTCGTCGCCCTGAATGTGTGATGTAAAAATCCGGGCCAGATGAGCATGTGTAGAAGAAAATTTCTTCCACCAGAAGATGTTTATGCCATCTGGACCCGGGGCAGCCCAGTTCTTGCTGCCATTCAGGGCTTTACGAACCTCTTGCACACTGACTGCAGGGCTCTCTTCGGCGATATCCTGCCGTCGGTGTTCTCGACAGAATGCCTCGAAGTCGTGCAGAGCTGGAGTATCCGGGTTCACGTTTGGTTGATCTCCGTACAATTCACTCCAAAAGGCTTCCACTCGCTCAGATGATGGATAATTCTCGGGAACAGCGGTCTTAGGTGACAGAAAGCGTGAAGGGTTGGATCGAAATAAAGAGTTGTCGATCAACCGCTTCAGCCTTTTCTCTAGTGACTTTTTGGAAGCCACCAGAGCCCGCAACCTGTTAAGAGAATCTTCTTTGATGACAAGAAGAGTACTCTTGTTCAGTGTGTGATGTCGCCTTCGAAGTTCTGCCGCCAGGCGACGAACTTTTGGCGTGTACGGTCTTTGAGTACTAACATACTCTATCACACACTGAATGCGGGAGACTTGTTTCCGAGAAATGTCAATTTTGTGTCCAAGTTGAGCGATGCGCAGCTTCAACTTCACCTCGAAGGAGAGAGAATGTCTTCTCTCTATCGGCAGAAGCGAAGCCGCGGCACCGTAGACAACTTGGTTGACAGTGAGCAGAGTGGAGTCCTCTTGAAGCTGTGTGGGGAGATCTTCGTTCACCGTGTCGAGCTGTTGTTTTGAGTGAGACATCTTTTTGGAGATGCTCACTTGTCGACCTGTAAAGAGGTTGTCGTTGTCCTCGGCGGAACGGTGCCGTTCTTGGTGTAGCGGTGCTGGAAATGAAGGCCGATTAGACAGCCTTCTATTTGGCAGCAGCGATCGTCGATTATGCCGAAGGTATGAGGCGTAATTACGCAGGTGTTTGGGCGTAAAATGTCTGTGCTCCGGATGCATGCCACACCAAAGTGTGTGCATCCGGGCCATATACCCTGATACCTCCGGCTCGCTGTTCTGCCAGCACACCAAGAGATCGGCGCGAAGCTCCTCCGTCCACTTAAACTTAATCCTATAAGCGCCGGGGTCGTCATAAGTCATCGGGTCCGGTGTGCTCCTCCCACTTGATGACTGGTCCTCATCCGAAGAGGACCGGTTGTGGGGAGCACTTCTGAGATTATACTGTTTTGGAACTCAGATATTACGGAGCAACGGGTAGTTGGCCCGTTGCTCCGGTTACGTTGTTAGCCTACAGACCAGATGTTGCGGTCTGCGTTTCCCGCGGTGCGCCACTAGGAGGCCACGTAACAAGCACCGCTTATTATTATTATTTTGTTATTAAATGCTCAGGGGGGTTATCCCCGGAGTCCGATTCTCCGAGGGCCCAGCCTGAGCTCCATCCGTTACTGCTGGACCACTCCGCACAACGAGGCGGTTAGTGATCACAGCAGGCCAAAGTCATTTCCCTTAAGAGATGGAGAGAACCAAGTAAAACAGCCTTCTGCATCCCAACTGCCAAGAACTCAGCTTTTGATGAGCAAGCTGGAACTTTGGCAAGTGAGGATACAAAAGACTGTTTCATCCCTCCTAGGACGCCAACAATCAGGACGACAAGCTTGACACGGTAACCTGGGTAAAGTTTGCCAATTTCAAACAGGAGATCCTGATATATTTGTCTTTTGTGCTCTTCTTTGGCTGAGATGTTGTATTCAGCCGGGGCCGAGAACTCAATGACATAAATGTCACGAGTGGCCTTGTCGAAGAGCACAATATCAGGTTTGTTGTGATCTATCCGCCGGGTTGTTGCAAATGGCATGTTCCAATATATTTTGCAACTGTCATTCTCAACAACAATATTATTATTATTATTATTATTATTATTATTATTATTATTATTATTATTATTATTATTATTATTATTATTATTATTATTATTATCAAGTATGGACGTGCTTATTTGTGCTCCGTAAGAAGTTAATAGTAAAGTTGTTTATAGTTAGTGTGTGAAATTGTGCTGTGTATCAAAATGTTTGGAAAAATTTTCTATAAATTTTGATATATGAATTATTATAGTGAGAGGTGTAATTAATTTAGTATTAAACAATTAAATAGTTGTGTTTATACATTTTTGGTTTCGACTTATTAACACGTGCATATTGCTAGTTATAAAAACAGTTTAAATTTTTTAATATAGAGGCGCTTTTAGCGCTTTCTATAGTAAATTTTAAGATACCAACGTTGCTAGTGAAAGTTAGTTAGTCAAGATGGATATAGATGGAGCCAAAACAGTGACACCGACACGATACACATGTTCTCATTGCAAGCAAACAAATTTGAGAGCAGCTCATCAGTGCAGTGGTTGTCATCAGTTATTCCATAAAGCTTGTGTACTAAAAAATCATAAATATGTAAATGACATTGGTGAACTAATGGAGTGTGGTGGACATGAAATACCTGACGACATAAGTGTGGCATCATCCGTTTCATCAGTAACCAGGAAAAAGAGAAAGAGATTTGATGAAGAAGTAGATGTCGCTGATATTGCAGAAAAAGTGGACTTATTACTGCAAAAAATTGAGGAAATTGGCATTAACATGGAAGAGCGTAATTATGAGCTTAGAAAAATTGCAACGGAAATTTTACTCGATATTAAAGATGACTTACTGAAAGAAGTAAGGGAGGTTGTAAAGGATGAGTTGAAAAAGTTAAATTTGAGTGGACCTCGTGACGGTAATTCTGAACAAGTAATGGCATCAAAGAAAAAGCCTACTTATGCTGAATTGATGAAAGGCTCAAAATCGGAGACTGTTATAGTGGAACCTAAACAGAAGCAGGATAGTTCGGAAACGTTTACTGAGATTAAAAAAAATGTTCAGATAGGTAAATTGGGTGTGGGTGTGGAAAAGCTGAAAAAAACACAATCAGGAAAAGTAGTGATTGGATGCGTTGGAAAAGATGATCAAATTAAATTGGCAAGTGAATTGAAAAAGAATATGGGTAAAAATTACACAATTCGAGAAACTGACAAGAAACTGCCAAAAATAAAAATGATCGATGTTGACATAGAAACTTTGGAAAAATGCGAGGAAAATGAAATTATTGATATGATTATAAAACAAAATGGTATAATTAAAACTAATGAAACGAAAATAATTATTAAGAAAAAGTTAATGGGTAAAAACAAAAATGGAATGATATTTATAGAGGTTGATCCGATGACACACAAATATTTAATAGAAAAAATAAAAAATAAGTTGGATTGGAATGTATGCCGTGTGTTTGATTGTGTAAGTGTTCTGAGATGTTTTAAATGCTGGGGTTTCTATCATTATGCTAAATTTTGTACGAGTGAAGTAAAATGCAGCAGATGTTCAGAAAACCATATGCAAAAAGACTGCCAAAAGGATACAAAAAGATGTGTTAATTGTGTTGAAATGGTAAAAGATTTTAAGATAGAAGGATTAAAAACTGATCACTGTGCGAATGACATAGACTGTGAGTGTTATTCACAGTCGTCACATTGTGAATTCACAGTCGTCACATTGTGAATTCACAGTCATCACATCGTGAATTCACAGTCGTCACATTGTGAATTCACAATCACCACATCGTGAATTCACAGTCGTTACACCGTGAATTCACAGTCATCACATCGTGAATTCACAGTCGTTACACCGTGAATTCACGGTGTCATTACTGTGAATTCACAGTAATAACACTGTGAATTCACAGTGATAACACGGTAATTCCACGTAAAATTTCCTGTTTCTACATCGTATGCGTCTATTACACATAAATAAAAGTGTTAGTATATATATATGAAAGCAATGTATATCAACAAAGTAACACGCACACACGTGTGCATAAGACAACTCGTACAATCATATGAATAGCTCTCAGATCTTACAACTGACACGTCCATTCCAATTGGAATCAGCGACTATCACTTCTTTCTTACGAAATTAAAATTCAAGCAATTAAGAATGTTTTGAACTAATTATTACACTTGGCATTATTTAGTTTTTTATTTAAATTGTGTTTTACCTTAAGGTATTAATTAGGAAATTTTTCGAAAGATAATACAATAGATATATTGAGGATATGATTTGAACAATACTTGGGCATTTTAAAGATATTTTCATTGTCAAAACTGCTATTTTGTTATCTATAGCTGCACTAAATAGTTGTAAGCATTTATTACTCTAATGGTAGTAAGCATAAATTGTTACCAGTTAGGCTTGATGTGTAAAAGTCATTTGCTATAGAAGTTAACTTGAAAAGTGACTTATCTCTTCAATTAATATAATGATAGTAGTTAACTTTTTCAAATGAAATTATTTTTTTGCAAATCATAAGAGCTTTATTATTTACCTTCGTTAGTATAATAATGGAAAAATATTCTTATCAACATACTTTTAACCACCGGGGCTCCCCGCCTCTATTAATCCGTAAAAATTACCCGTATCAAAATTTCTCCGCAATAATTTCTCAGCAATAATTTCTCATACAAAACCAAAATTTATCACAACATAAATTAATCTGACGAAAATTAATCATCATTTACAAAAATGCTTATATATCTTCAACAAGAAAATGGCCTTTTGATCATGGTATTTGTATGTGTGAGAGAATATTGCTAGGACAAAATGTTGCATAAGAAATTTTTTCTGAGAAATTTTATGGTAGGAAACTAATGGATGAGAACTAAATGACCGTCACCAACCACCGATTATGATCTGTATCTAATAAATTACATTATTAACGTAAATTACAGATTATCAAATATTTTAGCCGGTAAATTATTTGTGTGTGTGTGTTTGCAGGTGTGCGTGTGATTGTTAATGCATGTGTGTAAATGAATATTTGTCGTACGGTATCTCAAAAACGAAGTAACCAATTGAATTCTACAAGACGTCATTCGAAAAGGCTTCTCAAAGCTTTAATAAAATTAGATTTAAGAGTTAATCCATTAAGCTATTTTGAAAAAATTTGAAAATTAAAAAAAGAAACTTGAATTTTTTTTTTTTTTTAATAACATTAAAGCGTGCGAAGATATTACCATAAAAAATGCGTCGAACACTTCTTTGAAAATGAAAATTGGACGATACATCCAAATTATACTTCTTTAAAAATTCACTAAATTTCGTTCTTCAGTATTTTTAAGGTGTCTTACAGGTTCTTCAATCAATTAACATAATAATTATCATAAACCTGTACATCTTCTTTTTCTGCTTAAAAAACTGCGTAAAATGCTTTTTAAAAAATAAAACCGAATTATGGGCGAACAACGGATTTCCAGATTTTTGGATTTCGGAATTTTTACTTACAATGAATTAATAATATAAATTTTATACATATAGATCATTCCATGTCAAATCGACCAATAGTTGGAATCCGCTCCTTTTTGACTTGGGCAAATTTTGGTCAGAAGTTTCCTTTGATCTTATAATGAAGTTCTGCCGACGGAAATGAAATACAAAAATCTTTTTCAAAAGATATGCAAATTCAAAATTTCGTGATTTTTCCAGTTTTTAAATTTTGTTTTTCGTAATATCTCTAACGCTAGTATAGATACAGGAATGGTCTTTCGTTTGTTTGAAAGGGGACATCTGGAGCAATTTAAAAAAAAAATTTTGGCAAAAAAATTTTGAAAAATGCCAAATTTAGCAAATTTAGAATTTTCGAAAATCGTCAAAAATGTATACTACCTTGTACCAATCTTAAAGCATCCTGAAATTTTTGGAACTGAATTTTTTGTTTTTTCAAAAATATGAACTTTTAAAATTCGTTAAATAAATTTTTTTCTCTATTTTTTTTCTTTTATCTTTTTCTAAATCGAGTTTGGTAAATCGCATTATTTCAAAATTGTTAACAGTTGAAATTCCATTTAGTGGTATAATGATGAGAAAAAAAACTTTTATGAAAAATATTTTTTTAACTAATTTGAAAAATTCATATTTTTGTAAAAACAAAAAACTGAGTTCCAAAAATTTCAGGATTTTTTAAGATGGGTACAAGGTAGAATACACAAAAATTTGAGCAAAAATTCATTTGTCGACCGTCATTTTTGGCGATTTTCAAAAATTCAAATTTTGGCTAATTTGACATTCTTCAAAATTTTTTTTTCAATACGTCCGAGCGTCCCCTTGGAATCAAACGAAAATCCATTTTTGTATATACACTAGCATTCGAGATATTACAAAAATATAATTAAAATACTGGAAAAATTGTAAAATTTTGAATTTCAATATCTTTGCAATAAAATTTTTGTATTTATTTTCCTTTGGCAGAACTTCATTTTATGGTAAATGAAAACTTCTGACCAAAATTTCTCCAATTCGAAAGGGTTGGATTCCAACTATTGGTCGATTTGACAGAGAGCGACTCTTCGCCGATTTTACTTTTATTACCTCGAATATTAGAAAATAAAAAACAAATTTTGCTTTTCGTATACACAAAAGATAAAAATAAAAATTTCATACAGACTTTTCAAAATTTTAAACGCCAATAGCTTTTATTATTAACAGTGTAACGTAGTCTGATAATTACAAATTTAAACTTTTTCGGTAATTAATACTTGATGCAAATGATACAAGTACTATTTACAAATGACTCTTAGTCAGTTTCCCAGCAATTATTTTGCTTGATAACATACAAGTTTCCAGATGAAGATATTTGAACAGCAGGTTTCATCAAGGAAGATTCTTGTATAAAACATACGCTATTTGTTAATCTAACTTGATTAATATAAGTCGTATTGAATACATGTCCGACTAGTTGCATACGTTTGATGAACATACCACTTATACTTTCCTCATTATTCTGAAATTGGACCATGTTAACTATTATTCCAAAAGTGTCATTGCCGTCATGAACCGTCGAATCAAAAACTTTTAATTTCTTGTTTTTTTCACATGTATACTTTGTACCATTTAGTTTCATCTTTTGAAAACACTTCAGATTTGCAGGGTCAAAACCTTTTTCATTTAACAAAGCGCGTTCATCAACTGTTGGTGAGCGTGATCTACATTTTCCAAAACCAATTAAACGATTTCTTCTCTCAACTCCATCTTTGTCTAACGGCATTTTTATTTGTTTTGCAATGAATTTCTTCGTTCTAAAAGATATTGATTCATCATACAAAGTGTTTATAATGAACTTATGCATAAGAAAACGTTCTGCTACCTGATTGGTTCGAGCATAAGAACTCGTAACAAATTCCATGATCATCCGATTCCACGCTTCAAAATCAAATGCATTATGTGCCCATAACGGACCCCAGTTTCGGACAACAGTTACTAGGTGTGTCAATAAATGTATGTTTGAGGTCATTTTTTCTTCACCAAAATACTCTTCGAAAAACTCAACATACTCTTTTAAAAGAATTTCGCAGCGATCTAGATTAGTAGAAGTTATGCAATCAGAATTTAAATAATAAATTGCTTCCGACAGAAGTGCCAAGTGATCGATA
Source organism: Cotesia typhae (assembly GCF_013202065.1). NCBI lineage: Eukaryota > Metazoa > Arthropoda > Insecta > Hymenoptera > Braconidae > Cotesia > Cotesia typhae. Next base: position 1,657,625 of record NW_027423760.1, on the reverse strand, counting down.
TACTTTTTAGGTAACACATTCTGTAAACAAATTGGTGCATACTCCAGCCAATTGCGCCATTCAGAAGCCTTCCATTTTAGGTATGTAGATATTGATCTTGGTTTTCGAGATCTACATGACGGGGGCGTTATTGACAACAAACATTCATCAATTAATTTTAAACTCTTGGGACTTCCTACGTAGTAAGGAGCTTTAGCTTTAGTAAGTAATAGTCGCGTATGCTGCCGATCTACACCAAGATATACTGCATGCATTGACTCAACAATGATTCCTTTGTTAATATTAAATAGCGGTAAAGCCACCAACGATGAAACATTTTTAACTCCACACTTCACTTTACCAGTATCAAAAGCAGACGCCATATCACCACGTAATTCAGCATCAGTCCGTAGTTTTTGATAGCACTGAGATAGTGGGTAAACGAATTTACCACGTCCCAAGCTACGGCCTTTAGCGTAGCAATATAAACATCCAAAATATCCATTATATTGAGTATGACAAACGACTGCTGCTCGAGCCGGAGCATCAAGACTTCCGATAGTCATGATGAATTTAGATGTTACTTGTGATGTATTTGATGGCTTCCATGTGATACCAGTATGAAAGAGTTCCTCCATTTCATCGGTCAGTGGTCTTAGAAAGTTATTCATCACTGGGTGCACTTGGTCAACATAAATAGCGGCGAGGAGCATATGTTTCTTCCGAACATGTGGAGGAAGCTCGTTGATTTGTATGTATATTGGCCACGCACTAGAATTGGAGGAATTAGCTACATTGCATCCATCAGTATTGAATGTCAAAGAGAAATTGTTCCACTTGTCTAAAAAATTTCCAGATAAGCATAACGATTTGTACTCTTCACCATCATAAAGGTCTTCGTAAGCATTCTCATCTTTTTTTATTCTACGAAACCTATATTTCAATAATTCACTTATATTAGGAATAGAAAAAAGTTCTTTAATTTGCATCGCTAAACTAATATATATGAAGTAACCTAAATGACATTCATCTTCATCATGTGGTCCACATGCCTCGCAAATACATTGTTTTTGCAGTTTTTTTGTTGATTTGCATTTTTTACCAATGTAGTCTTGACATATTTTACAATAATAATGATACGTGAAGCAATCATTATTACGATTCAAACAATGCCAAAATTTCTCCTTATTCGTTGGGATAGTATTATTATAATATGTGAATTTTATCCACTTTAATTGATCAAGCGTAGCCTCAAATGTAAGACGATGTCGAACTGACGTAGCTACTGCAGCCAATAAATGATCTTTTACAGTAATAGTACGTTGTGCAATTAACGGAATTTCTAAATCTGGCATATTGATGCTAAGAAAAGAATTATGTCGAGAAATGTCATTATCAACGTCACTTCGACTGCTATTATCGTCATCGTCACCATCAGTATCCCACGAAGAATCATCACTAGTAGAACAATCATCATCCGTAGAATAAGAGGAAAAATGATCACTACCATTATGATTATCGTCATCGTGGATGTCATTACTAAGTTCATTTTGATCATGGTCATTGCAAGCGTCACGATCAAGTTCATTTTCATTTATAGGATTGAAAACTGCACCAGTTCCAGAATCCACAGCAATAACAGCTATATCATCACTTTCACGGTCGAAGTTCTCACAAGTGCTTACTGGGTTAACATTTGCTACGAGGCCATCATTCTGTAAAAATAGTTAAATCAATATTTGTATCATAAATACATTAGGATCATTAAGATATATTCCAACATCCCACAGCGTTCTGACACAACTTATTTTCACATGAATGAAACCTTCACGTCTTAGTAGCGTCGAGTATACTCTAAATACATGTGTACTTGTGGAGCTTGCTCTGTGACAACTGAGCAGGTACCAGGTAAGAAAGGTAAATAAAAATATGAGTTATTCAACTTAAATTTGTATGGCTCATTTTTATATATATTTTGTAGAATGTTATTCTAAACTAATAACATAAAGTGTCAGACACTTATCATGGACCAGATCTTTCATCAGACGCTTTAAAGCTCGACAAGAAATTAATGAACTTTACTATTTTTTTATGTTTGACTTTTAAATATGTTATTAAAATAACTACGTATAACAGTAATATCGGCAAGTAATAATTAATATATTACTTATTAAAAGTTCAGGTTTGAGTTTTAAATATTATTATTCCAAAAAAAGCACTATTAAAAAAAGTTCTTGCAAAACGGAGGGAGAACAATAACTTCCCGATTTTTGATAATCTTTGATTTTCTTAGCACGAAGTTAAAAATCAGCCATACAAATTTAAGTTGAATAACTCATATTTTTAGTTACCGTTCTCACCTGGTACCTGCCCAGTTGTCACAGAGCAAGCTCTACAAGTACACTGATATTTAGAGTATACTCGACGCTACTAAGACGTGAAGGTTTCATTCATGTGAAAATAAGTTGTGTCAGAACGCTGTGGAATGTTGAAATATATGTCAGAATTGATTGTTTAACTACTACTCCTTTCGGAGTCTATTTTAGAAACGTCAAAATATAAATAATCAATTATCTGCGTTATTTTCCGCATCAGTCAATTCAAAATTGTTTATATTTTTATGAAAATCACAAATATTGAACTAATAATTACATTTTTATATATATTAAAAGTAGGGTCAAATAAATTTTACTTTAAAACCTGTTCAACTACTGGGTACTTCATAATTAAAGTACAATTAAAGAATAAAAAAAAAAAACATAAACAATAAAAAAAAGGGGAAGGAAAATTGTTAAATGTATTCAAGTGTTATGAATGAGTTCGTTTACTTTAGTAAGGCAAGCACTCGAATATAGAGCTAACTTTTAATTATTGCATGTCACTAAAGACGTCTAATTTTTTGTATATTGAATAAATTTGGAATCAAAACTAGAGCATCAATCAGATAAATAAAGTCAATTAATTTTGATTTGTTGACTAAATTAAAAAAAACGTCGAAGATTATAGAAAATCTTGGTGATTTTTGTAAAATAAACAACAATGTTCATAAAAGTCTAACTTTTAAATTCAATGAATATTTTCACAAATTAACGAATAATTATAATTGTAGATACTCACATGAGATATGAAATAATTTTTCGGGATAGATAGGCCTTCGTCGGCAGGGAACGCAGTTATAAATTTTCTTAATTTTCTTTTGTTCCTCTTATAAACTGCGGTTCGAGTATTACTTAATGATCTTTTCATTTTCAATTTACTGTGTTAAAAAGTTTTGAATTAGAAAACAAAACACAAATACAGTTTAGTATAAAGCTTCTGAGGAACATTTGAGGTTACTTACTTGTGATTTACTTTAATTACATATAACTACGATTTATATTTTATATATGCATACGAAAGTTAATAATTATCGTGCGGTGATTTTTAAAGTTTCAGATTTGAATTCATTAATAAATAACAATATTTATTACGAAAATAATAGTTTGCGTTTCCTTGGAGTTATTTAGGCCACAACCAAAATGATAATAGTGTTTCTATAACCATAATAATAATAATTGCATATAGTCACGCCACAGCTATGGTGTTTCAAGAAACGAGAGCATACGAGTGTGAGCGAGATTGCGAGATGTTGGAGAGAGTGGATAGGGTTTCCCGCTTTCAGGAGTATTTCTAATTAAAATGTATATGAATGATGATATAATTTCTTATTTTTTTAATACATGATATATTTTGTCTGCTGCTTTACTTTAATTACAGTTTTTTTACGCCAAGTAATTCAAAAACATATTAGTTTCCAATGAAAATCAGAAAAAATGTGATGGGAATTTCAATTTTCTTTCGCTCTTTCAAATACCTGTTTACTTACAAATTTCTGCATAGTAATATTTCTATGAAAATTAAATTAGCCGACATTTAAAAATTTATAGAATTTTTATTATTTAAACAAAATGATTACAAAAAAATTAAAAAAAAAATTCACTTGTAAAAAACTTGAAAAACTGTAAGTGCAATTTTTTAAAAATATTTCTTTGTTCTAATTTAATTATTTAAAAAAAAATCAGAAAATTGAAAACGTCGGCTAACTTTACTATCATAATATTTCTCATTTTTTTAATTCGTCGAAAAATTATCAACAGACAAAAATTTATTTTTTAAATCACGGTTCGAAATTCATCGCATTACAAAACAAAAAAATTCACGTGTAGAGATTTAAATTTCGCGCCATTCCAGCTTGGGTAATCACTTTCTTTTCTACGGAGATATCGCTGTCTAAGTTTTTAATTTGTCGGATGTCGACTAACTTTACGATCATAGCTACGTAGATGTGATGTGTGCGGTGTATTAATTATTTATTGAAGTTGCTTAGCAGTAGTAGTATTTTGCATTTTATTAATCGAGAGTAAGCAGTTCGGCTAAATGAACCAAGCGGTTCGAGCCACAAACTAAAGAGACAGAAAGAGAGAGAGAGAGAGAGAGAGAGAGAGAGAGAGAGAGAGAGAGAGAGAGAGAGAGAGAGAGAGAGAGAGAGTAAGCAGTTGCTACCACGCTGAATACCCTACAGAAGCCATTTTAATTTTGATAAAAATTTTACAATTCGTTATATAATAAATCTACTTTAATTTGACAATAATAGTTTTACAGTTTTCAAAAATTATACTCTAACAACGTATAGTAAAAATAATACAAACTAAACATTTTACGTATCTTTCTATAGGTACAATTTTCTTAAATGTAACCTATAAATAAATAGTTTTTTATTTGTTAATGTTATTAATGTATGTAGACAATTACGACCTGTTTTAATTTATGAATGACTAAAAATTGAGACGATTAATTACACAGTAAGTAATATAATTTTCTATAATCAATTGATACTATTAGGAAATTTTATTAAATATATAAGTTGATTCGTTTTTAGAATATAAAATAAGTAGAAAAATAAGTGTAAACTTTTGTCTACGACTGCTGCAATAAAATTTTCATTGAAACTTTTTTTAAATTTGTATAACTTGCAGTGACAGTAAATATTTAAAATTTTTAAATTTCGTTACAAATTATTTTAGGAACAACAAATGGATAAATTTTGTTACCTTTCATCTCCGAATGGAACGAAAAGTTGGATTGTAGAAACCAAAAACGTTTTTAAAGCTCCTCAAGACAACAAATTATCACCTATCACATTAGATGAAAGTGAAGATACCATGGTGTACGTAAGAAACGTCGGAATTCCATTAAATAATCTTTTTGTAATTGGATCTGATGGTAAGTTTTGATGGAATTTACAAAGTTGACTATCAGTTCAGAAAATTCAAAGAGAATCTTGTAATTTTATTGGAAAGTTGGATTTAAATCCTTAGTAATATTTATAAATGTGAATGTAAGATTATTTGTGACGCTTTTACGCTAAAAGTACATATCTGGTCATTATGAATCTTTGTACACATCTTCTTGGAAATACTAGAAGTAACATAGCATACTTTTTATTAAAGAAAAAAATTTCTTGAAAAAAAAAAGCAAAAAATAAAAAAATTGTTTCTCTAAAAAGTAGAATGACATTGATTCCGGTCTATTGGAATGTAATGATCTCTGATATTTATCGAAGGGTTTCAACGCGAGCTAAGCAGCGGGTAAATGCAAGTTAAACATAAAATTATTGTTTATAAAAAAGTAATTATCGTCATCACTTTTTTTAACTTTGAAAATTTAGTATGATTGTCATTTAATGATAAGAAAAATTTCAAGAAAATCATTATTTATTATATATAATTTAATATAAATTGATATAATTATCCACAATTGTTTATATTTATAATTATGAGAACATGGTATAAATTTTTTAAAGCATACATAATTTTATACAATTATATATAATTCATATTTAATTATATATGATTGCACATAATCTTTTTTACCCGGGCATTTATTTTTTCCGTAAAAAACATGATGATAAAATAGTGAGTCATTGCATTTCATTATTAACAATTATTTTTAATAAAAAAATTTAGATGATGCTAAAGTGTTGAAAGAACGCCATGATGATGGGATTACACGAGTTAGGAGTTTGAAATTTAAAGGTTATAGTCCTAGAATTAAATCAAAACCACAGTCAAAATCGATGCAGCCAACGTCCAAACCGACGTCAACAACTGCAGCAGCTAAAAAGGTATATGACATACTATCTTCTTAGTATTTACTTATAAAACTATATAGAAATATCCATTTTGTAATTTATTTTTGATATTAACGAAATAACTGTTTCTTCAAAAAAAATGATTCAATCAGTTATCAAAAAAAATTGTAAGAAAAATATTAACATTGAGAATCAAGTACTTGTCTTAAAAATCAGAAACTGTACAATTTGCAGTGCAAGTAGAACTAACGCATAAAAAAGAAAAGAAAATAAAAAGTTTCTTACATTGAATTAATATAAGATAAAGATAATCTTACAAAGCTTACTTGTTTAATAAATTACTTATAATGCTTACTTATTGACAATTATTTAATAATTATTTATAATGATTTCAATAGTGTCCACGCAAAATTCCGAAAACTGTCGCAGTTACTGCCTCAGCAGAATATTACCGAAATTTGTTACCAGAAGCACGATCCGAAGCTAAGAAAGATGTGAGTTTCAATCATCCAGATGCTTATATATGGGGTATTCCATGCCAAATCGACCACTTTTGAACTAGACCCCTTTAGATTATAAGCTGTAACTTTATCATTCTTTTCTACCCTTTGAAAAACATTTTAGACAATTTTTTCAAATTTTTTTGTCCAACCCAACAAAAGTTATGAATATTTCAAAAAAATGGCTTTTTTATTTTCAAACAGCCATTATTTTTTTTATATTGACCTTTGGGTACGTTTTTTTTTTTTATAATTTTTTTAATGAACTTTTCGAAAAAATACAAAAAAAAAATAAACGAAATATGATTGATTCTATAAAATTATTGTTTTTTTGAGTATAATTATTATTTTTTTTTGTTTTTTAGTGTTGGTGGTTTTTTTTTTTTTTTTTTTTTTACAAAAAAACTTCCATCAATTTGACAACTATTACCGCTCATCCCGGGCAGGGCCGATTTGAAAAAAAAATTTTTATTTGATTGAAAAAGACATTTTCTTTACCTTCCCGCCGAGAAAATCGAAGATTTTCAAAAATCGGGAAGTTACTGTTTTCACCACGTTTTGCAAAAATCGAGTTTTTATAAGATCTTGACGTTTTAAGGTCATAGGAAGCTTCCCTGAATGTTTTCGCGATGATGTATGTCTGCGCGCGTGTGTGTGTGTGTGTGTGTGTGTGTGTGTGTGTGTGTGTGTGTGTGTGTGTGTGTGTGTGTGTGTGTGTGTGTGTGTGTGTGTGTGTGGGTGGGTGTGTGAACCTCTCGTTACCTTTTGAACGGCTTGACCGATTTGATCGTGGTTGGTGTCATTCGAAAGAGCTTCGCCAAACAGACTTCCTGTAAGTCGAAACCAATTCGAACCGGTAGATTTCGAGAAATGGAAAAAAAAAATTAAAAAAAATTTTTTTTTTTTTTCTTTTTTTCAAAATATCTTGGAATTGGCTGAACCGATCGCGGGGGTGGCCTTCAGGGTCAACCGTTTTTAAAATTTTTTAATTTTAGAAAATTTGACAATTTTTTTTTCGATTAAATACAAAAAATATTAAAAAAATCGGCCCTACCCGGGATGAGCGGGAATAATTGTACATTGATTAAAGTGGACTTTTTTTTTGCGATATTCCCCTGGATTTTTAATTATTGATCTGAAATAAAAGTATTTTACACAAATAAGCTCTTTATTAAACCGTGTCGAAATCGAGTTACATTTCCCATTAAAGAGCGGTTAATAGTTACTTTTCAAACAGTTTTGTACATGTATAAAATATAATATAAAAAAAAGAGCTTCGTTCTTCGATAGATAATTTAATTTAATTTCCATTAACTTTAACTTTGAAAATAAAAATTTTTTTGTCTCTTATACTTTATCGTTTAAAAAGTCAACAGAATCAGATGATGAACCTTCGGATGACGAACAAGATGAGCCTGTTAATGAAGGACGTGATGGGCCTCTCGATGAAGAACATGATGGGTCTCATCATGAACAACGTGATGATTTATCAGACAATACTAATGAAGATGGTGATGGCTCCGTTCAAAGCAACGGTAATGACCGCGAAGAGGACCAAAGAACACCGCACCGAACACCAAGAGAATCTGCCAATTCACAACTCTTGACTTCACCTTCACAATGTCCTCAGCGATCAAGAACTCGATTGCAGCGGCCTTTTAAGCGACCTCAGAAGAACTTAAAACTTTCTATAAAAACAAGGAGACTTGAAGCTAAGGTTGATTCTTTGAACAAGAAGATGAATCGATATATTAAAAATACTCAACCAATTAGTCAGCAAAGAAACCAACCCAACGTACCACTGTTGTCGTATCCACATTTGACAGAAACTGTTGTGGTAGAAGGAACTGAAGAGGTATGATAATTAGTACTTTTTATAAATCTGTAATTGTTGTACTCAACTGTGTGACAAGAATTGTAGAGAAACTAATTTTTTTTATCTTAGCTTGAAGATTCTCTTTTTTAAAAAAATTGATTGAAAAGAATTAAAAATGATGAAATTCGAATTTTCGCCAATAGTTTCAATTCTGTTTGTATACATAGATATACAGTTTGCACGGAGAAACCGCTTTTCAATTCTTTTCATTTAATATTTTTCATTGAGGATTGTTCTTCAATACTTGTTTTGAATGTGTACACTAGGGTGGGCCAAAAAAAACTTTTGATTTTGTTTCTTTCGCTACCGCGAAAATATCGTCCAAGATAACAAAATAAAATTCTGGTAGAGTGAGCTCTTAATATCAATATCTAGAGGTGTCACGTGGTGACTTTAGATATCCCATTCAAATAACATACGATTTTTTTTTTATGTTATTTTTTTTTTTTATTGTTTTTCTCGTTATAGTATAATTTCATAGACTAAAAAAAAATAAATTATTGAAAATTTCAGTTTGTTCAAATTTTTAATTTTGAAAGGTCGCTCGTACTTTCTTTCAATTTATTATTGCATGAGTTTAGATTTTTTCGAGCAACCTTTTACGATTTCAATTAAAATTCCATGCATTTTATTTTTTTTTCATTTAGTACAATAATCGATAAAAATACAAACTGATATAAATTTATTAGGGTGGGTCAAAAAAATCGAATAATTTATTTTTGACTTTATACTCTGAAAAATAGGTTCGTAGACACCTAAAAAGAATTCTCTCCAAGTATAAGCTCTTAATTATAACGGGAAGGTCCTCCGCTTTGCGGGTTTCTATTTTTTTCGAATAATCAGATAAAAAAATTTATATCTCGCTTCCAACTGCTTGGAAAAATATTCCGTGGCATAGATTTTGTGAGAAATTGAATGCTTTACAAAAAAGGTCTCTTATGACTTTTTCAAAAACTCAACCGATTAAAAGATAATCATAGTTGAAGTTTGGCTATTTTAAGGAAAATATTCGTTTTTATTATGAATTTTATAAGTCGATGAAAAAAATTATTTCGGATTGCGGAACTCATGATTTTGTAGGAAATTTACTGCTCTACAAAAATGGTCTCTTATGATTTTTGATTAAGTGAAGCCGTTACGAGATATTCATCGTCAAACATTAACGAATATCAATATTTCCAGTTTTTGATCAATAATTCGATAAATTTTAATTTAAACTATGAGTTTCAGGAAAATTTACATAAATTTGAGTTTCGATCGATAAAGAAATGTTATAATAAGTTAGATAAAGAATTATTGGAATTATCATTGATTTTCCTTGGAGAAATGCCTCAAGAAAAGATTTCTTTCAAACGTCCTGGTGCTGTTCATCATGCTAGATGGATGGCTAAGGCCATTTATAGTTTGAAAATGTATCTATTCAGAGATGAATTCAAACTCTCTCAGAAAGAATTGCATGGTCTTCGTCATTTCTGTATTTTTATAGTCACATTGTATTTAAAAGCTTGGTTTTCATCAACTTCTGCAACAACTGCTGCTTATCATGACTTGCAGTTTATGAAAAATTTATTGGAGTACAAACATATCAATCCTTTGATTTCTTCAGCTACGTGTGAAAAAATGATTTCGCACTTATGGTATTTGAGCGATGAACTTGCCATTTTATCACTGTTTGACGATGGCGTTCCATTAGAAGTAAAAAAACGTATTGTTGAAGCTGTTAATACTCGTGAAGGTACAGATTCTAAAGCTAAAAGATTTGTAATTGCTAAAAAGATTTGAATTCATTGGCGCAGAGAACTCTGAGTGACTTTGTGTCTAAAAAGTCATTAAATCTTTTCAAAATCTTCGATCTACCGTATGACTTTCTTGATATCGATGTTGAATTATGGCCTACTAATGAGAGTTATCTCGAAAATAAAGAATACTTTCAACAACTAAAAGTTGTCAATGATTCAGCAGAGCGAGCTGTTGCATTAGTCAGTGAATATAATCAATGCTTGACAAAAATGAAGAACAATTCCAGTACTTATTGCAAGTTGTCAAAGAACATCAAAAACATTCCCAAATTGTAATAAAAGAAATTATTTATAGTAATAGCGTACTGTTATGTTAAAAATATAGACAATGATATTGCAATTGATAATTCAATAAAAAATTTATCTATAAAAAAGTTAAATACTGGTTGTTTCTCACTTGATTCAATACTTTTCATATTAAATTTGACAAAGAAATATGTCATTCACTTCAAATTAAACTAATCATTGGCTATATGTCGAAAAAAATGCTCTAATTTCTTGTTTTAATGCAATCAAACAAGCTCAAGACTGAAAACAATATTAAAAAAATTGTTTATAACATTTCTTTATCGATCGAAACTCAAATTTATGTAAATTTTCCTGAAACTCATAGTTTAAATTAAAATTTATCGAATTATTGATCAAAAACTGGAAATATTGATATTCGTTAATGTTTGACGATGAATATCTCGTAACGGCTTCACTTAATCAAAAAATCATAAGAGACCATTTTTGTAGAGCAGTAAATTTCCTACAAAATCATGAGTTCCGCAATCCGAAATAATTTTTTTCATCGACTTATAAAATTCATAATAAAAACGAATATTTTCCTTAAAATAGCCAAACTTCAACTATGAATATCTTTTAATCGGTTGAGTTTTTGAAAAAGTCATAAAAGACCTTTTTGTAAAGCATTCAATTTCTCACAAAATCTATGCCACGGAATATTTTTCCAAGCAGTTGGAAGCGAGATATAAATTTTTTTATCTGATTATTCGAAAAAAATAGAAACCCGCAAAGCGGAGGACCTTCCCGTTATAATTAAGAGCTTATACTTGGAGAGAATTCTTTTTAGGTGTCTACGAACCTATTTTTCAGAGTGTAAAGTCAAAAATAAATTATTCGATTTTTTTGACCCACCCTAAAATTTATATTGACTCAAGAGACATTTTCTTCATTTAAGAATTTATTTTGGAAGACAAATGATTATTTTGCTTCAAGAATTTCTTGTCTTGATTTAGATTGTCTTGGCTTAAGAGCTATATTATGTTCAATCTATACATTCAAGTTTTTCAATCAAAATAACATTATCGTTTAAAAAACTTAAAATAATTTATCAAAGTATATTTCAAAAACTAAATACTTAGTTCTCAATTGTTATAAAAAAAAAAATTATTTCGTGGAAATAAGAAAATTAATGATTAAAAAAATTAAAAAAAGCCATTCTCAACACAAGTCGGTAACATCTTGAACCAATGTTATCGCCTATCTTGAACCAAGAGACAAAATTTCTTGAGAGAAATATATCTATATCTAGTTTCAAGAGTTCCAGTTTTGAAGAAAAAAAGTTTCTTGGATCAAGATTGTTTTTCTATCAGTGCATCACGCGATAAACTAAAAATCAATCACAATATCGAAAACATAATTGTTAAAGTCGGTGAGATAACCACAGAAGTTAAAACCGACTCTAAATAATAATTAATTAAAGAAAAAAAAAAATTATGAGCGATGTTTCAAAGTTTCATTTTAAACTGAAATTTTTATAAACTTTTTTTTTTGGTCTATAAAATTATTCCGCACAGAGAAAGAAAATTGAAGAATAACTAGATTTTTGACATTACAAAAAATTTGAAGTGGCCTCTGAAAAAATTTTTTTTCAGCTGTACTTTGGAAAAAGTTCTTAAAACATCGAAAACTAACATTTTTTATTTGAGACTCAAAAAAAAAAATTCATTTATGATATTCAAATTTTCATAATAAACCTGTTTTTTTTTTTTTTTTTTTTTTTTTTCAATCTAGTTTGTTGTTATTGATGGTTTAAAAATTGATGCGGACAATATGTCAAATATCCTTATGCAACCGACAATGAGACGACGTGCTAATCTTGTGATGAAAGAAATGTGGCCACCGAATGTAATGAAAGATATGTATTTGGTAAAACAAACAAATATAGCACCTCAAGTACAAAAAATTGCAACCCGTAATGATCGGCAAAAATTGAAAAGTATGTATTTCAAGGATTCTACAGATAAGTAATGTTTGAAAAGTTAAAGGAGCTTAAAAAAATTAGGAAAACTGTTTAGCCTAAATCCTATCCCTGCAACTTCCCGCTAATTCCATATCGAAGCGCTTAAGGAAGTACAAGCGTAACTAATGAGTCAAAATAATGATAAAATTTTTTTTTAATTTTAGTCTTCCCAATATTCGTCAAAATTCTTTATTTCAATTTAAAATAATTTAAACAATTTAATAATTGATCATTTTTACTTATTTAATAAAGTAAAGTAATAAAATGACTTTGGTATTTATTACTTGCCGAAATAAATAAACAGATTTGGCAATAGCGCGCTTGGTTATACCCACAACAGAGACGTGGATGAGTGTGTGAGTTAAACATTTCTCTCTCTGTAACTGTACTTCAATCTTTTTCTTTTTTCTCAGCTTTTGACGCGATGTTGTCAAATCTTTATTCGAATAAATGGCTGACGGTAAACGAGTTACAAAAATAAAATTTTACTTTAAATATTTAAAAAATTATATTGGTAATGTATTATTATTAAATTGTTTTTATATTTTGCAATAATCCAAGTTTCTTGTGTATAGTTTTTTATTTGTTAAAGTTGGGAGGTTAATACTGAAAAAAATGATTTAAGTCTCAACAAAAGTTTGTCCGCCATAAGAGCCCGTGTATAAAGAGATAAAAAATGTGATTTTTTAAATTTAATATCTAAGGAACTAAATAGTGAATCTTTTAAAAATTTTGGGAATAGTTAAATAACGCATTTATTTATACGTAGACTTAATTTCAAAGTTCAAAATTGAAAATTATTTTTTATATTAGATTCGCTCGTACTTCCTTAAAATTGCAGTTATGAGATTTTTGATATAACACTATTATTTTAATTTTCACTTACTACTTTCAAATGAATCAACCGATTTCCACGCGGTTGGCAGCATTCGAGGTAGTTTCTTAGGTCCTAGTAAAAATTTTTAAGATTAAATTGATCAAACGAGAAATTTCAAAGTAATTCCACAAACAGCACTTTTTTAACTTTTCTTTTGATAACGATGACTCATGAACAAATCAACCGATTTTGACCAGGCTGGCGGCGGCCGATGTGTTTTTCTAATGTTAAGAGCTGCTTAGTTTTTGGAATCGATCGGTAAAGATGTTTTAAAGTTATTTAAAAGAAACCCCATTTGAAAAAAATTTTTTTTTGTAGTTTTTTTGAGATTTTTCGAAATCTGCTGGTTCGAATGGACCGGTCAAAAGTATATTACATACATACATACACACACACACACACACACACACACACACACACACACACACACACACACACACATATATATATATATATATATATATATATATATATATATATATATATATATATATATATATATATATATATATGTACATATAGACACCATCGCGGGAATAGTCTGGGAAGGCTCCTACGGTCTCAAAACGTCGAGATCCGATGAAAATTCAATTTTTGAAAAACGGGGTAAAAACAATAACTTTCCGATTTTGAAAAATTTTCACCGTTCTCAGCGGCAAGTTTAAGAATTCCGATCCATAGTTGAAAATTAAAATTTATTTCATGTTATTTTCAGAGGCGATAAAATCTCATTTTTCAATATTTAATTAACGCTTTTAAAAATAAACTAAAATTTTAAAAAAAGTTACAGGATTTTTGAAAATAATAATGTACAACGAAAAATCAGATAGAAAAATAAAAAAAATGTTGTCTATTGTTCTCAAAATTTCGTTTTTAATTTTTTTTTCTGATTACAGAAATTTGTTTGTACTTGCAGAGACGTCGTGAAATTCACTATGCCCAAGGCTCTAACGATGACATTAATATTCACATAAAAAATTGGATGAGCATGGCTTTCCGTGCATGTCGCAGAAAAATAAAAAAAAACCCAGGAAATGTACGGAATGTAGAAAATGTAGAAAATAGAGGAAATGTAGTGAATGTAGAAAATGGAGGAAATGGAGGAAATGTAGGGAATTAACTTCATTTTAAGGGAGGAGTACGAGGCAATGGTTACAAGTGATAACTAAAATAAAGTGCCAACTGTCGTGCTGTGATACTTTATCATTACACTGATTCTACGAATATTATCATTATTATTATTACTCATAATATAATTATTATTGTTTGGATTATTACTGTCGTATTAAATTAAGAATAAATTATATTTTTTAAAAACATAAATTATCAGTGTTTCATACATATGTATTACGATATTTAAAAGTCATAAAAACTTATTTTTTTAATTATCTATGCTATTTTACATAATAAATTTTTGAATAGAGAAATTAAGTATGCATGCCATGAAAATAATATTAATGCTGTTTTAAGAGTATTCACTGTGAAATTTGCGTATGCACTGATAGATAATTTAACTTGACTCAAGAGCAAAACTCTTGAACCAAGAACATCAATTGGAAGAAAATGAATTTCTTGAGTCAAGAGGAAAAATTCTTGAGTCAAGATATATTTTCTTAAACTAAGAATTATACCTTGACTCAAAAATTTTTCCTCTTGGCTCAAGAAATTCATTTTCTTCAAATTGATGTTCTTGGTTCAAGAGTTTTGCTCTTGAGTCAAGTTAAATTTTTTATCAGTGTGGCTACCGTGAATACACTAGAAGTTCACGATAGATTTGCCGTGTTAATATCGCGAATTCACTTTATATTTGTTGTGAAATCACAGTGGATTTGTTGTGTAGATACTGATTCTATTGTGAAAACACTGTGATTCTACTGTGAATTCATTGTGATTTCACGGCGTGTTCATTGTGAAAGCACTGTGATTCTATTGTGAACTAATTGTGAAAACACTGTGATTCTACTGTGAATTCGCTGTGAAAACACTGTGATTCTACTGTGAATTCGCTGTGAAAACACTGTGTACAAATGGACAAAATGCATAGTGTAAGCACAGTGAAATCACGCAACTTTCACGGAGTTTTCACTGTGCTTTCACTGTGATTTCAAAACCGCGAGGGGGGTTATTACCTGAAAATTTAGTAAATCTAAATTCAGTTCATTTAGATTCACTTACATCAAGTGAAGTGTCAAATAACGTGAATAATTCAATTGAAGAAAATGAGGATTTAGTGTTTTTACGGGAACATGGAATAGCATTAAGCCCTTCCCAACAAATTGACATGGAAGATTTTGACGAGGATTTGTTTGATGGTAAGTTGAGAAAATATTTATTATTATTTAAAGTTTTACGATTGTATAACTTAATTATGTATTAATACTTTGTTTTTTTTTTTCATAATTTTTCATAAGTAGGAATCATTCAGCACGGAGGAGAACGAGTACGACACCATAATATTGAAGAAAATCAAGAGAATTCCGATAATGAAGATCAATTAATAAACGGAGGTGTAGGAAATAATAATATAGATCAACCGTTAATTCAAATTTTTAATGGAGTAGAACGGCTTGAAAGATTTCGGGTAAACACTCATCTGATGGAATTTCGCATACAGCCTGTACCACACGGCGTCAATGCAATTCAGTGGACTATAAGTGCTTTCCGTGAAGTTTATAATAAAATAATAGAAGCAGGTGGAGCTGGACACAATCGGTTTTGTTTAAGTTTCCGTTTCGAAGGGTTACAAGGCAATGCAGCGTTTCAAAGTATGCGACCTATTGATGGATATGAGTTTGAACAATTGTGGGATTTAGTGAACAAAATTTCGCAAAGTGCTGGTGGTTTTAATGTAACAGACACTTTTCAAATAAAGTTACACATTGTGGAAGCAGTGGTTGGACAAAAATATTCCGAGGCATGCGACAGAAAATGTCCACCCGGAGTGTTAAAAATGAATAATAATGATAATCTTTGTTTACCTAGAGCTCTTGTTATGGCACTAGCAGAGCAAAGAAAAATAACCGAAAAGGCCTCCATTGGACAATTGTATGAAGAATGGAATCGTATACGTGATTCGCGAAATAAAGGAAATTCTTACCAAAAAGAGAAGGCTTTGAAACTTATAGCAGAGGCTGGAGTGACAGTACCTGAGAGTGGTTGCGGATTACCAGAAATAAAAAAATTTCAAGCATATTTTATACCAATGAAGATAGCGATCATTGTGTATAAATTGAAAAGCACTCCTTCAACTGCATCAGACGATGTAATTTTCGATGGGTCAAACACCGTCATTGCTCAAAATGGAAACATAATTCACACACTAAGAATTCTTTATTACCCCGAGGAAAATCACTATGAATATATTCAGACAATATTGAGTTTTCAGGCAGCACGACATTATTGTGAACCATGCAGGGTAACGTTCAAAAACCCGTATGATCATAAAAATTGTTCTTACATGTGTAATAAATGTTATGCTAAACCTCCATGTGATTCAACACAAGCACATAAATTTTGTAACAATTACAACCGCGTGTTTTATGGACAAATGTGTTTTACTCGACATCTTACACCTGGTTCGTATCAAGGACAGCAAACGGTTTGTGAAAATGAGCAGTTTTGTACAAATTGTAAAATTTTTACTTATCCGAGAAAATCAAAACATGAGTGTAGTAAATCAATGTGTACGATCTGTAATAAATTATGTAAAGATCAGCATCTGTGTTATATTCCGATAGCCAAACCTTTAGACAATAGTAAAAAGTATACACGATTTGTCTACTATGATTTGGAAACACGTCAGGATGAAGAACTTTATGTGGGCACATCAGTCTATAAACATATTCCTACTTTATGCGTGGCTCAATCAGTATGCGATTTATGTTGTGATAATGACAATTTTAATCCTAATTTAAGTGATTGTATTAATTGTGGGTTGAATGAAATTAATTTTCATGGTGTGGATTGTGTTGAGAAATTTGTGAATTACATTTTTGATCTAAGTAAGTTGAAAAACTGTAAAAAAGTGATTTGTATAGCTCACAACGCCAAAGGATTTGACGGTCAATTTATTCTATCGGAAGTTATGACAAGACAATACAAAGATATAGATGTAATAATAAACGGTACAAGTATAACATTGTTAGAATTAAATAAGAAAAAAATAAAATTTATTGATAGTTTAAACTATATGCCAATGCCACTAGCTGCCCTTCCTAAAGCTTTTGGTTTTGAGGATCAAATAAAGAAAGGTTATTTTCCTCATTTATTTAATACTAGAGAAAATCAAAATTATGTAGGGGCTATACCTGATAAAAATATTATAGCCCTGACTCAATGAGTAAAAAAGAAAAAAATGAATTTTTACAATGGCATAATGATCAGTTAATTATAAATAAAGTATTTAATTTTAAAGAAGAAATTTTTTTTTACTGTCGCTTAGATGTAAGTATTTTACGTATAGCATGTAACAGATTTCGTAAAATTATTTTAAATTGCGGTAATGTATGTCCCTTTTTAGAATGTACCACGATAGCCTCTACCTGTATGCTGTTTTATAGACGCAACTTTTTAAAAGAACACCAAATAGGTATTGTACCACGTTCAGGATACCGCTTAGGGGATAATCAGTCTAGAATTGCTCTTGAATGGTTTACATGGCTTGAAGAAAAAAATAATATTTCAATAGTTCACGCTATACGAGACAGAGAAATCAAGACACCAAATGGTGTAAAATTGGATGGTTATAGAATTGATAACAACGGGGTAAATTATGCTTATCAATTTCACGGATGTTTTTGGCATGGTTGTCCTAAATGTTTCAAAAATGATCGAGAAAATATTATATATAAAACCGAAAATAAAAAAACAAAAAGAATAATACTCTCAAGTCAAGATATGAGTCCACACAATTGCAATCTTTAAAAATTAAAGAATGTGGTTATATCTTAACTGAGATTTGGGAATGTGAATTTAATAGAGAAAAAAAAATAATCAGGACTTGCAATTATTTTTAAATAGTTCTAAAGTGATATCAGTTAAATCTTCTTAAATCCTCGAGATGCTTTTTTGGCGGGCGTACAGGCAACGTAAAAACATATTACGACGTAAAGAAAAATTCAAAGGGCGAAGATATTGAAAAAATCAGATATGTCGATGTATGTTCGCTGTATCCTTGGGTTTTAAAAACCGGTTGTTTCCCTGTCGGTCACCCCAAAGTTTATGTGGCTGATGCATGTGAAAATATAGCACCAAGTAAAAATATAGATAACGTTCAAGGATTAATTAAATGCAGAGTATTACCCCCACGTAATCTATATCATCCAGTTTTACCTGTCAGAGCGCATGGAAAATTATTTTTCCCTTTATGTCAAAGCTGCTGTCAAGATCAAACACAGACTGATTGTCACCATGAAAATATATCTGACCGAGAGTTATGTGGTACATGGGTTGCATGTGAGCTTAGAAAAGCTGTAGAAAAAGGGTATGTTATTCGAGAAATTGATGAAATTTGGGAATACCAGGTAGTACAATATAATCCTCTCAAGATAAAAATAGCGCAGGGTTATTTGAGGGATATATAAATACTTTCTTAAAAAATAAACAACAGGCATCCGGTTGGCCTAGTCAGTGTGTAGATGAGAAATCTAAGCAAGAATATTTAGATAGGTATGAGGAAAGAGAAGGGGTTAAGTTAGAGCAAGAAAAAATTGAAAAAAATCCTGGGTTAAGATCTTTAGCCAAGTTATTTTTAAATTCATTTTGGGGAAAATTCGGCCAGCGGGAGAATATGAAGAAAAAGTCTATAGTTCGAACATGTGAAGAATTATATGACTTAGTTTTTGATCCTGAAATAGAAATAACTGAATTTGTCCCTATTAACAAAGATTCAATTATTGTAAATTGGATAAATAATGTAGATAGTTACACCCCATCAGACAGGGCGAATGTGGTTATTGCAGCATTTACAACAGCGCAGGCAAGATTAAAATTATATTCTTACTTAGATTATCTAGATACTAAAGTTTTATACTATGATACTGACTCTGTGATTTATGTAAGTGACGGTAATAGAGATTTACCAACCGGGGATTTCCTAGGCGATCTCACTGACGAATTAGAAAGCTACGGGGAGGGTAGTTATATTTCGTCATTTGTATCTGGAGGTCCAAAATTTTATACATATGTGGTTAAAAAGCCAGACGGTTCTACTGCAGAGTGTTGTAAACTTAAAGGAGTAAAATTAAATGTTGAATCATCAGAATTGATTAATTATAATACCGTACGTTCTCTCGTGGTTGATAACATTGATCCTTTTCATGTTCAATACAAATGTATCCGGCGAGATCGATACCACCAGGTCTTAACGAAAAAGGAAACGAAAATTATCAGAGCTACAGGTCCTAAAAGGCGTAGAGTGGGGGTAGCTGATAGCTTTCCTTATGGATACAAACGAGCGAAAAAAGAATAAAAATATATTCTAGGTTATCCCAGTATATGTCGTAGGTATATGTCCTAGGTATATGTCCTAGGTATATGTCCTAGGTTATCCTGCCCGACTTCTTGTTTATTATTAACTATCCCCACTGGCCATATCTACCTTACCGATTTTCGGTCCTTTTAACTGTGCCATATTTTCCTCCATTTTGCCTCGTCATTGTTTAATACGCTAAGAAAAATTTTTGTATAATTTTAGAAATAAGAAAAATATTTTGTAAATTTTTTAGAAATAAGAAAAATATTTTGTAAATTTTTAGAAAATAAAAAAAAAATTTTGTAAATTTTTTAGAAATAAGAAAAATATGTTGTAAATTTTTTAGAAAATAAAAAAAAATTTTGTAAATTTTTCGAAAAAAAAAAATTTTTTTATACATTAAAATGTTTCAATAAACTAAAAAAAATAAATATTGGATCTTATATTTTTAATTAAACTTGTTTTCTTATAAATATTTCTGTTCCTTCCATTATTACTTCAGTTGTAAAAATGGATCCACGCTGGAAACACCCATTCACTTCGATTATATGTGGATCCACAGGATGTGGGAAAACTTTTTTCGTAAAGCGGTTTTTAAAAGAATTAAAGGAAATTTGCGATACCGAATTGAGTAAAATAATATTTTATTATGCAGAGTGGCAACAAGGATACAATGATTATGATACTACATTTGTTGAATTTCGAGAGGGTTTACCTCGGTCTGGAGATTTTGAGGATAATTTACCAAAACTGGTTGTGGTTGACGATTTGATGAGAGAGTCGTCAAGCCGTTCTATAGTTGATTTATTTACCAAGGGTAGTTATCATAAAAACTTAAGCGTTATGTTTTTGTCCCAAAATTTGTTTCACCAAGGAAAAGGTCAGCGGGATATCTCTTTGAACACGAATTATATTGTAGTTTTCAAGAATCCTCAGGATAGAGCCCAAATTTTTCACTTAGCACGGCAGGTATATCCGGAGAACCCAAAGTTTTTACAAGAGGCATATTTTGATGCGACATCCAAACCACATGGTTACCTACTTTTAGATCTGAAGCAATCTACACCCGAAAATTGTAGGTACAGAACATGTATATTTCCATCAGATCAATATCATTATGTTTATATTCCGAAAAAATGTAATGGTATAAAAGGAAATAACTCACAAAATAATGTATCAGTTGTGCGTATGTAATGGAGGGAGAAAGGTCGTCAAGCAGTAATTCTGCTCATAAATCAATTGCTCGTAAAAATATAGCTCCACTTCAAGGTCTTTTGTATGCGTCACCAGCTCAGCGTCGTGCCATACTTCGTCACGCGAAAAAGGATTTAATTCAAGTTATATGCGAGTGTTGTTTGAATGTTTTGCACGGCAATATTCCTTTAAAAGAATCTGAAAAAAAGTTACTAGCTAAACACAAAGCTACTTTACGAAAACTGAGTAGCAAAAAAAATAATATTTCAACAAAGAAGAAACTAATCAATCAAAAAGGAGGAGCATTTTTACCTATGCTTTTGGGTCCCTTACTCGGTGCTCTAGTGTCTAACCTAATCTAATAAATATGGAACATGTGAAAAAGATGGTACTTATTCCGTATGAAGATATTGATAAATTAAAATCTGGAGTCAAATATTTCAGCCAAGATTTAAATAACGTCACTAATCACTTTTTACCCACATCTCAAACCCCTGGTGATATACAAGCTCGTTTGGATGCTGAATTGACTAAAATTTTAAACACGAATTCATTAGATATTAATGATCGTGATAAATTAAAACAATACTCTGAAGTATTAAGACGTTATCTATTTTTTAAAAATAGAGAACACAATAACATTCCAGTGTCAGAAAAAAAAGAAGTTGACAATAGTGAAGTTGTTCCTGATCTTACAGATTTCTCTAACATTAATAGTAATCAGGATATTAGTACCGCAGTGGTAACAGATAATACTCAGCATAATAGATCATATCAAACTTCAGACATAATAACTGGTGTTCCGAAATCATATCAAGCATTGGCTAAAAATATTCTACGACATATTGAGTCTGTAGATGGTGACAGGAGATTAAACTGGGACAATAAAGGAAGTGTTACTTTGGATGGGCGTAAAATATCTGGTGGTAATATAGTTGATCTCATAAACGATGCTGTACGTCACCGAAAATCAGTAAAAGCTACTGGTAGAAACTTTTTTGCTGCGTATTTACAAGAAATAAATACCCCTCGAGAGTTTGTAGGAAATAGTAGTTTCTGGAATAAAGATGTAGTAAATATAAAAAGACTACCTCTCAATACATCTACACCTAAACGTACAAATAAAAGTAATATTTCATCGGAAAACTCACAAAGTTTTCAATCTCTTGCAAATAGTACTTTACATAGTGGTGGTAATAAAAAACAGATGTATAAAAATTCATTCAAATGGCTACGACTATAGAAGAAACTCTTAAAAAAGAGTATTACAATCCGTCTAATCCTGTATCATACTCCGGAGCACGTAATTTAGTGGGAAAATTCAAAAAAAATATACCCGAAGAAAAAATAAATGAATGGTTAGCTGCTCAGGATACTTACACTAGACATAGACCTACACGGCGTAAATTTCCAAGGTTACATTAAACTGTTTCAAATATAGATGATGTATGGGAGGCTGATCTTGTAGAAATAAAATCTTTAAAAACTTATAATGATGGTGTCTCATTTCTCCTTGTTGTAATAGATGTATTAAGTAAATATGTATGGGTTGAACCCTTATTAGATAAATCTGCCAAGTCTGTGATGCAAGGATTTAAAAATATTTTTGACCGAAGTAATGGACGTAAACCTTTCATGATCCAAACAGATAAAGGAAAGGAATTTGTAGCAGGTACTGTGCAAGAATACTTAAAATCAAAAGACATATACTATAGAACTGCACGAAACCCCGATATAAAAGCAAGTGTAGTAGAACGTGTTAACAGAACTTTGAAAGAACGAATGTGGCGGTATTTTAGTCATCGGAAAACTTATAAATACATTGATATTTTACAACAATTAGTTGAGGCTTATAATCATACAAAACATAGCTCGATAAGGATGGAGCCTGCATCGGTAAATTTAGATAACGCTGGGGAGGTGTTTCGTAATATTCAAAAACGATATCCAGTGATAAGACCTCGAAAAAAACTCTTTAAATATAAGGTGAATGATTATGTACGGATCAGTAAATGTAAGTCTACGTTCGAGAAAGGTTATGAGGCTGGTTATACTGAAGAAATTTTTCAAGTTACAAAAACTAAACTACGCCAAAATATTCCTACTTATGAATTAAAAGATTTAAATGGTGAAGAAATCGATGGTTTTTTCTATGAACAAGAAATAGTGCGAGTGATTAAGGATCTTGAAAAAGAAGAATTTCTGATTGAAAAAATCATTAAAACCAAAGGAAAAGGAAAAAATAAACAATATTTTGTAAAGTGGCAGGGATATCCAGACAAATTCAATTCTTGGGTTCTTGCATCAACAATATCAGAATGAATAAAACAGAGTTTCTTATGGTTTTACCAAGTGATAGTAGTATGCATTATTTTCCGGACAATACGGCAGCTCATTACACAACAATGCTACCAGATCACATTAAATTGGAAGGGCAATGGGTAGTAGGACTAAAAGAAATACAGTTCCCTGCAAGTTTTTTTCACATTCAGTCAAAAAAAGAAGGAGGGGTGTATTTAGTTAGCGCTGACCCTGTCGGCTATGGAGTTCCTGATATATATTCAGATTTTTACTTACCCAGAGGACATTATACAGACCACAGGAAATTCATATCCGCTTTGAATAACTTCCCTGATACTGCAGAACATTTTCACTTTAAAATAAATGATTCAGGATTTACCACTGTAAAAAGAATCTGTCGACCTCCGAAATGTAAAGATACCAGTCATCGTCTTCTGTTATCTTCAACTTTATTAGATATTTTAGGTTTTAACCGCTATGACGATAGAACCAATCAAACAGACTTTCTTTTAGGTACAAAAGGCAATGATAGTTATGAATATATAAATGTAAGTGAAAGACCCTTCAGCTTGACAAGAGGGATACCCGATATATTTTTCATTTAT
Source organism: Cotesia typhae (assembly GCF_013202065.1). Lineage (NCBI taxonomy): Eukaryota > Metazoa > Arthropoda > Insecta > Hymenoptera > Braconidae > Cotesia > Cotesia typhae. Next base: position 1,633,644 of record NW_027423760.1, on the reverse strand, counting down.
TGCGATATTTGTGCTCCATATGTAACTGGAGACATAAATTCGTCGTTATTACGAGCAGTAACTTTAGAAACAAGTTTATATTCATACGGAATGACTATCACCAATAATTACGGCTTTCCTAATTATATACCCATTATATCGAATTCTTTTAGAACAATTGAAATAGATATAAGAAATAATAATGGTGATCCTATGCCATTTGAGTACGGGCCTTTGAACGTGACACTTCACTTTAAGAGAATTGATTAAAAAATGTCTCATTACATTGAATACTATAATAATCAGGCGGGTGGAGGTTATAAAGAAAAATATAATAGATTTGGTAAAGTTTATGTCGGCTCTTATCAACATGGTCATGGAATAGGTGCTTTTCTGGGTGGACTCTTTCGTAGAGTAGTACCTTTTCTTGGAAAAGCAGCACGTGCAATAGGAAAAGAGGCTGTTCATACAGGGGTGAATGTATTAAGTGATGTTGCAACGGGTCACATACCTTTCAAACAATCATTGGAACACAGACTTACAGAAACAGGGATGCGACTTAAAAGAAAGGCATCAGAAAAATTGGATGAGATGATGCGTGGGTCGGGGTATAAAAGACAGCGAATGCGTAGATTAACTCACAAAGTACATAACCGCGGAAGAGTGCGGAAGCATAGTAGTAAGAAAAAAAAGGCTACCAAAAAGAGGAAAACTTCAAAACAAAATAAACGTAAAGTGAAAAAATCTAAGAAGCGTGACGTTTATGATATATTTAATTGATACAAAATGTCATTTTTACATTCTCACTCAGAGGAGTGTGCAAAATCTGAACTAGATTTATTCACACTACCTCCAACGCAAACAAGTATTGAACAATCGCAATGGACATATTACAACCCTATGGCATCTTTATCGGACGATACTCCGATAGAATTTGTTATACCTGGACACGGTGAAGAATACATTGACTTATCACATACTATGATAAAAATTAAAGCAAAAATTGTACAAAGTGATGGTACAGTTGCTGAAAATGATGTTGTGGGTCCAATAAATAATTTTTACATTCAATGTTTAATCAACTAGATGTCTTTTTCAATCAAAAATCATTTCACCACCTAATAATGCCTACGCTTATAGAGCTTATATTGAATCATGTTTAAATTATGGAGTCGATGCAAAAACTACTCATCTTAAAATGGCGTTGTGGAGTATGGATACATTAGGGGAATTTGATAGTGTAGAAAAGGATAAAAATAAGGGTCTAAAAGATAGAATGACATTCACAGCGAATGGAAAAGAGTTTGAAATGATGGGTCATTTACATTGTTATGTTTTTAATCAAGATAAATTTTTACTTAACGGAGTAGAAATGAGAATTCGTTTAGTTCGATCAAAAAACACATTTTGTCTTATGAATGGAAGTAAAAATAACTACATTGTCAAGATTTTGGAGGCTATGTTAATAACGAGAAGAGTGAAAATTAACCCGAGTATTTTAATATCTCATGTAAGAACATTGGGTCAAACAACTGCAAAGTATCCGCTTACTAGAGTTGAAGTAAAATCGTTTGTTTTATCCAAAGGAATACTTGGAAATACTATCGATAATGTGGTATTGGGCCAATTACCTAAAAGAATAATAGTTAGTTTTGTAGACAATAGAGCGTACAACGGTTCCAAAACACATAATCCTTTCAATTTTCAAACTTTTCCATTAAACTATCTTTGTTTATACATCGATGGCCAACAAGTATTGGGTAGGGCACTACAGCCGGAATTTGGTAAAGATAATTACTCTGAGGTAGAAGCATATAACACCTTATTTAGTGGAACGGGCGTACACTTCGAAAATACGGGGTCATGGATCACACGCTTAGATTATCAATATGGAAGCACTCTTTATGCTTTTAATTTAACACCAGACCTATCCGCAAATTTTGCTTCTCATTGGAATTTAGTTAAGAACGGAAGTCTCAGACTAGAAGTACGTTTTAGTAAAGCTCTTGAAGTTAATGTAAACTGCATTACATACTTAGAGTTTGATAACATTTTGGAAATTGATTCATCACGCCAGGTTATAGTAGATTATAATTAAAGAGAAATAGTGTATATTTTTATATAATGAGAGCAATATTTGAATTAGTGATGGCTGATCATCCGCTTCCTCGATTATTAAACAAAATTATTACGAGTAATTTTGACTAAAAGTATGTAACTAAAAGTTTTAAGAAGATGAATCAGTATTCAGTGTGACACCTCGCTGTACAGACAATTTTATGGACACTCTTCAATTAGTAAAACTTTTACCCTATACTGATGCAAGCGTTGGAGGAGTCTATCCATCAGACAAAATCCCCTGCATCTGGCCTAGACCCTGTGCAATTATTGCCAACACCGATGATCATACCAAACCCGGAACCCACTGGGTCGCATTCTTTGTCAATAAACATGGACACGGAATCTATTTCGACAGTTTCGGACGACCCCCCAGTGACTCTCGATTTATTCAGCGCCTTGGAAGAAATTGTAGAGGAGGATACAAGTGGAACCAGCAACAATTACAGGATATTAACTCCAATTATTGTGATCTATATTGTATTGTTGTTCTTCATTGGCTTAGTAATAACAAATCCTTATCATCCTTTCTTAATTTGTTTGAGAAGGATACAAAACGAAACGACCGATCATTAATAAAAATGTTTAAAAAAATATTAAAAAAGAAAGATATGAAAAATAAATTAAAAAAACCGTTTAAAAATTTATCAGGAGGAGGACGTCTATATTCGCAAACAAGTGTTTCTAAATAATAAAATATATATATATATATTTTGTAAAATAAAAATGTGACATTTATATCATAATTGTGAAAATTAGTTTATTACAAATTCAAAAAAATTTTTAATTGTTATTATTTAACTAAGTAGACCCTTATCATGCTAGATTATGAATTATTTTTAATCGGAATTAAGTTATAATTACTATTAAGTAAAAAAAAAAAAAAAAAAAAAACAGTTATATTCATTTTTTTTTCTTTATTTATCATTTTTACACCATTATTTTTTATTCATACTTATAAAACACTCTTATTATTATTATTATTATTATTATTATTATTATTATTATTATTATTATTATTATTTGTTATTAATTGCTCAGGGGGGTTTTCGCCGGAGTCCGACTCTCCGAGGGCCCAGCCTGAGCGCCATCCATTACTGCTGCACCACTCCGCACAACAAGGCGGTTAGTGAGTGCAGAAAGCCAAGTTCATTTGCCTAAGTAGACGCAGGGATCCCAAAATGACAGCCTTTTGCATCCGCACTGCTAGAGACACGGCTGCTGAACTGCAAGCCGGTATCTTCGCAAGTGAAGACACAAAAGACTGTTTCATCCCTCCAAGGACGCCGACAACCAAAACGACGAGCTTGACACGGTAACTTGGGTAGAGTTTGCCAATTTCAAACAGGAGATCCTGATATATCTGGTGTTTGTGCTCTTCTTTGGCCGAGATATTGTATTCGGCTGGGGCCGAAAACTCAATGACATAAATGTCACGAGTAGCCTTGTCAAAGAGCACAATATCAGGTTTGTTGTGGTCAATCCGCCGGGTTGTTGCGAATGGTATGTTCCAATAAATTTTGGAACTGTCATTCTCAACAACCTGCGGAATATCTCCTGGCAGATAAGGCATCACTGGTGTCTCATCGATACCGTAGCTATATCTGAGATGATAATAGAGTACTCGCAGGGCAGCATTGTGACGCTAGATATATGCACCTCTCGCCAGTACTGGACATGCCGACAAAAGGTGCATCAGCGTCTCCGGATGTTGTTTACACGTCCGACAGGACGTGTCCGGAAGCTGCGCCTGGAGCACCTTGCTACGGTATTCGAGAGTGTTGATAACACCATCTTGGCAGGCAAATATAAACCCTTCGGTCTCGGACATCAGGCCAGCTGACTTCAAGAAGGAGAATGTCAGCTGGGTGGACAAGCCATGGTCACGGACGTGTTTGAAATACACGCTGTGCATTGACTTGTCCATGTGTTCACCGAGGAGTTTTTTCTCCTCGGCTATTCTGACGACGCTCTTGAACTCCTTATTATTATTATTATTATTATTATTATTTTGTTATTAAATGCTCAGGGGGGTTATCCCCGGAGTCCGATTCTCCGAGGGCCCAGCCTGAGCTCCATCCGTTACTGTTGGACCACTCCGCACAACAAGGCGGTTAGTGATCACAGCAGGCCAAAGTCATTTCCCTTAAGAGACGGAGAGAACCAAGTAAAACAGCCTTCTGCATCCTAACTGCCAAGAACTCAGCTTTTGATGAGCAAGCTGGAACTGTGGCAAGTGAGGATACAAAAGACTGTTTCATCCCTCCTAGGACGCCAACAATCAGGACGACAAGCTTGACACGGTAACCTGGGTAAAGTTTGCCAATTTCAAACAGGAGATCCTGATATATTTGTCTTTTGTGCTCTTCTTTGGCTGAGATGTTGTATTCAGCCGGGGCCGAGAACTCAATGACATAAATGTCACGAGTGGCCTTGTCGAAGAGCACAATATCAGGTTTGTTGTGATCTATCCGCCGGGTTGTTGCAAATGGCATGTTCCAATAAATTTTGCAACTGTCATTCTCAACAACCCGGGAATATCTCCTGGCAAATAAGGCAGCACTGGTGTCACGTCAATACCGTAGCAATGACGAAGATAGTAGTACAGTACTCTCAGGGCAGCATTGTGACGCTGGATATATGCACCTCTCGCCAGCACTGGACATGCCGACAAAAGGTGCATAAGCGTCTCCGGATGTTGTCTACACCTCCTACAGGACGTGTCCGGAAGCTGCACCTGGAGCACCTTGCTACGGTACTCAAGAGTGTTAATGACACCATCTTGGCAGGCAAATATGAACCCTTCAGTCTCGGACATCAGGCCCGCTGACTTTAAGAAGGAAAACGTCAGCTGGATGGACAAGCCATGATCACGCACGTGTTTAAAGAACACGCTGTGCATGGACTTATCCATCAGTTCGCCAAGGAGTAGTTTTTCCTCGGCGTTCCTGATGACGCTCTTAAATTCCTCCTTTCGGAGTTCCATAAGAGCGTTTATTTCTCCAAGACCAAGGGTTCTTGCCGCATATATTGCTGCCTTATACAAGAATGACCCCTTATGCGCATTTTCATGTTTATGTACAATTTGCATAAGAAAGTCATCCTCGTCTGCAGTGAAATTGACAACTTCGTGAGTTAAACCCAGGACCAAACGGTCGTGAAGCCGCTCCAAACTCTGCAAACCTCTCCCACCGATGGACCGGGAGAGGTATAATCTGGCGACTGATGAATTGGGGTGCATGCTCCGATTCATATTAATGATCTTACGGGTTTTGATGTCGAGATCTCGTAAATCCTTTCGGGTCCATTTCAGGACACCGAAAGAGTATAGTAAGACTGGGACAGCGAGCATGTTAGTAGCTGAGACTTTGTTTTTGCCGGAAAGTTCGGAGGACCAAATTTTCCGGAGTCTCCTAACATACTCGCTCTGGAGAGTTGTTCGGACTTCAGAGACCGCATGCATGCGGTGCTCTTCCATTCCTAGATATCTATACAACTCCCCGGCGTCTAATTGGCTTAAGACGCTCCCATCCACTAATTCGACATCATCACCAGTATCAGAGCACTTACCCTCGCCAGATGTACGACCGCACACTTGTCCAACCCAAAAGACATTCCGACATCTCGTGTGTACTCTGCTACGATGTTGAGGGCCGCTTGTAGATGATCTTTATCAGCGCTATACAACTTCAGATCATCCATGTAAAGCAGATGGGTAATCGAATAGTTTCGATCACCCGGAGGCCCCACAGAGTACCCATGAGTTTTACGGAGAACAACAGATATAGGCAGCAGTGAAATGCAAAACAGCAGAGGGCTCAAGGAATCGCCTTGGAAGACCCCTCGTTTGTACTCTACAACTCCGGTTACGTGCAATGCGTTTCCACTTCCAATGTGAAATCGCGTTCGCCAGAGCTGCATTGTACGCCGAATACATTCCACTATTTCGGGATTGACTCCCAGGCATTTGAGTAGATATAAAATCAACTCATGTGGAGTTGAGTCAAATGCCTTGCGATAGTCAATCCAAGCCATTGACAGGTTGCGTTGATAGTAGATCGCATCTTGTAAGACGCATCGATCCACTATCAGGTTCTCCTTGCAACCTGACAGGCCTCTTTACTGCCACGTTGTTCATATATCTGTTGCCATACAGGCTCTATCTGCTGCAAGATACGGTTATTTAAAATTTTTGTAAAAATTTTATAAACCGCATTCAAGCAGGTGATAGGCCTGAAATTCTTAGGGTCAGACAAGTCACCTTTTTAGGTATCAGTACGGTTCGCCCTTCTACAAGCCAGTCCGGAATCGGATCGTCAGCTCTAATGTATGATGTAAATATGCGGGCCAGATGGAGGTGGGTAGAAGTAAACTTCTTCCACCAAAAGACATTAATGCCGTCTGGTCCCGGGGCAGCCCAATTTTTGCTGCCATTTAGAGCTGAACGAACTTCATCCACACTGACTGCAGGGCTCTCTTCATCAGCATTCTGTCGACGGTGTTCCCGACAGAATACTTTGAAGTCGTGCAGAGCTGGAGTGTTGGCGTTCACGTTTGGTTGATCTCCATACAACTCAGTCCAAAAAGCTTCCACCCGCTCAGGTGTTGGATAATTCCCGGTAACATCGGTCTTTGGTGTCAGAAACCGTGAAGGGCTGGATCGAAACAACGAGTTGTCGACCAACCGCTTCAGCCTTTTCTCTAATGACTTTTTAGCAGCCACTAGAGCCCGCAATTTATTAAGAGACTCTTCCTTGATGACATGAAGAGTACTCTTGTTCAGTGTGTGATGACGCCACCGAAGTTCAGCAGCAATGCGCCGAATTCGGGGCGTGTATGGTGTTTGAGTTGTGTCGTACTCAATCACACACTGAATGCGGGAGACCTGTTTCCGGACATGTCAATTTTCAAGCCAAGTTGTGAGATGCGCTGTTTCAACCTTGCCTCGATCGAGAGACATTGTCTCTCTCTCGGAAAAGCCGAAACTGCTGCACCATACACAACCTGGCTCACAGTGAGCAGGGTGGAATCCTCCAGGATGTTTGCACGGAGATCTTCGTTTACCGCGTCAAGCTGTTGTTGGGAGTAAGTTATCTTTTTAGATATACTTACTTGCCGTCCTACAAAGGGATTGTTGTTGTCCAAGGAGGAACGGCGTCGCTCTTGGTGTAGTTGCGCCGGAAAGGAAAGTCTATTAGACTGCCTTCTATCCGGCACAAGCGATCTTCTATTTCGCCGAAGATGAGCGGCATAATTACGCAGGTGTTTGGGCGTAAAATGCGCTAGCTCCGGATGCATATCACTCCAAAGAGTGTGCATCCGGGCCATATAGCCGCTCACCCCCGGCTCGCTACGTTGGTAGCACACCAAGAGATCGACTCTCAGTTCCTCCGTCCACTTAAAGTAAGTCCTTAAGGCGCCAGGGTCGTTTTTAAGCCGTAATTTAATAATAATAATAAAAAAAAAAAAAAAAAAAAAAATTTTATTATTTTTACAAAGAATTTTTACATGAAAAATTATGTAAATTCTACCTATTTTGTCTGATAGTAGACTATTAACCAGAAAAATACTTCAAAGGTAGCTATACAAGCATAGAATTATAACATTCGATGCTTGTTAAGATCGACCATCTTCCCCCGCCGTCCATCTTACGGCTTAAAATAAATTTTATTATTTTTACAAAGAATTTTTACATGAAAAATTATGTAAATTCTACCTATTTTGTCTGATAGTAGACTATTAACCAGAAAAATACTTCAAAGGTAGCTATACAAGCATAGAATTATAACATTCGATGCTTGTTAAGATCGACCATCTTCCCCCGCCGTCCATCTTACGGCTTAAAATTTATTATTATTATTATTATTATTATTATTATTATTATTATTATTATCATCACTATCATTATTAATGTTATTGTTAATTTCAAACGTCGCAATTTAATCAATTCTATTGAAGTCTAATTTTATTTTGCAATATTTATACACTTCTGAATTTTTTAACATGTTCGCTGCGTTTATTATTGCTTTTGGCCGAACATTTTCAAACATAACATTAGATTTAAATGACCTTTTCCTTCGAAAACATATTGGAATGACCATAGCCTCTGATTGAACTCTAGGAAGAATGCTTACAGAAGTTTCAACATTTGTTGGTACGTTAACAGCTCGACCTTTAACCAAATATTGCCCATCATTAATCACAGCTCTGATCATCATAAAAGGGATTCGAGGACAAATAAATCTTTCTTCTAAGTCAGATAAAGTTGAAATTTCTTCTGGTATGTTTGGAAATATTAATTCTTCATTAAACAGTGATAATATGGGTACTTCATGCTTTTTAATTGCCTTTTCACAACTAGAACATAAGAATCCGATTGTGGTACCGTTTTACAAGTTGATTTGAGAAATGATAATTTACAATGACTTAAATCATTTTTAGTGAAAAATTTTACTGACGTTCTAAACCACAAGCAGCAACAAGATGCACATTCATATGTTGGGCCTTCTAATTTTGATACATTAAATTGATTGAAAAGAATTTGCCGTTGATTTGTTTCATGATTTTGTTTTCTTAACGTATAACATTTCTGAACTCGACGTTGATGTAAATATTTTTGTTGTTCATCGAATAATCGATTTCTTTGTGATATTTTTAATCTTTCATTATGTATAAGTCTTTGATTGGTTTTCAGCAGTCTTTTCTTTTGACACATTTTATTTTTTTCGTTGTGAATTTCTTTTTTCTTATCATCAAGTAATCGAATATTTTGATATTCTTTGTTAATTTTATTATGTAATTTTCGTTGTTTAGGATTTTGTAATCGTCGTTTTTGAGCAATTTTTAATCTATTTCTATGGATTTCTCTATTTGATGGATCTTCTAATCGGTTATCCTGCGCTAATTTTAGTCTTAGTTGATGTAACATTCTTCGATTTGGATCTGACAATTTTTGCTTTTGAGTAATTTTGGATCTTTTTTTATGTATTTCCCGTTGTTCTGGATCTTGTAATCGTTTGTTCTGTGCCACTTTCAATCTATCTCGATGTTCTTCTCGTTGTTCTGGATCTTGTAATCGTTTGTTCTGTGCCTTTTTTATTCTATCTCGATGTACTTCTCGTCATTCAGGTTCTTGTAATCGTTGTTTTTGTGAAAAACTTAACCTCAACAAGTGTTTTTTATGTCCAACCAAATTAGACAAACGAATTTTTTCATAAATTTTGTGTTTCTCTCTGAAATTCATTGAAGCGTTATACTTCTTCATTCTGTTTCTATGTTTTGTTAAATTTTCTTCACTAGAAAGATATTTTTTCTGCCGTAATTTTGTACAAGTTTGATCAGGATGTTCTTCTTTCTTGTCGTTATTACTGCTGTTGCCTTTGTCACTATCAATTATATTAATATTATCTTTCTTTCTCCGTTGTGAAATTCTTTCCGACTTTTTCTTTCTGATTTGATCCTCACTGAGGCCTTTCAATTTCGGCATTTTGAGTAACGCTGAGTAAATTTTATAAACACTCTAATTAACAATTGTAATCAATCAGTATAATTGTGATAAGTTATTTTTATAAGAATACTGAACCAAATAGATTCGAATAGTATTAGAAGTCTAAGTTTGATGAAACTCTTTTGACTCGAGTCAAACTGATTTCGATCGGTCAGGCTGCTTACACACACACACACACACACACACACACACACACACACACACACACACACACACACACACACACACACACACACACACACACACAACGGCACGGACACCATCGCAGGAATAGTCAGGACAGCTTCCTAGGACCTCAAATCGTTGAGATCTGATAAAAACTCGATTTTCGCAAAACGGGGTAAAACCAATAACTTCCCGAATTTTTTTTAATTTTCAATTTTTTTTAGCGGGAAGTCAAAAAACACACACATATACGCAAACATATCATACTCAACATAGGTTCCTAGTGCCTCAGAGAATCAAAATCTAACGAAAACTCGATTTTTGAAAGTCAAGATATAAATGATAGTTGGTCATTTCTTAGAAGAGGGACGCATATATCTTTCGAGTATCAATTCTCTGATTTCGACATAGGTTCAATCGCATGAGTTGGTTTTGATTTACGGATTTATGTAACTGTATAATAATGAAGAGTCTTATAGCGCCTAAGATTGGTAATTTTAGGCCCAAATTACATAATAAATTGTCATAGTACCATTAGATTGCAATAATAAGAATTTCAATAACTTTCATTATTATACAAATGACAAGATAATGATTATCGAGAATTTTATGTGATTTTTTTTCAAAAATTTCATAAAAACAGCTGGATAGTAAATTTGAATAATTTTCTTTAATTACTATTACGAAAATGTTTTGAATAAACAAGTTACAAATGAAATATTAAGATTGTGAACTATAATACCATTTTAAAGTGATCCAAGTGGTCGCTATAATGTCGTATAGGGAAAGAACATATAAATTTAATATTTTAAACTTTAAATATTTTTTTAAATTATGAATTTTTAATTAATTATAAATTCTAGCAATTGATCAGTTGATCCAATCGTTTGACCACTATGCACCGTAGTTGACCCGTCTGCTAATATTAATTATTTATTTTTTGTTACATGAAATCTGACTTCTAAGTTTCATTAATACATTTTGAACTAATAATTAGAATTTAAAATTAAAAATTCCATAATAAATTTATATACTTCGCCACACCCAAGGATTAACAGATGATTCTATGTATTTACTGATATATTTATCCCAATAATTTGGTTCAATAATTATCTATTTATCTATTTATTAATACTATAATTAATTAATTGAATACGGTACTTACTCGTAAGCAACTATGTGAGGTTTCTTAATTCAATAAATATATGATTATTATTAATAATTCTCTTTAATTAAAAAGGATAGGGATATTCCAAAAATTTATCTATTCTGAAAGAAATATTGTGAATAAAAATTGAAGACGTTAAATATTAATGATTAAGCCAAAAAATTCTTATCTTATTAAATCTTCACAAATAGAAAATCTATTTATCCATGAACATAATACCAAAATAAATTAATATTCTTTTCCAGTTGATATAATATTGAGGAAATATCATATGTTTCATTCCTAGTAGTATTGTAATGTCATTTTACTAAGAGCTCTGCTAAATACATTAAGGTTATGATATTAAATTTTATTTTTTGTTTTAATAATGAAGTAAGTTAGTAATAAGAGACTTCAGTAATAACATTACGTTGCCTATAATATAAATATTTCTTTAAAACAAATCATTATAATTAATATCTTCTTAATTCCATTTTATACATATAAAGACACATGATGCATTTTTTCACAACATCACAATCTATTAAGGGGGATAGCCACTGTAAAATTTCGGAAAAAAAATTTTTTTTTTTTTTTCATTAAACTGAAGTTTATATATTCAAAATTATGTATTTCAAATTTTATAGAAAAATTCCGAATAGTTTTCGAGTTATAGTCATTTTTATAAGAGCGCGTCGATTGACCGTTTTACGCGCGGCGCTTCGACGAAAACGTCGCCTGCTCGCTCCGTCTTTGATTCGTACGGGTTGGCGATTGTTTTCCCTCACGATTGTCAACCGTTACAATTATTTGACTTTTAACGTATATTTTTTCTTATTGTTGAGATACTGTACCTCATAGTTTAGTTGTTTTGTATGAATACACACTCGTTCTTTAATTTATTGAGTTTTTAGTGTACTCGTTATTGTTTACTTACTTATTTTTTAAATCTTCTGATCTTTTTTTTTTGTTTATTTAACAAAAAAATTTGTTAAATAATGGATCGTAAACAAAGTAAAGTTATTAAAAACGAAAGAAAACTGCCAAACGACAGGAAAAATTTAATCGACCGCTCAACAGATATGAAACTGAAAAAATACTGGCTCTCAACGACGTGATAGTGCTTCCAAGAGGAAATTATCACAAAAATCTGATTGTACAATTGATTCGAGTATTAGCTACAAAATTATAAATTTTTTTCGATATTTAATTTACTAAGTGGCTGTGTATCGTGTAAAAAGTGTGGTGGTGATGTAAACTTTACTGAGACAAGTATTCGAGGATTAGGTTTTAAACTAGTTGTGAATTGCAAAAATGTGATCCAGTTTTGATAAATTCATGTCCACTCATCAAGAATGCGTATGAAATTAATCGCCGTTTCATCTTTGCAATGCGGATAATTGGTATTGGGTTATCTGGAGCTGAAAGATTTTGTGCTTTCATGGATTTACCACGACCAATGTTCCATAGCTTTTACGATCGTCTGGTCACACAAATCAGAAATGCAGCTAGAAACTGTTGTGATTTAGTGTTGAAAAAGCTGCTAAAGAAGAAATCCAAGAAACCTGCAAGCATTTAAAATCCAATGACATTCCTGGAATTTCTGTCTCCGGTGACGGTAGTTGGAAGAAAAGAGGGTTTAAATCTTCATTTGGTATATCTTCTCTAATTGGTTACTTCACTGGCAAAATCGTAGATGTAAGTATGAAATCCAGTTATTGTAAGATGTGTGCGCTAATGAGCTCAAAAAAGGAACAGCTGAATACGATCAATTTATGCAAGACCATGCTCTAGACTGTCCAATAAACCATGAAAATTCTTCTGGACAAATGGAGGTAGATGGAATAAAAGAGATGTTTATGCGATCAGAGTTATTACATAACGTTAAGTATGTAAACTATATAGGTGATGGTGACACTAAAACGTATAAAAATATTTGTGATGCTAAACCGTATGGGGACATGGTGAAGATAAAAAAAAGGAATGTATTAATCACGTGCAAAAACGAATGGGCAGTCGACTAAGGGCTTTGAAGAAGCAACGAACTAACAAGAAGACAAAAACAGGAAAAGAAGAAAATACACAGAAAAGTTTAGGTGGGAAAGGTCGATTAACGGACAAAGCAATTAATGAATTTACAAAGTATTATGGTTTAGCAATCAGACGTCATTCTAATGATGTTGATGAGATGTATAATGCTATTTGGCAAACATTTTATCACAAGTTTTCATCACCCGAAGATCCGCAGCATTTTCTTTGTCCTGAAGGTGCAAATTCGTGGTGTCAATTTCAAAAAGCTGTGGCAACAAATACTTTGAACTCATTAGTTGAAAAACCACCACTTCCTGCAGATATTGCGGAAGCTTTAATACCGATTTATGAAGATCTATCGAATCCAGAGTTATTGGAACGATGTGTCGGTGGGTTTACACAAAATAATAATGAAAGCTTCAATGCATTAGTGTGGCAGCTCGCCCCAAAAACAAATTCTTCTTATTCCCTTATTGTTGAAATAGCTTTATATATTTCAACAATTACATTCAATGATGGGGCTCTAGCAACTCTGAAGATATTAGAGAATCTCGATGTTAAAGTAGGACCAACACTCTACTCATACTGCGCTGAGCGCGACGCTACTCGGGTTAAAGCTGCTGAAAGCCGCATGGAAACGGCCAGTAAAAAATAAAAAAGTCAAGGTCAATACTAAAGATAAGGAGGAAGAACCCTCATATGGCCCAGGACTTGATAGTTTGATGTGAGTATGAATATTTTGTGAAAGACTAGATTTTAAAGTTGCGAGAATCTTCTTAAAACTTTACTCAGGTTTTTCTCAAAACGACTTTTTTCAAACTTTCCGGTACTGTAACTTTCGTAAATATGAACCGATTCTCAATTTTTTTGTTTCCCCGTATTCGTCTACTTAGTGGCTATCGTCGCACGTAGGGGATTTTGAAAATTTTAATTTTTAAGATTTTTAAGGCTGTTTGAGTCCAAAAAATGAGGAAAAAAGACGAAAAAATTTTCAATATGGCGCCATTTTTTCTCAAATCAAAATTTTCAAAATCCCCTACGTGCGACGATAGCGACATTCCTATAGATTAAAATGCCGTTTGGTTTTTTTGTTTCAGATAATCCGTTTTTGAGTTACAGTACCGGCAATGGAGGGGGAAATTTTTTTGGTGCTCTACAAAAATGTTTATAACTTTGTGATAACAAAATATTTTTGAATAAAAATTTAGGAGAATTATCCTCAACATATACTTTATAAAACAAAAAAAACCCGATCCCCAAATTCCTTTATTATCCTAGTAAAAAAAATTCCCGAAAATTGCCTATTTTTTCCAGCGTCACAGTGGCTATCCCCCTTAATTAAATAACGATAAGCAAATTGATGTAAGTTACTGTTTAGACATTTAATTTATTACGCTACTATAATATTTGTCTATTATTTTAGCGATAATACTGGATACATAGTATTTGAATTTATGATTTCTAATAATTCTAATAATAATAAGGGGAAGGTAAATTCATAAAGTGTCAATGTTTTAATAAAACTGCAGAGATTATGAATAAAGCATTGGGATTATTTATTTAAAAATAATTTATAAAAAAATTTCAAGCAAACTTTTAAATTTGAATTTTCTCGCCAATTTGTAATTAAATTAAAATTATCGCGGATTTTTGATATGTTATTGATACTTATAATAATATTAACAATGAAAATAATAATAAAATTTAAATTTGTTATTTCGCGTCAACTTTTAAAAAGGGGTTTTCCCGGGATTTTCAACGTATGAATGATACTTATAATAGTAATAATGATGATAATAATAATAATAATAATAATAATAATAATAATAATAATAATAATAATAATAATAATAATAATAAGCGGTGCTTGTTACGTGGCCTCCTAGTGGCGCACCGCGGGAAACGCAGACCGCAACATCTGGTCTGTAGGCTAACAACGTAACCGGAGCAACGGGCCAACTACCCGTTGCACCGTAATATCTGAGTTCCAAAACAGTATAATCGCAGAAGTGCTCCCACAACCGGTCCTCTTCGGATGAGGACCAGTCATCAGGTGGGAGGAGCACACCGGACCCGATGACTTATGACGACCGCGGCGCTTATAGGATTAAGTTTAAGTGGACGGAGGAGCTTCGCGCCGATCTCTTGGTGTGCTGGCAGAACAGCGAGCCGGAGGTATCAGGGTATATGGCCCGGATGCACACACTTTGGTGTGGCATGCATCCGGAGCACAGACATTTTACGCCCAAACACCTGCGTAATTACGCCTCATACCTTCGGCATAATCGACGATCGCTGCTGCCAAATAGAAGGCAGTCTAATCGGCCTTCATTTCCAGCACCGCTACACCAAGAACGGCACCGTTTCTCCGAGGACAACGACAACCTCTTTACAGGTCGACAAGTGAGCATCTCCAAAAAGATGACTCACTCAAAACAACAGCTCGACACGGTGAACGAAGATCTCCCCACACAGCTTCAAGAGGACTCCACTCTGCTCACTGTCAACCAAGTTGTCTACGGTGCCGCGGCTTCGCTTCTGCCGATAGAGAGAAGACATTCTCTCTCCTTCGAGGCGAAGTTGAAGCTGCGCATCGCTCAACTTGGACACAAAATTGACATTTCTCGGAAACAAGTCTCCCGCATTCAGTGTGTGATAGAGTATGTTAGTACTCAAAGACCGTACATGCCAAAGTTCGTCGCCTGGCGGCAGAACTTCGAAGGCGACATCACACACTGAACAAGAGTACTCTTCTTGTCATCAAAGAAGAGTCTCTTAACAGGTTGCGGGCTCTGGTGGCTTCCAAAAGTCACTAGAGAAAAGGCTGAAGCGGTTGATCGACAACTCTTTGTTTCGATCCAACCCTTCACGCTTTCTGTCACCTAAGACCGCTGTTCCCGAGAATTATCCATCATCTGAGCGAGTGGAAGCCTTTTGGAGTGAATTGTACGGAGATCAACCAAACGTCAACCCGGATACTCCAGCTCTGCACGACTTCGAGGCATTCTGTCGAGAACACCGACGGCAGGATATCGCCGAAGAGAGCCCTGCAGTCAGTGTGCAAGAGGTTCGTAAAGCCCTGAATGGCAGCAAGAACTGGGCTGCCCCGGGTCCAGATGGCATAAATATCTTCTGGTGGAAGAAATTTTCTTCTACACATGCTCATCTGGCCCGGATTTTTACATCATACATTCAGGGCGACGAACCAATTCCAGACTGGCTGGTAGAAGGGCGAACCGTACTCATCCCTAAAAAGGGTGACTTGTCCGACCCAAAGAACTACAGGCCTATCACTTGCTTGAATGCTGTTTACAAGATTTTTACAAAAATCTTAAATAACCGTATCTTGCAGGAGATAGAGCCTGTGTGGCAACAGATATACGAACAACGTGGCAGTAAACAGGGCGTGTCAGGTTGCAAGATCAACTTGTTGGTAGATAGATGCGTCATTCAAGACGCAATCTACTACCAACGCAACCTGTCTATGGCCTGGATTGACTACCGTAAGGCATTTGACTCAACTTCACATGAGATGATTCTCTATCTGCTCAAATGCCTCGGAATCAATCGCCAAACAGTGGGATGCATACAACGTACGATGCAGCTCTGGCGAACGCGTTTTCACATAGGAAGTGGAAATGCATTGCACGTAACCGGAACTGTTCAGTACAAGAGAGGCGTCTTTCAGGGAGATTCTCTGAGCCCTCTGTTGTTTTGCATCTCACTGCTGCCAATATCTGTTGCCCTCCGACAAACTCGTGGGTACTCTGCGGGGCTACCGAGTGATCGAGTATACTCGATCACTCACCAACTGTTTATGGATGATCTAAAGATATACAGTGCCAACAAAGATCATCTACAAACGGCCATCAACATCGTAGCAGAGTACACACGAGATGTCGGAATGTCTTTTGGGTTGGACAAGTGTGCGGTCGTACACCTGGCGAAGGGTAAGTGCTCTGATACGGGTGGAGATGTCGAATTAGTGGATGGGAGCGTCTTAAGAGAATTAGACGCCGGAGAGTTGTACAGATATAAAGGGATTGAAGAGCGGCAAATGCATGCCGTCTCTGAAGTCCGAACAACTCTTCGCAGTGAGTATGTTAGGAGACTCCGGAAGATCTGGTCATCAGAACTTTCCGGCAAGAACAAAGTCTCAGCTACTAACATGCTCGCTGTCCCGGTCCTACTTTACTCTTTTGGGATCCTGAAATGGCCTCGAAATGAGTTGAAAGATCTCGACATCAAAACCCGTAAAGTCATCAATATGAATCAGAGCATGCACCCTAACTCATCAGTCGCCAGGATGTACCTCTCCCGGAACATCGGAGGAGAGGATTGCAGAGCTTGGAGCGGCTTCACGATCGTTTGGTTCTGGGTTTAACATACGAGGTTGCCAATTTCACAGCAGACGAGGACGACTTCCTGATGCAATTTGTTCATAGTCATGAAAATGCGCGGAAGGGGTCGTTCTTGTATAAGGCAGCAATCTACGCGGCAAATACCTTAGGTCTCGGAGAAATAAACGCTCTCATTGAACTCCCGAAAAAGGAGTTCAAGAGCGTCGTCAGGATAGCCGAGGAAAAAAAACTCCTCGGTGAACACATGGACAAGTCCATGCACAGTAGGGTGGGTCAAAAAAATCGAATAATTTATTTTTGATTTTATACTCTGAAAAATAGGTTCGTAGACACCTAAAAAGAATTCTCTCCAAGTATAAGCTCTTAATTATAACGGGAAGGTCCTCCGCTTTGCGGGTTTCTATTTTTTTCGAATAATCAGATAAAAAAATTTATATCTCGCTTCCAACTGCTTGGAAAAATATTCCGTGGCATAGATTTTGTGAGAAATTGAATGCTTTACAAAAAAGGTCTCTTATGACTTTTTCAAAAACTCAACCGATTAAAAGATATTCATAGTTGAAGTTTGGCTATTTTAAGGAAAATATTCGTTTTTATTATGAATTTTATAAGTCGATGAAAAAAATTATTTCGGATTGCGGAACTCATGATTTTGTAGGAAATTTACTGCTCTACAAAAATGGTCTCTTATGATTTTTTGATTAAGTGAAGCCGTTACGAGATATTCATCGTCAAACATTAACGAATATCAATATTTCCAGTTTTTGATCAATAATTCGATAAATTTTAATTTAAACTATGAGTTTCAGGAAAATTTACATAAATTTGAGTTTCGATCGATAAAGAAATGTTATAATAAGTTAGATAAAGAATTATTGGAATTATCATTGATTTTCCTTGGAGAAATGCCTCAAGAAAAGATTTCTTTCAAACGTCCTGGTGCTGTTCATCATGCTAGATGGATGGCTAAGGCCATTTATAGTTTGAAAATGTATCTATTCAGAGATGAATTCAAACTCTCTCAGAAAGAATTGTATGGTCTTCGTCATTTCTGTATTTTTATAGTCACATTGTATTTAAAAGCTTGGTTTTCATCAACTTCTGCAACAACTGCTGCTTATCATGACTTGCAGTTTATGAAAAATTTATTGGAGTACAAACATATCAATCCTTTGATTTCTTCAGCTACGTGTGAAAAAATGATTTCGCACTTATGGTATTTGAGCGATGAACTTGCCATTTTATCACTGTTTGACGATGGCGTTCCATTAGAAGTAAAAAAAAGTATTGTTGAAGCTGTTAATACTCGTGAAGGTACAGATTCTAAAGCTAAAAGATTTGTAATTGCTAAAAAGATTTGAATTCATTGGCGCAGAGAACTCTGAGTGACTTTGTGTCTAAAAAGTCATTAAATCTTTTCAAAATCTTCGATCTACCGTATGACTTTCTTGATGTCGATGTTGAATTATGGCCTACTAATGAGAGTTATCTCGAAAATAAAGAATACTTTCAACAACTAAAAGTTGTCAATGATTCAGCAGAGCGAGCTGTTGCATTAGTCAGTGAATATAATCAATGCTTGACAAAAATGAAGAACAATTCCAGTACTTATTGCAAGTTGTCAAAGAACATCAAAAACATTCCCAAATTGTAATAAAAGAAATTATTTATAGTAATAGCGTACTGTTATGTTAAAAATATAGACAATTATATTGCAATTGATAATTCAATAAAAAATTTATCTATAAAAAAGTTAAATACTGGTTGTTTCTTACTTGATTCAATACTTTTCATATTAAATTTGACAAAGAAATATGTCATTCACTTCAAATTAAACTAATCATTGGCTATATGTCGAAAAAAATGCTCTAATTTCTTGTTTTAATGCAATCAAACAAGCTCAAGACTGAAAACAATATTAAAAAAATTGTTTATAACATTTCTTTATCGATCGAAACTCAAATTTATGTAAATTTTCCTGAAACTCATAGTTTAAATTAAAATTTATCGAATTATTGATCAAAAACTGGAAATATTGATATTCGTTAATGTTTGACGATGAATATCTCGTAACGGCTTCACTTAATCAAAAATCATAAGAGACCATTTTTGTAGAGCAGTAAATTTCCTACAAAATCATGAGTTCCGCAATCCGAAATAATTTTTTTCATCGACTTATAAAATTCATAATAAAAACGAATATTTTCCTTAAAATAGCCAAACTTCAACTATGAATATCTTTTAATCGGTTGAGTTTTTGAAAAAGTCATAAGAGACCTTTTTTGTAAAGCATTCAATTTCTCACAAAATCTATGCCACGGAATATTTTTCCAAGCAGTTGGAAGCGAGATATAAATTTTTTTATCTGATTATTCGAAAAAATTAGAAACCCGCAAAGCGGAGGACCTTCCCGTTATAATTAAGAGCTTATACTTGGAGAGAATTCTTTTTAGGTGTCTACGAACCTATTTTTCAGAGTATAAAGTCAAAAATAAATTATTCGATTTTTTTGACCCACCCTAATGCACAGCGTGTATTTCAAACACGTCCGTGACCATGGCTTGTCCACCCAGCTGACATTCTCCTTCTTGAAGTCAGCTGGCCTGATGTCCGAGACCGAAGGATTTATATTTGCCTGCCAAGATGGTGTTATCAACACTCTCGAATACCGTAGCAAGGTGCTCCAGGCGCAGCTTCCGGACACGTCCTGTCGGACGTGTAAACAACATCCGGAGACGCTGATGCACCTTTTGTCGGCATGTCCTGTGCTGGCAAGAGGTGCCTACATACAGCGTCACAATGCTGCCCTGCGAGTACTCTATTATCATCTCAGATATAGCTGCGGTATCGATGAGACACCAGTGCTGCCTTATCTGCCAGGAGATATTCCGCAAGTTGTTGAGAATGACAGTTCCAAAATTTATTGGAACATACCATTCGCAACAACCCGGCGGATTGACCACAACAAACCTGATATTGTGCTCTTTGACAAGGCTACTCGTGACATTTATGTCATTGAGTTTTCGGCCCCAGCCGAATACAATATCTCGGCCAAAGAAGAGCACAAACACCAGATATATCATGATCTCCTGTTTGAAATTGGCAAACTGTACCCAGGTTACCGTGTCAAGCTCGTCGTTTTGGTTGTCGGCGTCCTTGGAGGGATGAAACAGTCTTTTGTGTCTTCACTTGCGAAGATACCGGCTTGCAGTTCAGCAGCCGTGTCTCTAGCAGTGCGGACGCAAAAGGCTGTCATTTTGGGATCCCTGCGTCTACTTAGGCAAATGAATTTGGCCTGCTGCACTCACTAACCGCCTTGTTGTGTGGAGTGGTGCAGCAGTAATGGATGGCGCTCAGGCTGGGCCCTCGGAGAGTCGGACTCCGGGGAAAACCCCCCTGAGCAATTAATAACAAATAATAATAATAATAATAATAATAATAATAATAATAATAATAATAATAATAATAATAATAATAATAATAATAATCCGTGCAGTGGGCCAACTACCCACTGCATGGAAATAACTGAGTTACCACAAGATACCAACTCAGAAGTGCTCCCCACAACCGGTCCTTTTCGGATGAGGAACATTCATCAGGTGGGAGGAGCATGCCGGACCCGATGAATGATGACGACCCTGGCGCCTTAAGGACTTACTTTAAGTGGACGGAGGAACTGAGAGTCGATCTCTTGGTGTGCTACCAACGTAGCGAGCCGGGGGTGAGCGGCTATATGGCCCGGATGCACACTCTTTGGAGTGATATGCATCCGGAGCTAGCGCATTTTACGCCCAAACACCTGCGTAATTATGCCGCTCATCTTCGGCGAAATAGAAGATCGCTTGTGCCGGACAGAAGGCAGTCTAATAGACTTTCCTTTCCGGCGCAACTACACCAAGAGCGACGCCGTTCCTCCTTGGACAACAACAATCCCTTTGTAGGACGGCAAGTAAGTATATCTAAAAAGATAACTTACTCCCAACAACAGCTTGACGCGGTAAACGAAGATCTCCGTGCAAACATCCTGGAGGATTCCACCCTGCTCACTGTGAGCCAGGTTGTGTATGGTGCAGCAGTTTCGGCTTTTCCGAGAGAGAGACAATGTCTCTCGATCGAGGCAAGGTTGAAACAGCGCATCTCACAACTTGGCTTGCAAATTGATATGTCCTGAAACAGGTCTCCCGCATTCAGTGTGTGATTGAGTACGACACAACTCAAACACCATACACGCCCCGAATTCGGCGCATTGCTGCTGAACTTCGGTGGCGTCATCACACACTGAACAAGAGTACTCTTCATGTCATCAAGGAAGAGTCTCTTAATAAATTGCGGGCTCTAGTGGCTGCTAAAAAGTCATTAGAGAAAAGGCTGAAGCGGTTGGTCGACAACTCGTTGTTTCGATCCAGCCCTTCACGGTTTCTGACACCAAAGACTGATGTTACCGGGAATTATTCAACACCTGAGCGGGTGGAAGCTTTTGGACTGAGTTGTATGGAGATCAACCAAACGTGAACGCCAACACTCCAGCTCTGCACGACTTCAAAGTATTCTGTCGGGAACACCGTCGACAGAATGCTGATGAAGAGAGCCCTGCAGTCAGTGTGGATGAAGTTCGTTCAGCTCTAAATGGCAGCAAAAATTGGGCTGCCCCGGGACCAGACGGCATTAATGTCTTCTGGTGGAAGAAGTTTACTTCTACCCACCTCCATCTGGCCCGCATATTTACATCATACATTGGAGCTGACGATCCGATTCCGGACTGGCTTGTAGAAGGGCGAACCGTACTGATACCTAAAAAAGGTGACTTGTCTGACCCTAAGAATTTCAGGCCTATCACCTGCTTGAATGCGGTTTATAAAATTTTTACAAAAATTTTAAATAACCGTATCTTGCAGCAGATAGAGCCTGTATGGCAACAGGTATATGAACAACGTGGCAGTAAAAGAGGCCTGTCAGGTTGCAAGGAGAACCTGATAGTGGAACGATGCGTCTTACAAGATGCGATCTACTATCAACGCAACCTGTCAATGGCTTGGATTGACTATCGCAAGGCATTTGACTCAACTCCACATGAGTTGATTTTATATCTACTCAAATGCCTGGGAGTCAATCCCGAAATAGTGGAATGCATTCGGCGTACAATGCAGCTCTGGCGAACGCGATTTCACATTGGAAGTGGAAACGCATTGCACGTAACCGGAGTTGTAGAGTACAAACGAGGGGTCTTCCAAGGCGATTCCTTGAGCCCTCTGCTGTTTTGCATTTCACTGCTGCCTATATCTGTTGCTCTCCGTAAAACTCATGGGTACTCTGTGGGGCCTCCGGGTGATCGAAACTATTCGATTACCCATCTGCTTTACATGGATGATCTGAAGCTGTATAGCGCTGATAAAGATCATCTACAAGCGGCCCTCAACATCGTAGCAGAGTACACACGAGATGTCGGAATGTCTTTTGGGTTGGACAAGTGTGCGGTCGTACATCTGGCGAGGGGTAAGTGCTCTGATACTGGTAATGATGTCGAATTAGTGGATGGGAGCGTCTTAAGCCAATTAGACGCCAGGGAGTTGTATAGATATCTAGGAATGGAAGAGCACCGCATGCATGCGGTCTCTGAAGTCCGAACAACTCTCCAGAGCGAGTATGTTAGGAGACTCCGGAAAATTTGGTCCTCCGTACTTTCCGGCAAAAACAAAGTCTCAGCTACTAACATGCTCGCTGTCCCAGTCTTACTATACTCTTGCGGTGTCCTGAAATGGGCCCGAAAGGATTTACGAGATCTCGACATCAAAACCCGTAAGATCATTAATATGAATCGGAGCATGCACCCCAATTCATCAGTCGCCAGATTATACCTCTTCCGGTCCATCGGTGGGAGAGGTTTGCAGAGTTTGGAGCGGCATCATGACCGTTTGGTCCTGGGTTTAACTCACGAAGTTGTCAATTTCACTGCAGACGAGGATGACTTTCTTATGCAAATTGTACATAAACATGAAAATGCGCATAAGGGGTCATTCTTGTATAAGGCAGCAATATATGCGGCAAGAACCCTTGGTCTTGGAGAAATAAACGCTCTTATGGAACTCCGAAAGGAGGAATTTAAGAGCGTCATCAGGAACGCCGAGGAAAAACTACTCCTTGGCGAACTGATGGACAAGTCCATGCACAGCGTGTTCTTTAAACACGTGCGTGATCATGGCTTGTCCATCCAGCTGACGTTTTCCTTCTTAAAGTCAGCGGGCCTGATGTCCGAGACTGAAGGGTTCATATTTGCCTGCCAAGATGGTGTCATTAACACTCTTGAGTACCGTAGCAAGGTGCTCCAGGTGCAGCTTCCGGACACGTCCTGTAGGAGGTGTAGACAACATCCGGAGACGCTTATGCACCTTTTGTCGGCATGTCCAGTGCTGGCGAGAGGTGCATATATCCAGCGTCACAATGCTGCCCTGAGAGTACTGTACTACTATCTTCGTCATTGCTACGGTATTGACGTGACACCAGTGCTGCCTTATTTGCCAGGAGATATTCCCCAGGTTGTTGAGAATGACAGTTGCAAAATTTATTGGAACATGCCATTTGCAACAACCCGGCGGATAGATCACAACAAACCTGATATTGTGCTCTTCGACAAGGCCACTCGTGACATTTATGTCATTTAGTTCTCGGCCCCGGCTGAATACAACATCTCAGCCAAAGAAGAGCACAAAAGACAAATATATCAGGATCTCCTGTTTGAAATTGGCAAACTTTACCCAGGTTACCGTGTCAAGCTTGTCGTCCTAATTGTTGGCGTCCTAGGAGGGATGAAACAGTCTTTTGTTTCCTCACTTGCCAAAGTTCCAGCTTGCTCATCAAAAGCTGAGTTCTTGGCAGTTAGGGTGCAGAAGGCTGTTATACTTGGTTCTCTCCGTCTCTTAAGGGAAATGACTTTGGCCTGCTGTGATCACTAACCGCCTTGTTGTGCGGAATGGTCCAGCAGTAACGGATGGAGCTCAGGCTGGGCCCTCGGAGAATCGGACTCCGGGGATAACCCCCCTGAGCATTTAATAACAAAATAATAATAATAATAATAATAATACTTTTTTTTACTTATTATCCATCAATCGTAGTTGTAATTCTTATCTCGTTTAAGTTCTGAGAATACTAGTCTACAATGCGCGAATTAACTTAATTTGAAACGTTATGTTTTTTTTTCTGTCAGAAAAGTCAACTTTTGACGTAAAAGTTTGTTTTCATAACATAAATTACGTAAAAATTAGACAAAATGGTCAAAATAAATTTTACTGAAAGTGATGGAATGCGATTAGACACAATTGTTAATGGGGAAGAATCAAAGTTAGTATTGTTATCATTATTATTCTCATTTATGATCAATTTTTCTGCGCTTTTCATAAAGCGAAGCAAATTGAGATTGTGTTTCTGAGAAATATCGAAAGTTGGATAGTTTTCTAAAAATAAATATAAATTCAAAGCACACGCATAATTATTCTAACCATATTTTTTTTTTTTATTTAATTTAATAGTTATAAATAAATCGACTAATTTATGTAGTGAAAAAAGATATACATTAATTTATTTTGTTTCCTCACAGTTTTATTGGTTTTGTAACCCGTATAATGGGAATAACATCGTTTGGAGATGAAGATGAAGATCGATTTGTTTTTTTAATATCTGAAGGAGTTATTACTAGATATATTATGTGTATGAGCACAGATTTTATAGATATTATCAAACATATACAATTGCATAATATAATTATTGTGCGTGGATCAATAGCGAGAATTGGGGTTCCGGACTTATTTACTAATGATCCTCTTATTGGGGATTTCCGATTTGAAATAAATGTCACATCTTTTATGAAACTAATCTCAATTACTTTAAGAGCTCAGGATTTCGCTCTGTTACCAAATATCAGATTTGAAATAGAGTCCGAGGATGAAGAATAAAATTCTAGGTTAGTTTATAATAAAAATTTTTATTGAAATCAAAAATTCCATGAAAACTGAGTTTTATATTATGAAGAGATTAGAAAAGGTGATAAATTGGAAACCAGTTAAAAATTATTGTAAAAAATTATAATTTAAAAACTTTTTTCCAGAAATGAATATAGAATTTTCATCGTGAAGTTTATTTAATATATGATGTTAACGATTACTTTAAAATTTTAAATTGACAAGAAATTTTTTATTTAATTTTTCAGAATATTTAATTATTAAAATTTTTTTTTTGCAGAATTGATCTTAGAACTTTCATCGTGAAGTTAATTTACAATATGATCTTAACGGGTACTTAAAAATTTTAAATCGAAAAGAGATGTTTAATTATATTTTTTTAAGGATTTTTTAATTATTTTTTTTTTTAAGAATAAATAAATTTTTGATGAATGTTTATAAAAAAATTAATCACAATTTTCTATAATTTCAAAAATTATTCCCATGTAAGTATGGACACACTTTAAATCATATTGCAACATGAAATGAAAATAAAATTAATTGAAAGAAATCGAAAAAGCAAACGAAAATGTAAAACTGTTCAACAATCCTAGCGAAAGTTAAAAGTTGGAAAAAAATCAACAAAGCAAACTATAATATCTATTATAAGAAAAAAAAAAAAAAACAAATATTAATACAATTATACTCTAAAATACTATTATTTTTCATTTTCTTCTTTCACAGAGAATTAACCATGTAAAGCTTGAAGAAAAAAACTCTTAGATCTTTCTGAGTTATTTCATCACAGTTGTCTATTGTCAATGGATACTCCAGACTATTCTATTAAATCATTTTGTGCAATTAATATTAAAATATCCAAGATAGCAAAATTAAACCTGAAGAACGGATCATAGAATTTAAGTTTTAATGTACTCTTGTAATTTCGAAAATAATGGAAAATATAAAAACATACGATAGTTCGAAATTCTAAATCAATAACAAAAATAATTAATAAAAATTTTCGTTTTTCAAATTTTTGTACAAATAAAATAAAATGTGTTAAAAGTTGAGATAAAGTGAATAAATAGATACGCACACAGAAGAATCGGTAAGTAAACTAATTACAGTATATGCAGTGAAAATATTAATTGATCAATAACTTATATTATGAAATTCAAAAAATTGAAAATAAATACTTGTTTTCAATCTACAATATATTGAAAAACATTTAGAAAGGTTAAAAATATCCGTAATTTCTAAGTATCGATTAACACTTGTAGTAATTAGATCGGTGATTGTAAATTTTAACATTTGCTTACAAAATTTTAACTTCATTTTCTGTTAAAATTGTTAGAAAAAATCTGGAAAACGGCTGACCTTAAAGGTCAATGATCATTTTCAATGATTTCTTAAATACTTCCCTCGCGGCCTTAGAGTCATTCTGGAAACACTCTGGAAACAGAGTGGAAATGGTTTCATTCTGTAACCATGCTGATTCCAGAGCGTTTCCAGAGTGTGGTTGTGACATTTGTCCATTATGTATCCAGAACATAACCGAAGTGGATACATTCGGTAACCAAAATGTATCCATAGTGGATATGTGTTGAAACCATAGTGAATACATTCTGAAACCTTAGTGTTTCCAGAGTAAATACATATTGAAACCACAGTGCATTCATAGTCATTACATATTTAAACTATAGAAAATCCATAGTAAATACAGGTTGGAAACAGAGTGGTGTCAAAATGAGTACATGTTGGGAACAGAGTGTTTCCAGAGTAAATACATGCTGAAAATGGAGTATTTCCAAAGTGAATACATACTGTAACCAATAAGTTTTTGAATGAAGGCAAATTAAAAAAAAATTATAACCCCATGGTTAATTAGAATTTTACGGTAATTAGTATTTAATAACATTTACCGGTTAAGTTTAAGGAAATCTATGTTAGTAATTTAAAGCCAGCTTAGATACAAGAATTTGCAGCAAATACTTGACTTCAAATTTCGTCTCCAGAATGGCTATTAGGGAATACAAAATAAATAATCATAAATAAAAATACATATTTTTTTTTATTGGAGTTGCGGGCAGTCAAATTATTTAATTTGAGTATAATTGAGAATATATACTCATTTGAGTATATTTTAAATTACTTCGTAATATTATCCACAGAAAGAGCAATATTTTAAATAAGAACTGAAAATGGTACCAGACAATTTTGGAATTGACTAAGATTGAAATTGGACATATTTATTTAATTAGAAATATTCTTATAGCATTTTTATCGGTCTGTCTACTACTGTATATCGTTTCCGGCTCTTTAGTACATAGCAAACAAGATAAAAACCAAAAATTTGTAGTAAGTGTTCAAGAATGCTGAAGAAACAATTTCACCTGTCAAATTATAAAATCAACAACTTTATTAAAATTTTATTTTTAACAATTATTGATTTATTTCTATAAATTCACGCCAATCGGCCCCATACAATAAATTATATAAACATATAAAAGACTGTCGATAGCATCAAGTTAAACAAAAAATTAAATTACCACAGCTACCTGTACACATTCAGCTAAAATTATAACTTATTAATTACAAACATAACTCATCTATTATATTTAACTAATCCGTTTCCCAGCAATTTGTTTGTTTAATAACATATAATTGATTCGATTTAGCGATCTGAATTGCTGGCTTTATAAATTGGGATTCTTCGATAAAAAGTAGGTATTAAATGTAGTAGTAACTTCGTGAATATGCTTAGTTCCTAATATACAATTGACTTGCTGCATTCGTTGAATGAAAATACCGCCTATTGTTTGATTACGGTGACAAAATTTAACAATTGAAATTAATGTTCCGAATACATTATTAGCATCAAAAATAATACTGTTGTCGAATTTACAATTTTTGTTATTTTTACACTCGTATTTGATCCCACTTAATGTCATTTTCTCAAAACATTCCAAGTTCGTAGGTTCATACTTAAATTTTATCAAAGCAACACGTTCACTATCTGTTGGTATACGCGTTATACGTTTTCCTACACCTTTTAATCGATTTTTGGTATCAACATGATCAGTTTCTAACGAAACTTTAACTTGTTTGGCGATAAATGTTTTGGTCTCAGTTGATACTGCATCATCGTATAAAGACATAATAATAAATTTTCGCATGGTAAAGCGCATTGCGATTTGATTAACTCGAGCATGAGAACTGCTGATAAAATCCATGATTCTCTTATTCCATGACTCAAACACGAATGCTTCATGGGCCCATATTGGACCCCAGTTTTTCACAACTGATACCAAGTGTGTCATTAAATGGATATTAGAAGACATATTTGTTTCACCATAATACTTTTGAAAAAGCGATACAAATTTCTTCAATAGAATATCAGATCGCTCTAAATTAGTTGGTGTTAAGCAATCGCTGTTCAAATGATGAATTGCTTCCGATAAGAGTGCTAGATGGATTACATATTTTTTGGCAATACATCAAGTAAGCAAACTGGAGCATAGTCGAGCCAATTCCGCCATTCTGATGCTTTCCAGTTGGGATAAGTTGATATGGACCGTGGTTTTCGCGAGCGACATGATGGTGGTTTGATGGACAGTAAGGTTTGATCTATTAAGTTCATAGTTTTAGGTGCCCCAATATAATAAGGTGCTTTTGTTTCCGTAAAAAGTAACTTTGTAAGTTGCTTAACAACTCCGAGAAAAACAGCATGCATTGCTTCGACAACAACACCTTTACTTATGTTGAATAATGGTAGAGCTACTAATGCTGAAATATTTTTTATTCCGTGCGTAACAATACCGGTAGCAAAAGCCCGACTCATATCATTACGTATCTCTGCATCACATCGTTCTTTCTGATAACATTGAGATAATGGATAAATTCGTTTGCCACGTCCCACGGTTTTGCCTTTTGCATAGCAATATAAACAACCATATTTTCCGTTAAACTGCTTAATGCAAGCCACTGCTGCGCGGGCCGGTGCGTCTAAGCTACATGTGGTAACGATAAATCTTGATGTTACTTCTGAATGATCGTTAGGTTTCCATGTAATACCAGCACTAAACAAATTTTGTATTTCTATGGTAAAAGGTCTTATAGTCCATCGGCTGAAGAGGGAAGCCCGTGTACATTTTATGTCCATGGAAAATTCCAACGAATTCTTACGTATTTTGGGTCAGGGATTACGAATATCGTATTTAATTTTATGGAAAATGGTGCAAACAATTGTTATTAACAATTTAATTGTTTAAACCGGTATAACTCAGGAACGGCTAATTTGACGGGGAAGTTTATTTGAAAAAAAGTGTTTAAAATTAAAAAACCAATAAAAAATGTTCTAATCGATTTTTTGATAAAGTTAATATTTTCAAAGATATCGCAAAAAACGATGAATAGCGGTAGGACCTCTCTGTCGCGCGCACGCAACCCGTGGACTCAATCGGCTAACGACGAGTAAAAATAAAATACAAAGACGAAAAAAATTAGAAGCTCGGTGTAGACAAGAGATTAAGAAAAGAAACTTATGAGAGTCATAAAGGAGACTCTACAGAAGATATCTAGACCCATTATCAATCGATCCACCCCATAGACACAGAAAAACAGCCCCATAAGTGGCTATTTTTAGCTAATTTTAACGGAATTTAAGCTTTAAAAATTCATTCCTTAATGTCCACGGGAGATTAAGAGAAAAAAACTTATTATGGGAATCATAAAATACACCCTACAGAAAATTTTCAGACCCACAATCGGTCGATTAATCCCATAGACACCGAGTAACAGCCCCATAAAAGTCGTTTTTTGAGTTAATTGAACGAAAATCGACTGTTCAAAATTTATTCCACGGTGTCCACGGGAGATAAAGGAAGAAAACTCATGGAAATCATAGAGTAGACTCCATAGATGATTTCGAGACCCATAATTGATGGATTCTTCCCATATCTATGGAGAAACAGCTCCAAAAGTAGCGGTTTCTAGCTTATAAGTCAGAATTTCGGTATTCCAATATTCTTCTTAGTTCAGTTAGTTTACAACTGACCGACTCTGTAACTGTAAAAAATAATACAAAGAAGAGAATGTAACTGCACAAATAATTAAGGTTTTTTTACTAAACTAGCTTTTATTCTGTTGAGCAAAATATGTAATTTTGACAGCTCTTTTCATTTACACACCTGCAAAAAGAGCAACATAACATTCCGTTAATTCTACAATTACATTTTCTTGAACAATTTTTGCAATGACATGGCGGGGGTAATTCGTCAATGGGTGGATAAAGTGATACGCTTCGCTTTGGTACTAGTTTTTGATCTTTTTGTTCGTAGCCAAAGTCTACAGGATCGAGGTTATTTTTTTCCGAACTGAACATCCACATCTTATTGTAGGTGATATAATAAGCTCTTCGAATATGGTATGTTATCTCTTCACTACATGGAGGTAATTCTGTTATTACCGTAATTTTGCCTGATTTAAATAACGAAACCCTTAAGTCGTTGAATGTTTCACATGTTTCTTTTTTATATAAAACCCGTACTAGATAGGTTTCAGCTGCTTTAAGAATATCTCCCAGATCCAACTGTTGTACGTCTATTGATAAAATAAAGTTATTTGACTTAAGTAATTAGGGCGATGAAAGTTTCGCATTTTTTATTATTACTAACCTGTAGCAAAATTTTCCAGATATTTTAGCGGGTTGGCTTCTATCGCTTTGAGCTTTGTACCAATTTTGCTTGTATAGAATGATCCTGTAAGAAAATGCATAGCTGGTAGCACCTGACGGAAGCTCTGATTATAATTTTGCACGAGAATTTCGACAGGAATTATTTTTGTACTCCGACCACACTTGTATTCCATCCATAATTTCTGTAACAATGATGTCATTTATAAAATAAACTATTTAATTAATTGTATTTAAATGAAAATTAGTTTTTATCACTTACTTTTAAACCATTCATTTTAAAATTTTTCCAGAAATACATTACCATCACTAATAAATCACAATCTACATAAGTAATTTTTATTTCAGTGTGTTTATTTTTAGTCGCAGATTGAATGTGAGCAATGCATTCATCATTCATATCGTGAGCTGCAGAATTAGGCATACTGTTTGAAAAAATTTTTAATTTTTCATGCTGACGTACCAACGTTGGAATCGACTTTTCCAAATGTTTAATTAAATACACCTGTAGTAATTTCACGTTTTCAGAATTATTGTAAAAATTATTTTCACTTGATGGTATTGGAGTTTCATCTCCAATCGAATGAATTTCAAACGACTGCTTATTGGATCTAGAAAAAAAATAAGTGTTTTATTACAAATTAAAAATATAATATGCGAGTGTAAAATGTACATACGTCCATAGTAACGTTTCAATCATCAGCTTAGCTTTGAACAAATTTATTTCTACTGCAAACTAAATACTAAATTATAGACTTTTCGCTTAATCAATTAAAAATTTTTGCTCTTTTACGATATTTTTCATAGATATTTAATTAATACTCAAAAAGTCTTATAACCCTTTTCATTTTTTTGTTTACCCGATACTTAAAATAATAATGTCTTTTTTTTTTATTAATCAAGATAATTACGAAATTAATATGAGAAAACGTCATACTTACATTACTTCAGTTGTAGGTAATTTTTGTTGAAAACACTCAAATAATAAATCTATCCGGGTTAATTGTGGTTTACAAGAAATTTCAACAAGCAACAATTCAGTAAATTGTTCACGGTAGTCTTGAAATGTTTTCAAATTTTTAAACTTAATCTTTCTGCACAAATCTAAAGTGCGGAATATCAAGCACGTTGTCGTATCCACTGCATTTGTACTGCTATCTTGAATTTTGACTTTCTTCTTGAGTTCATCAATTAATTGAGAATTTACTGCAGCATTCATGAACCCTTCATTATTAAATAACATTTTATTTGCGGATAGCTGGTAAGAAAATAAAGATTCCCGAGGATATTGACGTTCCACTGCGAGATTATATACTTTTTGAGCTTCTTTTAAATCATCTAGTTTCGGCTTTAATTGTTTTTTTGGTTGATTTTCTCTAAAATCCATAGTTTTTAGTTTTATTTTTTTTATAGTTTCAGATAGATCTTCTTTTTGAAGAAGAATCCGTTGTGTGTAGAAGTTTTTAAAAGTATTACAACCTACGTCCCAAATTTTTAATAAACCATGACTAACAATTTCAGAACATTTTTCTTGAGTAATTATGTTACGTAAACTATTATCTTCTTGGATCAAAAATGGGTTTGTATACTTCTCAATATATTTTACTATGTTGGACACTAACAACTCCGATGTTTTTGTGCAAGAAGAAGAAAACTCGTGATGGTAAAGTTCATAATTGTCTTCATCGACTAATGTAAGTTGACGAAAAAGATTTTTTATGTCAAGCTCCTCATGATAAACTAAATTCCATGTCGTAACATAATCTTTTTTAGCTGTTGAACCAATTATACCACCAGAATCTTTTCCGGAACGATTAATCGAACACTCTAATCCTGATCAACAGCAATTGAAGTAAACGGAGTATTGGATTTTTAACAGTAAAATGACCAGCTTTCAGACGTTTATACAGATCAGGATTTGTATGTTGGAGATTTATTATATCTGCGATGTACACCGATGACCAACGAGAATAATTTGTTCTGTCCATATCGTGAAATAATGGCTGTAATTTCATAACGGTCTCCACATGTAAATCCCAATCACCAGTTCTATCGGCTTTAATTAAGTTTTTAACTAAATCTGTCATCACGATCACATTATTCCAAAATAAAAATAATGATGATTCGGAACAACTCTTAACAATAAAAGCTTCAAAATCATTTCGGAAATTACTCGATTTTGTTTCTAAAAGCTGATACATAGCCCTAGCTTCATCATGGCTTTCTTCAATTAAAAGATCTCTAAAGGTACTAAAGTCACTGAAATCATTACTGTACTTATCAATCGTGATAGTTTTAAGGAATTCTTTCAATTGTAATCGTTGCAGAGCTTCTGAAACTAACGTAAACCCTTTAAAAGATCTCGAATAATTCGTGCCACTTAAAACTTGATCGGTTGTTCCTGGTCCAAACGTTTCGGTTTCTATTAAAACTTGTTCAATTCCACTTCCTTTCAAATATTTTCCAATACAGGTTAATCCCACTTTGGCCATATGGAATGATCCCAACATTACAAAAATATCTACAAATTCTTCTGATCGCTCGAATTTAATATGACGCGCTATTCTATAGACTCCTTCATCACAAAATACTGGAAGGCAGTCTTGCTTCAATTGAGTAAGAACGTTTTTAAAATTACATAAAGATGTATAAACAGTCGAATATTCCGTAACTGGAAATGGTAAAACTGGGAGATAACCAGCTATTTTAGTCGGCCGTAAGTCTACTGTTAATAAACTATTAAACGCCGCCCAGGAAGGAATCATTTGTATACTTGTTGTTGGTGGTATTGAAGTTGAAATTTCACAAATATTTACTCTACTTAGGACCCATAGAATATCGTTTGTAGTTTTCTGGTAAAGTGAAGGATCGATATTTGGTAGCGTTCATAACTTAAATTCCGGTGAAAGGGTAATCTTATCTGGTTTTTCAAAACTTTTCAATTTTTGGCAATCTAGCATGTATACTGAAGTTTTGTTCATCTTCGAAATCTCAGTGTCGTTAATTTTAGGTTTCATGTTAGTATTTTTTGGCCGATTTTGAAATAATACGAAAACAGTATCGTGAGAACTATTGAATGCCGATAATGTATTTTCGTTGTGATCGAAATTATCAAATGCTGCCACAGTAAATTCTTCTGGATCAAAGTGTGATGGTATTGGAACATTACCCAGACTTCGTTCAATCGTAAAAGCAGCTAATCGTGAGCGAGTGCGACGAATATCATCGTACGACATCGAAACACCGATTCGATTCAAACTGGTAATCAATGATGCGCTTTTACAGATCGAATGAACGCTAATTCCAGTTAACATGTGTAACGGAGTTCGTTTGCGTCCACCATGCAGCGTAAAAAACATCATTTGGTACAAACTTTTAATTCTGAGGTTTAAATTGGCAGAATTTTGATCATTGTCTGCGTCTACATTTGATGAAGTGATATCGACAAAACTTTTGTTAATCTGCGCTTGCGGACAATCAAATGCTACAGAAAAAAATCGTTCCACGTGACTTGGCATTGTAATTCGATTCCATGACTCTTGCAAGTCGAATTTATCACAGAATTTGTCATTTAAATCAAAATCTTCAGCCAATAGTGACTTTCTTATTAACTGAGCGCTTTCTTTAATTACGTCAATTGAAGCTAATTTCCTAATCAAATCATCCCGTGTCAAAGAACTTTTAAAAAATAAAGTCGATTCATTTGACCGAGAAGATGCAGTGAAATCAATGGAATCATTATAATATATCACCATGAATGATTTTACATCTCGATTATGAATCTGAGCTTCTGAACCTAGTGTTTGATTAACTTTTTTTGTAATCAAGTTTATTTGTAAAATTTCACCGGCATCTACTTGGGGTAAAACAGATTCGATAGCATTTTTAATAGCCGTCATTTTCTTTTGTCTTATTTCATTCCGATTGTGAACGTTGTGACTCATAAAGCTGTTAAGTGAACTATTTTCTTCATTTTCATTATCAGAACTAAATTCATACACATCGTTGCTTGAAGAAAATCCACTGGCGTTCTCACTGTGATCGTTTAAATTACTGCATGAATTACTTGACACTGTACAATCACTTCTTTCAGAAGAAAGTTCAAATTTCCGCATGCAATTGGGATGATACAAAACTTTATTCGCAAGTAATTCTTGAGGTGTTTTAATTGAACGATGAAATTCATATTTTACCTCTGTAGTTTTTTTGAAGGCATCTATTAGTTTTTGAGCTTTCGTTAAGTCACATAACTGAGATTTATTTCGATCTTTTTTATTCGATCTTGCAGACAAATAATACACTTATTTTCTAAAGGGTTTGCACTTGAATTAGATCCCGACATTTTAGTTGTAATTAATTAAATAGAATCACATAAATATACCAAGAAAAAAGTAATTTGAGAATCAAAACCAACATAACACTAAAAACACTAATAAATAAATAAATGTAAAGGATAAAATGTATATGAAGAATATAAAACAAACAAGTCACAAAAAGTACTGATATTTCAAGAGATACACAGAGTAAAATTTAAAAATTATTAAAAATAAATCTTAAACATGTCACAAAAAAAAATAATCAATCTCAAATGATTTATTTACCATGTACTTGAGAAAAGTAAAAGTATAGGTAAAGTATAGCAATACTTAATGCAGATACTCACTGATCAACTGCGTGAAAACTACTGAGTTTTTCTTAACAGAAAAAAACTTAAAGAATTTCCTCGATTGTGATTGGTTAATTCTCTCGTGAAATATGTGTAACCTGATACACATATGAACAATAGGAACGAAATTCAACGAGTTAAAGTCAGTCAACTCGCGCTCGAACAATAGCTATACGCATAGACACGCAGAAGCTGACTTCGACTCGGACGTTGTCGGCTCGTTAGAAGCAAGTCGCACTCATTTGACACTGAGTTTTGTTAACATGTAGAATTTCATCTCAATTCTTTTGTCTTCAACAAAAGTTTGAAAGAAAGAGTAGTTCAAATAATAATAACATTTGTTAGAAATATAATGAATCATTCCAAAACGCATATATAAAACAATAATTAGAAAAATTAAATGTAAAAATATAGTAATATATATAGTTTGAAAAAATTAAATGTTAAAAAGAAGGAAAAGAGCAAGTTATTGCAAATATTTTGGAAAACTTTTTTAGATATATATATAAAAAAAAAAGGATCTACTTAATGTATAGACCCTGTTTGGTGCACTCTCACTGAAAGAATTGTTAAGGCTGAAGGGGAAAGCCCGTATGCATTTTTAGGACCCCGGGTTCAGATAACTGATATGATCGCAATATTTGCCGGGGATTACGGAAAACTAGGTTATTTTGCTCGTTGATAGTAGGTACAATTGTTAATAACAATTAAATTATTTAAACCGATATAATTCAAGAACGGCTGATTTATCACGGATAAGTTTGTTTAAAAATAAAAATTTTAAAAGTAAAAACCAACAAAAACTATCATTTTTTTGTCAATTTTTTTAAAAAAGTTTTTTTATGGGGCTGTTACTGAGTGTTCATGGATTGATCGATCGATTATGGATGTGGACATCTCTTGTAGGGTATACTCTATGATTCCCATAAGTTTTTTTCTCTTAATCTCCCATGGACACTGAGAAATAAATTTTTAAAGCTGAAATTTCGCTGAAATTAGCTAAAAATAGCCACTGATGGGGATGTTCCTCCGTGTCCATGGGGTAAATCGATCGATTATGGGTTTAAAAATCTTTTCTAGGGTTTACTCTATTATTCCCATGAGGATTCTTCCTTAATCTCTCGTAGACACCGAGAAATAAATTTTTAACAGTCAATTTTTTGTCAATTTACTTAAAAAACGACTTTTATGAGGCTGTTACTCGGTGTCTACGGGGTTAATCTATCGATTATGGGTCTGGGAATCTTCTGCATAGTGTCCTAGAAGATTCCCATGATTTTCCTTCCTTAATCTCAGGTGGACACCGAGGATTGAATTTTCTAAAGCCGAAATTCAGTTAATTTAATTAAAAAACCCCCTTTTATAGGGCTGTTACTCGGTTTCTATGGGGTTTATCGATCGATAATAGGCCTGAAAATCTTCTCTAGGGTGTACTTTATGATTCCCATCAGTTTTTTTCTCTTAATCTCCCGTGGACACTAAGGAATGAATTTTTAAAGCTTAAATTCCGTTAAAATTAGCTAAAAATAGCCACTTATGGGGCTGTTTTTCTGTGTCTATGGGGTGGATCGATTGATAATGGGTCTAGATATCTTCTGTAGAGTCTCCTTTATGACTCTCATAAGTTTCTTTTCTTAATCTCTTGTCTACACCGAGCTTCTAATTTTTTTTCGTCTTTGTATTTTATTTTTACTCGTCGTTAGCCGATTGAGTCCACGGGTTGCGTGCGCGCGACAGAGAGGTCCTACCGCTATTCATCGTTTTTTGCGATATCTTCGAAAATATTAACTTTATCAAAAAATCGATTAGAACATTTTTTATTGGTTTTTTAATTTTAAACACTTTTTTTCAAATAAACTTCCCCGTCAAATTAGCCGTTCCTGAGTTATACCGGTTTAAACAATTAAATTGTTAATAACAATTGTTTGCACCATTTTCCATAAAATTAAATACGATATTCGTAATCCCTGACCCAAAATACGTAAGAATTCGTTGGAATTTTCCATGGACATAAAATGTACACGGGCTTCCCTCTTCAGCCGATGGACTAGTTCTTCCGACAACGAAGAACAAATAACATAAACTGATGCTACTCCCTATTGGAAAAAATTATGTTCATTAAATTTCAATTTAAAAAAATTTTTAAACAATGAGAATTCTATTTTTATGCACCTGAGTGAATTTATTTATGTGTATCGTTAAAAGATGAGAAGCTGCAGGAGTTTCTGGCAAACACTAAAAATAATAAATTGTTCATTATAGGCCAAATTAATTTAAATAATAGATAGTTATCACGTAGTTTAAATTTCTAGGATTTATCTTAATTATAAATTTTATACCCTCGATGTAGTCTCAATTGTAATATCAGTTGCTTCATTCAATTCATTTAGCATGTTATCAGATCCAAGTACAATTGCATTATCTTTTTTGTCAAGAGCTTCAGTATGGCCAATGTAAATTTCTTCATACAAAGGATTTGTTTTCAAGATTTCGGATAATTCTAACAATGTTTGTGGAATTATACTCTGATATCCTAATTTTGTTTTAGTAATAATTTGCCTGGCTGACGCATAACTTACTGAATAGTTTTCAACGCTATGGTGAGAAAACAGATATTGAATTAACTTTTAATATGAAATATTGACTATAAAAATGAAAAACTTAAGAATAGTTTAATTGTAACCATAGTATCCATCAACTGATCGATTTTTTAAAATGAATATGAACTATGTTTTTTTATATAGACGAAAAAATTTGCATTAACTACTAAATAAATAAATAAAATTAAAAAATTTATTAAGTAAAAAAAAGCACATCAATATTTTTAATACTTTTTCAGCACAACTTTGGCGATATCGCTTGTTTTCATCGGCTCAACAGCTCGTTTTTTTAACTGATGTTTCACATCTTCAGAATTTTTTCTTTTTGGCTTTGGGTGGGTGTGTTCACTTTCATTAACGCTAAAAGAACCATCATCTTTTTTTTTCAATTCAACTGGACACTTGAATTTTGTTTTTCGTTGAGTGCAATAAAAATTCACAGATTCCTGTTTGCTTTTGGTATCATAATACTCCCAAGGACCATAGCAAAAAACTTTTGAGTCTTTCTTATTTCCGGCGACCACAGTTAATTGACTCATAATAATATACTTTATAAGAAATTATCTTGACAATAAGAAGTGTCTTCAGATCCAAAGAACAGACCAAGACTTACTAAATAAATGAAGATATTGACTGTTTTTTTTTTTTTTTTTTTTTTTTTTTTTTTAATCAAATTACCAACGACGAATTAGGTACCTATAGTTTATTGAGAGTACTTACTATATAAGAAATGTAAAGAATAACTTGTTTACATGAATTATGATAGAAGTAATGAAAATATAATTAATCATCCGAATATAATTATCCTTATTTATAAATAATTATATAACAATTCAGCTTCGTTATGACGTTAACAAAAACAACATTTAACATTAATTTATAATGATTAAATATTTTCAAATCATCAATTGTAAATCAGGTAATTCTGAGATGTTATCTTCATCTCCTAAATCTGTAATAAAAATTATTAAAAAACATTTTTACTTTTTACCATTATCACTAATTTTTTAATAATTAATATCTTGTTATACATACTTACATTGGGGTACTTTTAATTGAGTTAGAATTTCTAATTGCATAGACGGTTCGATTGCAGTTTGTAAATACTCCAATAATGATATTCTACCATCTTGAAGATCAACCAAAAGCTTTTTAATGTGATTAGTAATTTTGATTACGCATTGATTTTCAAAGTGTTGATAGGTAGCCCCCTTGTCCATATCATTCCACACTTTATCATATTCATTATTCAATCGCCTAACTCGTTCTAAAAAAAAAAAAAAAAAAATATTTATTAGCATAAAATTAGAAAAAAACCTAAAGAATAATTTTCATTGGCCTGTTTTTTTTTTTTTTTTTAATAATGTTACTGTAATAATGTATGTTTTTTTTTAATAATGATACATAAGAGAGTATAATATGAAATACCTGTAAACTGAAATATATCGGGAGTAGTGGATCCCAAATTACTGCCAATATGTCTTTGGAAATACTCTGAAATATTTATAAAATTCGTATTTTCTCCATCTGATGTAATGTAAGCTGCTTGAGGTAACCACCAATCTTTCAAGTATTTAGTGAATTTTAAAAGATTTTGTTTATTTTCAATTTCTTTATCATTTGGAAAATTAATTAAAGCATTTATTTCCTCGATGACATTTTCAAATTGACAAGCTGGCAAAGTAGGCATTGAAAAACTATATCTTAATATGTCATGAGTAAAATCTTTTCCTAAATCACTTTTAACCCATAATCTTGCCGTCATCTGCAATAAAAAATTAGTCATTGAGCAACTAAAATAGAAGTAGATTACAGCAGAAAAATAGTTATAGTCTTATTTACATATATATACACTATCCTCCATTAAATATTACTGGTCCAATTAGATTGTTTATTGGATCAGACGATAAACATTTTCTTAGTTAAAAAAATTTTCATCGACTAATCAATATTATTGTTTAACACTGATTTCAATAAATTTGACAGTAAAATATTTCAAAATTTTAGTGATTACAATTTGTAACGGTGTTATATTTGAAGTATCGTCCGACAATAGGTATGATAATTTTCATTAAGATTAGTAAAGGACGATATACGCTCGTAATGAGTTTTTATAGTATAATCTATGATTTTATGCATAGATTATATAGATGTATACATTAAGTCAGATTTTATTAAATTTTTTAAAAGAGAAAGTATATTTTTTAAGAGGTAATATTTTTTAATAAATACAATTAAAGGCAATGGTGAGTATGCCCGTCCCGTCTCTGATTACACCGTCGAGGAACCTCAACAATTATCAACAGTACCAAAAGGGTCCATATCGGGGGTTCCAAAATCAACACCCCCGCCCAATCCTCCAAAACTCCCAGAGGCCGGACCTAGAACACCATCCAGAAACGAACGAAATGATAACCCATCAGAGATCGGAACAACAACCCGATCCGAACAACGTAAAACCACCACTCGTTCAACAGAACCCGCCATTGATGACGGCAGGAGAATTACGAGTCCAGGGAAGGACAAACCAAAATGTCTAACGACCGGAAAAGGCCCCTCGGTCCATATACGAAGCCCAGCATTTCGTAATGGAGGGGTAAACGCACTCCTGGACACCGGCTCTGACCTCAACCTACTCTGCATCGAAGAACTATGCAACGAAGTCCTCTGTAACAACGAAAATACAGGAGTAGTAGGAGGCATCGCTACTAGCTTAATGCCCATAATCGGTTCAATAAACTTAAAAGTATTCGGAACAAAAATTACCTTCCATCTCGTATCAGAACCACCCGGAGGTTATAAGGCCATACTCGGAAATGAATTCTTTGCTCGAGAACGCGTAACCATCTCGTTTTACTGGAATACCTTAGTACTGAAAAATAAACCAATACAACCCATCCCTATAATTAACCCAAGGAAGTGCCCAGAGCAAAAAGTCCTCGCTCTAGGAATTGGGCCAAAAATATACGTGCCGTGTAACTCACTCCTAGGCAATTATCAACGCTTCCTCATTGATACCGGGGGGGATGTATGCCTCATCAATGCATCCGCTTTAAAACCCGAAATAATTATCGACACCGGAAAAGCTAGGAAATTCCGAGGACTCAGTGATAGCACTTTCTAAACGTTGGGAACGACCACCTTAAAAATCCTCAATATTGATGTAGAATTTCAAGTCTGTTTGGAAGATTTACCATTCCCTGGAGTGGGAATTCTGGGAAACAACTTTTTCGAAGCTGAAAAGGCGGAAATTTCTTATGATAACCAAACCCTAGTTTTATTATCCTGCCCTTCGAAACCGACACCCTTTAGCTTCGAAACAAAGCCTTCTTCCAGCTACACCTTACCACCTCGAATGAGAGTATCAATATCAGTACCAATCCAAGAGTTTGAAAAAGACGAAGGATACCTCCCCGAATGAACCTTCCAAAAGGGGTACTCGGAGGAGAAGCCGTTGTCAAGGTAAATGACGGGTATGCCATGTGCATGGTCATCAACCTCAATTCAAACCCAGTAGATATCGATATAGGACCTCAAACACTCGAAGAATTCGAATTCGATAACCCTAGTTCAGAGGGGGATGAATCCGACGACTCTTCTATAGAAAACTCCAATCGTGTAATAGACAAACAAGAACGTATTAAGATCTTACTTCAGAAAATACCTGTAGATCACCTAAATCAGGAAGAAAAAGAACAAGTTCAGAATCTCATTAGAAATAATCACGACGTATTTCACCTCCCCGGAGATAAATTAGGTCGTTCCAAGAATTTCACCTGCCGGATAGAAACCACCACCAACGAACCGGTGAGAATAAAACAATATCGATTTCCCCAGAACATCGGGAAGAAATCGCCAGGCAGGTCGAAAATCTTGAAAAACAAGGAATAATCAGAAAATCTAACTCGCCGTACAACTCACCCTTGTGGATTGTACCAAAAAAATCAAATGACCCCTCTATAAAAAAATATAGAATGGTTATTGACTTTAGGCAATTAAACAAAATCACTAGAGGGGACGCCTATCCTTTACCTCTAATTATCGATATATTAGACCAATTAGGCGACGCTAACTTCTTCAGCGTGTTTGATCTCGCCATGGGTTTCCACCAAATCCCGATGCACCCCGCGGACGCACCAAAAACGGCATTCTCTACTCCAGACGGGCACTGGGAATATCGTTGCATGCCTTTTGGACTAGAATGCGCTCCATCTATCTTCCAATGGATGATGGATTCCACCTTAAGCGGATTAAAAGGGACAGAATTGTTTATTTATATCGATGACTTAGTCAGTTATGGAAAAACCCTACAAGAACATGGGGTGAGAGTGCAAAGATTATTCAATAGACTGAGAAAAGATGGTCTCACCCTCCAACCCGAAAAATGTAAATTTCTCTGCCCTGAAGTAGATTATTTAGGTCACGTAATAACGAAAGAAGGCATAAAACCAGACCCTAAAAAGATTTCATCACTTAAAAATGCCTCAAGACCTAGAAATCATACGGAAGCCAGGAAATTTATGGGACTTGCAAACTATTACCGAAGATTCATACAAAACTTCGCGGAAAGGGCTAAACCTATAACAGATCTCACGCGAAAAACGAAGCCCTTCATATGGACCGAGGAAGCACAAAAGGCATTCGATGATATCAAAAATGCCCTCTGCGTAGATTCATTCCTCAAATACCCAGATTTTAACAAACCCTTCATCCTCGCTGTCAGCGCGTCAGACTCAGGGATATCCGGAATCCTCAGTCAGCAGACAACAGAAGGGGACGATGACTTAAAAAGAGACGGAGAGAAAATAGTGTCATGTGTTTCACGTGTCTTTCACGACACCGAAAACCGATACACTGACATCGAAAAGCAATGCCTTGCAGTAGTTTATGCCATCCAACAATTTCGACCGTATCTCCAAAAACACTTTACTTTAATAACGAGCAGCCCTTGTGTCACCTGGCTAAGGGACAGCACGACTGTCACCGAAAGGCAAGCTAAATGGCGGTCCAGATTAAGCGAATACAAATTTACTGTCATAGTTCGGCACAAAATCACCGAACAATATGCAGAAGGACTCTCATACAACCCCGAAGGTCGCCCCGAGCCCTTAGAAAACGAAAATAACAATACCACCGAAAACGAATATTTGGCACTGCCCATCATGGAGAATACTACCATAAAAAACTCTCGTAAAATACTCTCGGATGAAGAAGCGATTCTATGGGTCAAGCGCCCTGGTCGTCCTCTCGGATCGAAAAACAGACCAAGAATCAGCAGCGCCCCCGAAGTCAGAGAAACAATCGCTTCTCGTCTTAGGAAAAGGGAAATGGGAAAAACACGAGTCCCTCCCAAAATAAACTACTTCGAAAATAGCAACCTTGAGTTAACTATAGATGATCCCAAGTCGCAGAAAACCGGAAACGAAAAAGAGGGGGACGATGATATTTTCTTGCCAGCCTTAACTCCCGGGACCTCCGCGATTACCCAACCAGATATGGGACAAGAGGGGGACGACGAAGCAGAGAGGGACGAAGAAGTAGAAAAGAATAGAGAAAACATCATCCGACCAAAACAAAGACGAAAAACCATCGAGTTAATAAAAATGTTCGACGAAATCATAAAAAAACGACCCCCGCCGGAAAATTCTTACAAAGAAAAAGCTCTAGAAAAATGCTTCTAGAAGAAGCAAAAACTAACTATACCCCCAAGAATTAGTAAAAATGAAGAGAACCAGCTCTGAAACTGCGAAAAACATCCGCCAATCGCTAAGTAAAATGCCTCCGCTCTGGCGAAGCGAAGAAGATTCCGTAGATGATACTGCAACTGAAATTAATGTCGACGAGTTTCTTAGAGACAACGACAATGACCTCGAAGCAGAATCAAGCAGCGACATCAGCCCAGAAGATGCGGAAAGAAGCGAAGAAAATGAAACTCTCAGTGAAACGGAACACCCCGTCATCGTAGAGCCGGAACCTGCAACCTCAGCAGAAATTGCTAACATCAGAAACATCATCAACATTCACGATAAAAGAAAAACAAATGAATAAAAATTCACTAACACCACAAAACTAAATTAAATCCCGATTCACTGGATATTTGAGAGACGGTCCAGAACCCAGAACCCCAATCTTCGGAAGAGTCCTCATCCCTGATGAACTAGCGGCCATGGGTATCCATTATGACCACGCAAGCCGCCAAATCGTAGACGAACGCGGCAAGGGAATACAGGAAATAATCGAACTTGAACCGTGCAACACGAGTAACACCCCTATCGAACCAGAACGGGTAGAACAAATAAATAATTTACCACAAAGGATTAAATCAACCAATCCACCAGATAATAATAACTCGGAAAAATCCC
This sequence comes from Cotesia typhae, assembly GCF_013202065.1. Taxonomy (NCBI): domain Eukaryota; kingdom Metazoa; phylum Arthropoda; class Insecta; order Hymenoptera; family Braconidae; genus Cotesia; species Cotesia typhae. Next base: position 1,589,085 of record NW_027423760.1, on the reverse strand, counting down.
ACGAATCTGATAAAACCCTAAATAAGTTAACAACATGCGGGAATAAAACAGTGGGGGATGATGTAGGGACACACCGATTTGGACCACCCTTCATCGCTTTCGACCCTCCAACTTTTGAAGAAGCTGAAAATATCTTTGCCGAACGATGTAATCAACCAAAAATATCTTCACCCTCTAGTTCAGACGAAAGTATACCTGAAAAAGGTCCCGAGATAAAAATAAAATTTGCAATCAGCCGAGATGGGCTCACTTATGCCCGAGACCATTTATTACATTTCTTAGCGGCCGACTGCGAAATAATAAAACCTGTAGCGAAGCTGCTCCATGACTTAAAATTTATAAATGCCGAAGACCTTCATGCCTCAAAACCTACAAAAGGGGATGTATTTGTCACCAAATTAGGTCGTTGTAAAATCTTCACGGTATTTATTAAGACAAAACATTTCGAAAAACTAGACCCAACAGACCTGATCGAAGGATTGAGAAACCTTCGACAGTCGATGCACAAACATGACATTCATTCACTCCGCTGTGCAAAACAAGGAGATGAGTTCGATGACCATAACATCCAAGCTTATTTACTACAAGAATTAAGAGACTGCCCACTAACAATTACTTTGTGCGAAGGGAATGTCGAGGTACCAGATGAATCCCTACGAATTAAAAATAATCGAAGAAAATCATAACAGCTTAATAGGCGGCCACAAAGGCGTAGTAAAAACTTATTGGCGCATTCGTGAAAGATATTACTGGCCAGGAATGAAAGACAATATCTATAATTATATCCGAGCTTGCGAAATCTGTCAGAAAAATAAACTCACGCGAATAAAGACCAAACAACCTATGTCCATCACAGATACACCCTTTGAACCTTTCGAGAAAATTAGTATAGACACGGTAGGACCCCTACTTATGACCCCTGACGGTAACTTACACATCCTAACGATCCAAGACAAGTTCTCCAAAGCAGCTGCAGCAGTTCCTCTCCCAGATATCAGAGCAATAACTGTCGCAGACGCCTTATTAAATCATTATATTGCCCTTTATGGGTGCCCTCGCGTCATTCTATCAGACAAGGGCACCTCATTCACGAGCAAATTAATACAACAATTAGCCAAAGCACTGAAAATCCAAAGAATAACAACTTCCTCTTACTATCCTCAATCTAACGGAGCCTTGGAGCGATCTCACCAGCCTTTAGTCGACTACCTCCGGGCTTACGTAGATAAATTCAGTAACTGGGATCGATACATCCCAATGGCTATGCTTAACTATAATACCACTGTACATACGGCTACGAAATTCACACCATATGAAATTTTGTACGGAAGAAAAGCGCGTAGTCCAACTCAATTTCCCGACTTCAGTAAAATCGAATCATATAACGATTATCTAGCCGACCTGATTAACCGAATCTCCGAAATTCAACGAATATCTGCGGAAAACCTAACGAAAGCTAAACACGAGTCAAAAATCCGATTTGACAAACATATACACCCCGCAAAATTTAACGTAGGAGACTTCGTGTATACGTTAAAAGAACCTAGAAAAAATAAATTAGATCATCACTATACTGGCCCATTTAAAATAGTTGAAATAAACGAAATGGGAAATTTAACAATAGAAAAACAAAACGGAAAACGGAAACTAATCCACCCGAATAAGGCTAAACCAGCCAGCCGCGAAAATTTCGACTAAAAAGAACTTAGATTGTTTGTTTCAGTAAATATACACATACCTAGACACAGAAATCTACAAAAAAAAAAAAAAAAAAAAAAAAATTTTTTTTTAATATGATCCTTGAACCACTTCTCCTCCTGGGAATCGGATACTTGGCATGGGGAGCAGACGAAGTGAAAATAAAACCCATGGAGGCGAATCCGGGCCTACTATACGATCCATTCAAAAGAGTCCACCTCATCAGGGAAGAATGGCAAATCATCAGCTCAATAAACATCGAAAAACTAGTAACTCTCTATCCCTACTTAAATCAAAACATATGGGAAGCTTATGGGATATGCGCTCAAAAATTCAATCATTCATTCCTGTGGGTCGTACCTAAGAACAAATACACACCGGGAAATATATGCTGAAATCGAACAAGCAAAACACCGGCTAAGGCAATTCCTCAAAGATCCTCAACTCGAAAAACTACGTCCACAGAATCGCACCAAAAGAGCACCGTGGTTCGCCTTCGTAGGCTCGATTGCGCGAAAACTATTCGGAACCATGGACTACAGCGACAAAGAACATATCTCCAACGAACTAGACAAGTTATATCAAGACAACAGGGAACTCGTACACCTATCTCAAAATAACACCCACATTATTAAGAGCGAAATCAACGAAATCCTCAAACACGAAACGAACCTAACCAACCGAATCAAAGAATTAGCAAAAAGTTCAGCATCTCTGCAACAAACAACGAATAAACAAATAACTGACATGCAAAGGATTCAACTGTTCTCAATGATCGGCAATGAAAATATTCACCGAATGACTAACCATCTAAGAACTCTTAATAATGCAGAAAAAGCCATAGAGGAAGCAAAATGGGGAAAACTGACCTACCTAACGGTGTCAGCTAAACAACTAAAAAACAAACCAAGCCACCGCGGACATGATCAAAAAACATCCGACCTTAAATCCGCCACAACCCCTGGACCACATGGACATCAGCACGCTAGCGAAGGTGTCGAAAGTAGAAACAGGAAAATCGAACGGCCACTTCCTGATAATAATAACCGTACCACTCTTCGACCAGACGCCGTGGTTATCATATGAACTAAAATCACTTCCCAAGGCCGAGAAAATCGGAGATCAATTATCAACATTGACAATTCAGCCTACGTCAAAATATCTAATGACGGAACCTGCATTCGAAGAATATTTCCTCGCTGAACAAGATTACGTGGACAACTGCAAACCCATTGGACCAGATATGGCCTGCCCAACCGACATTCCAACAAAAATAACGAAACTAGAAAAAGAAGTAGAATGTGAAATGGAGTTACTCATAAATCCAAAAACAGAAAATCTCAGAGAGTGCAACGTAAGAATAATCGAAACATGTAAACTAACTTGGATAAAAATGAACGAGAAAAACACGTGGGCATACTCAACGTGTAAAGAAGAAAACATCCAGTGGAAATGCCCAGAACTAACTACCGGAAACACCATAATCAACGGAATCGGACTAATACACCTACAACAAGGATGCCAAGCAAACTGCAACCAATATAAAGTCCGAGGAACAGCTAGAGAATCAACAAACATAGAAATTATCGCACCAAGTTTCATTCTATCTCTCGAAACGTTAAACTCGAGTATCATATTTAACAACGAAAATCCCAATCTATTAACAAAACTTTCAAACCCAGCTACAATCATCGACAAATTCGAACCTTGGGGTCAAGGACTAGAAGAAAATGAAGAAAAATTGTCATTAATAGCACTAGATCACCAAAATGAAGAAATAAATAAGAAAATAACCATCGGATCAGTATCAACAATCGGAATATTATCGATCATTATAAGCGGGTTCGCAATACAAAAGCTCATTCGTCGATGCCTACTAAAAACACGACAGAACAACAAAATAATCGAAAAGCCAGTCATTATAAAACTGAAAACAACAAAAGAAAAAACGACATCACCGTCGAAAGTCAATGAATCACTCCCAGAGAAATCTGAAACCAACGAAGAAGGAAGCTCACCGAGTAAGCAAACAACGACTGAAGAAGCGCCCGAGAACATCGAGAAACCAAAGAAGTCGAAAACTTCCGACTAAAATTCCGACTAAAAGACTACAAATCACCGATCTAGACAAACCGAACATCAACATCGTAGAAAATAAGATCAACATTAAAGAATTGTTAATCATAAAACCGATGGCTCATTTTGGGGAAAACCGAAAATTGATAAAGTAAACCATTAATAATAAAAATCTTCCAATGACATTTTGCCTTATGAAATTTTAAAATAGCCAAAAACGAGTCAACGCTTTTCACATCAATATTTCTAGGAGAAAGAGATAGTAAAATGTAAAACAAATTTTCTCTTAATCTACAAAAATTTTTTTCTTATTTTACAAAATTTTTTGCGACCATAAGACTCACAAGACCGAAGATAAATTTACCTCCGGCCTTGAGGGGACGACTGGAAACAGCGCAAAACCTCAATTGAAAATTTTTTTTCTCGCTTTTCTTTATATATAATATAAATTTAACATAAAATTTTCCTTTTCCATTTTACTATCACTATATCATACATTAAGAATTTTATTTTTCTATATATTATCAAATTATTCAATTAGTTAATTACATTCAATATTAAATCCATATAAAACTTATATTAAGAACCCAATTATACACTATTTAAATTCATACCACCTATATGTCACCAATTATCATGTTTAGTCATATTATTATCTATTATTATGTCAAACTATTAAATATTTAACTATATAAAAAAAAAAGAAAAAAAAAAATTTCTTTTTATAATTCAAAACGATTAACTTAAAAGTTTAGTATTTAATAATCAAAAATAAAATAGGAAAAGAGAACTAGAAGAGGCATCTAGCGTTAAACGTAACGAGCTATTAAGTCCAGCGGAGTAGCTTATCGACGCCCGCTTCATCGCAACCGCCTCTCGGCAAGCCACGCCCACAACCGCGTCACCACATGGGTATACATATAATACACGTATACACATATAATTACGAATACACTTCTCTCTCTCTCACACTCTTCTAAAATAAACCTTTAAGAAATTTTCCTCACTACCTAAACCTAAATTATCTAACTAAATTACTATAGTTAACTATTTTATTAATCAATTATTAAAATACCGTTAAACTCTACTTACCTTTTTTTTCTAAATAGGATTAATTTTGAAAAAAAAAAGAAAGTACAGGAAAACAAAAATGAGAAAACAATACGAAATAAAAAGAAATAATTTTTATTTTTCAAAAAGAAAAAAAAGAATTTTTATATTTCTTTTACATAAGTTTTCACATAAAAATATAAAAAAAAAAAAAGAGAAGGCGTCCAGCTCTCGGCGGAAGCGATGTCACCCGACACGCCTGGCCTGCAACAAAAAAAAGGAAAAAAAAAACAATTAATTCCTAAAGTTTTTTTTTCTAAATAATAACTATGAAGCATCACGCAACATACCTCTATCCCATGGCGATCAAACCATTAAAGACCGCCTCGAACAAGGCGATCCTTAACCGATCGATGTCCTCGTGGTTGGGGGCAAGCACTTCTTCAAAGTCCTGAACCTCAGCTACCATCGCTAGGTCCTGGAACGCGAAGAAGACAACTGCATCCACGACTTCGGGAGGCAGAGAGCCAAACAGGGTCACCAGGCATGATGCCGAAAATAAGGCCTCTCTCGGATGGATAGGCCGAGCCAACCCCGCTAAGAGACAAATCGCCCTTCTCAAATCCTGAAAAAAAAAAAAAAAAAAAAAAATTTATATTTTTTTTATTTTTCTATATACAAATTTTTGTTATCAATTTTAAAATAATGCTTTACTTAGCCTCTCCCCATACATCATTAGGACCATCTGGTACCAGGTACCATAGCCTTCAAAATTCACCTCACAAGTATACATATTTTTATTTTTTTTTGAGGAGAATATCCTTACAACAGCCCACGGTTTGAAGTACACTAACACTCAACCCGACTACGCGAACTCGAGAAGCAAGCAAAAAAAAAAAAAAAAAAAAAAAAATTTTTCATTTGTCAGCAAAACACGTACAATGCAATGCATTGCAAAATTAAAATATGAATTAAACTTAATTACAAGCACTAGATGACTCCTACTGTTACTCTTTTCATTATATCAAATTATATTAAGTTAAATCAAAATTTGTAAGTGGCTCTCGCTTATGGGGAAGGTGGCCATAGGAAAACCGAAAAACTATACTAGCTTCTCGCTTTTCCGGGGGAATGTTATGTCCACCCCAAAATTTTTCTTTAAATTTAAATCACCCGCGCAGATGGAAGACTTCTCCATGCGCGAAAGCCACAATAAAATATAAGCTACGCGACTGCTGGTTGACTAGCAGGGACTTCTGCAATCTCAGCACCGCGAGTATTTAAAAAGGCGATCAACTGCCAACGCCTCGTCTTTGATCAATTAATTCGACTTCCGCGTTTAATTGACGGACCCGTGCCTTGTAAAAATCACTCATCTTAATTTGCTCTGCACTTAGGACGAGTTCAGACTTGGTTCAACTGGCAGGCCACGTATTGGTCTTTGAGCAATTAATTCGACTTCCGCGTTTAATTGACGGACCCGTGCCTTGTAAAAGTCACTCATCTTAATTTGCGCTGCACTTAAGACGAGTTCAGATTCGGTTCAACCAGCAGGCCACGTATTAGCTATTAGTTCTAAATATCTAGAGAACCGGAATCTCAGAATTCTAATTTGCTCTGCACTTAGGCGAGAATCCGGGCAGTAAGTTTAAATAAAATACCACTAAAAAGCTAAATTTGCGCACTTTACCCTACGGGGGACTGGAGGACGTTAGCTCAATTAAATTACTAAAATTCATTAAATTAAATTCTTTAAAATTCAAATTGTGAAAGTGTAAGTTTTAATGTTTATAAAAATAAATCTCAATTAAAGTGAAATCAGTTTCCAACAAGTCATTCCATACAATAAGAAGCCCGTAATATAAGCAGCCCAAATCCACCCAACTCCATCCGCTGCGAGAACCAACCACAGGGCCCAAGTCAGGAAAAGGCGCTAACAGCAGCCCCAGAATCACGGATACAGTAACAACCAAAATTCCTGCAGAGAGTAAGTACATCTCGTAACATAAAAATCCGTCAGTCTCAAACGAAGGCGTGGTAAGTTCGTATCTTGAAAACGTCCCACATAAATAATTACAACAACGGAATTAAAACCTCCGTTGCGTATTCTTTAAACTGTTAGTCCAAACCTCCACCGTTTACGCTACCGCTCTAAAAACGCCCTTGGACATAACATCGGTATTCCGTAGGTTTTAAAATAAATAAAAGTTATTATGCCATTAAAAATATATTCTACATTTTTTTCATCTGAATACTTACAACATTTTTTTTTCTTAAATGAAATATTAGTAACTGCGAAATGTTCAAATTTACTGGGATACTCTATGAAACAAATATTAATAAATTTTTTATTGTAATTGAAAGATAAAAAAAAATTTTTAGGTATACATTTATATTATATTGCAACAATTTTATTGTGAAATAGAAGCATGTCTACATAAAACAAATGTATTTATAATTTTTTAATACTGTTACCAATGTGCAAAGAATTTATTAATAGCCCCATTAATTAAATCCAACTGATATTTTTAAAGAATTAAAATTATAGAAGAATGTAGTTTTATAAAATATATAACTTTATATTATTTTGACTCAATTAATATATAACTGTATAGTACCTTCAATGTTGCTTGCACATTAATTTCTTCCACATTACCAACTTTATGAAACATTTCTTTTGAAGATATAATGATGGCAACGGAGCCATCATCTGCCACTACTTTTTGTCTTATCATATTTTTAATTGGTGGATAGGTATCAACATAATCTGGTAATTCTCTTAATAGATTAGTAATAATTGGTTGCAGGATTTTTCTTTTCTTACTAACCCTTGCTCTTAAAGAACTATTTGAAAATCTTTTATTTTCCACTCTGAAACATAATTTTGTAAATATTATAAAAATTTAACACTTCTGATATTATAATTTTTCATGTCTCAAGACTTAATCTCTTATAGATAGGTAGTAAATTTTTAAATAAATCGTGTAGGGAGCAAGCATTTGAAGTAATTGAAAAAGTATTATAAAAAAATTGAAGTTCATATCTACAATGGAATAAAATTAGTTGTAGTTATGTTTAGTTGTAGCGCTTATAAGTCAATCCACTAATTTTTTAAGAGGTAATAAACATACCAAAAAAAATTATTTTTATTTATATTATATATATATATATATATATATATATATATATATATATATATATATATATATATATATATATATATATATATATATATTGTGACGTGGGGCCTTGACAGACCCGCAGTCACGAGCACAGCTCCACGTAATTGATTAATTTTTTTGGTTACTTCGTATTAATTTCAGATTTATCGTTATTCGCCGCGATCCAGTCGCCATCTAGAGACTACCAGGCGAGTACGGCGAATCCCGCAGCTCGAAAGCGCGACGCCGATAATTTTTTGAAATTACTATTATCTTGTTAGAATTAAGCTAGAATTAAGTTAGTGTTAACCATTTGGTAAGTACCCCGATGAAAGCCACTTACTAACGACGAGTCAACTTCGCAAAACAACGCCGGATTCCACGCCGATCAGCAAACCCAGAGAATAGCCAAAACATCAATTCTTCATCGAACCGCTGCTCCAAATTTGAGACACGTTGAACACACGAGACTGCTGCCAATTGTCATCAATCAGTACCACTCAGACATTTGGACAAGCTTAAGAAAGAGCCACTAGACGGCGCGTCGATATCATTGTCCACCGTCAATTTGAGAAGTTCAAAACGGCAACAGCGCCAGCTACCGGCTTGCTGGCCAACTCCGTAGCCAGCCAGCGGCTACAGATAAGAAGAAGTAAGAACGACGAAGAATTGGTATTCGACGTAATCGCTTGGTAGCTTACACCTCGTGTTGTTTTTTTTTATTTCTGTACTTCGCGATTAATTTTTAAATTAAAATATCCCGACCGTCAGATTCGCCACTTAATACTAGTGCCAATTTTGGGTTAACGCCGTACCGACGTTTTCTGTTACTCTGGTGAGAGTTTGGCCCGGATTAACCTGGGGAAGAGCTGTCATCGCCGCCATCCGCTCAACACCCGCCGACGCCGTCCACGGAAAATCGATCCGCAACGTAAGTGGCTTTTGTTGTTAGTGCGATAGCTCGTGGAACCGCTAGTTACATTATTGTTATTTGAGGCTATTCGTTATTTTGTTTGAGTTCCACGAGGTATCCCCTGGGTACCTTCCCACCAAAAATTTCCTGAGTGGTCGACGCCATTGGGGCTCGATCAAATTTTTCTCTTGTAACATTGTTATCATTGTTGATATTGAGTGTTTGCTTCTGCCATTGGATACCGCGAGTGAGGCGTCGCCTATATTCGAGCTTCAGTAGTTCCGTCGGGAGTAAGGGTAACACAGTTACCGACCACTGTTTAATGCTAGGTAATTCAGAGCTCCGGTAATTGAGCATCGATCCGCGATCTGATCGATCAATTATCAGCAGCTCGGTTAGCATCAGTCTGCTGATGACGATATTATCCGCTGAATGACACACAATTTCGTGCATCGTTGGTATTTTGGTGTTAGTTACATACTAATGCGCATCATTTTGAGTATTATTTGAACATTGAACGTGATTATTATTTGAATATTATTTGAATTAATAACTGATTATTATTTGGATATTATTTAAATATTTAATTTCATTATTATTTGAATTATTAGATTGATTATTATTTGGATATTAATTAAATATTTAATTTGATTATTATTTGAACATTATGTGAATTGTTCACTTGATTATGATTTTTAGTATTATTTAAATAATTAACGTGATTATTATTTGAATATTGTTTGAATATTACTTGATTATTATTTGAAAGTGTTTGAATTACTAACTTGATTATTAATTGAGTATTAGTTGAATATTTCACTGGATTATTGTTGAATATTATTTGAATGATTGATTTGATGCCTAAATTGAGTATTATTTGACTTATTCACACGATTATTATTTTGATTTGTTTACGTTTAGTATTTTGATTTTGTTTACGATTACTATCCGAATTGATCACGATTGTTATTTTGTTATTTCGACTTATTTGGAACTAGTTATTTCGCCGAACCGATTATAATTTTTTTTAATAAATTGTTATTTGTTTCGGAATTTCCTTGTTATTTCTTTCTTTAGTAACCTGCCGCCCTGAGTAGAGCTAGTTTACTATTAAGTGTTCCTGATTTAGTTTGTTGAGGATTGGAACATCCTGAATTGTTCCTGGCACCCAATAACCGACCACGATGAACAAATACGCCAATTATCTTGGACCCGTTGGCTCATCGACGTATCCCGAGCCAATCGGCCATTATAAATTTGGGCGCCCAACGTGGGGCCCACTAATAGGGAGTTTCGACGCGTTCGAGAAGATTTCGGTCAATTGCGATCAAAGTAGGTAAAGTAGAGTAGGAAATTGAATTTCAGGTTGCGTCGATCACCCAGTTAGACAGTGAGGTTAGAATTCCGCGAAAATGGTGGTAAATCACTCCCCGAAGAAGTCAGATACGCCTGCTGGGGGAGCTGGTGGTGCCGGAACGTCCGCCACCAGTAATCCGAGAGAAGCCGAGTTCGTCACGCCGCGAGGACAGACACCGACAGGTACGCCGGGTGTCACGCTACCAGGTTCTCCGACTGGTAGCCGTGGGAGGGACACACCGCTGTCGCCAGCGTCGCTCGAACGAGCCGCCGCCTGGAGAGAACAGCTGGAGGGGGAACAACGACGCCTAGCGGAGGCCGAGCACGACGCGGAGCGTGAGAGACAACGCCTCGCTGAACTCGAACGTCAAACAGAGGCGGAACGCCAACGGTTGAACGACGAGTTCGCCGAATTCGATGAATTTACCCGCCAGCTGACGCCACAAGGGACCATGGTGACAATCGACCAGACTGGTGATAACCATCCGACCCAAACGTTGTGGGAAGGGTTATATGGAATCCGAACGATGCAATTGAGGGAAATGCTCGTAACCCTGAATGCCAACCCCCTGGGGCCATACGAGGTAATAATGGATCGTCTGCGCCGAGCAATTCAACGGAATGTAGACTCGTTCGTGGAGTGGACTGAAGTGGATCAGCCTACACCACGCGTAAGTGGCGCGGCGGTCCCAGGCACCAACCGGGGCAGGGGACTGGGAATACCCCAGGACATTGCGACGACGACAGCGACGACGACCACCACGACAACCACCAGAGCGATGAGGGGGTTAATGGTTGATACGACCCCAACCGACACGAGGACATACTTCGCGACGAGTACACGACCCAGGATGTCAACAGGGACATCGACGGTGCCAACAGGTCATATGATCCGCTCAGATCCGCAAGTAGGACTGTTACGTACCGGACCACACGTGCACTTCCCACCGATGGCCAACTCGACGGTAGTAGGCCCACATCATGACATGGCACTCGACCATAGTCGCCTCGACGGGGCCGACTCCGCGAACCAGATGGGTCATGGAGAAGCTCACTACCAACCTGCCATGTGGGAACGTCATGAAATTTTTGAACGGGACTTGAAGTTTTCAGGACTGGAGGACCAGCGCCTGGAGACATTCCTACGACGCTTAGGAGAGTTCTAAACGACGAGCGGGCTAAATGATGCCGATGTTCTGGCGATCATGCCACTGGTACTCACAGACCTGGCTAAGACCTGGTGGATGCACCGCGGTGACCACATTAGAACGTACAGCGAGTTACGCGCGGGTCTGCGCAAACGATTTGGTGAACCAGACATCGCTCATCGAATCCTCAGCGAGGTCCTAACAAGGACACAGGGACCATTGGAAGGAGGACTAGATTATCTGGATGCTTTGCTGGCAATGTGGAAATTGGTCGACACACCGTTGCCAACCAGAATTCAGCTGGACATGGCGTTCAGCAACCTGCGTTCAGAATATCACGCTACAATCAAGCGCACGGATTTCACAACGTTTGACGAGTTGTACGACTTAGTCCAACGTTTCAACCAACCGAGACACCGGTTACAGCCACGTAACCCCGTTCCACCAAACGAAAGCATACTGCCGGACATGGTGTATGTACCAGACCGGTATACAAGAAGCTCGTCGAAGCCAACGAAAATTCCGGTCACAGCGATTCATGACAAGTCCGCAGGGCCGCAAGCTCCGAAATCACCGAAGTCGCCGAAATCCGGGCGATGACGCAACCGACGATGCAGTTCGCCTGAGGCCGACAACCAGGTTCAGCCTTCGTCGCCGGTGACAACGAACGGTGTCGCCGCGTTGAACCCTACGAAGTTGCCATTTGTACCACGAAACCAACCATCGATGCAACATGGGCAATTAGGGCCGCAACGAGTTCAACGACTCAGTGCCCGACCGTTCACGATTGCACTGGCATTACGAGGCGTGTGCTTTAACTGTAAGCAACCAGGCCACACCCGCAGTCAGTGTTCCGCGCCGATACGAGTGGGCTATTGCTGGACATGTGGTTCAGAGGGGAATCTGACACCAGGTTGTCCGGGTTGCGCGCAATGGAAGCAACGACGTAACGAACAGCCGGGAAATGCGTCCCGGGGACAGCAGTAAGCGGTCCAACGCTGTTCTCCGCAAGTACACGGATCGATGTGCCGGTTAAGGAGGTGGTCGCCATGGCTACGTTGCCTCTACCGGTAGTACTCGATGAAAAACCCCGAACCGACCCGAAGCTGACCCCGAACCCGATCGATCAACGAACCGACCGCGTATTTCGACCTACCGAACCTATGCCGGACATTTTCGATATCGACGTAGGCCCTTGCGACCCCGTTAACTTGACATCCGACTCGCGTGCCGCACCTGAACCGTATGTACACCGCCCCGCCGCCGAAACGACAGGACCCGACGACTCGCATGAAAAATGCAGTAGGTGCGTGGCGACCGACCAGCTAAGGCGCTGTCGGACGTGTAAGTTCGCATGGTACTGTTCGGAGGCCCATCAACGCAACGATTGGCCGCTACATCACCAAATTTGCGCTCCGCCGGAGGAACGAGCAAAAATTTTCCGTGACGTAGCAATTGAAGTCTGCCCGACGACCATATGCGGATCAGATCGCCGTCCATACATCGACGTCAAAATAGGAGGCCGTGCAATCAAGGCGTTATTAAATACCGGATCCTCCGTGACGTGCATACGAGAAGTCGACGAACGTGATTGGGTCTATGGACTAGGAGCCAAGGTCCGACCGACGAACCGACAGACAGCTACCGTGGCTGACGGTTCGCTCCTGTTGATTCACGCTGTGATCACACTGCCACTGGAAATCGAGACCGAACTACGACCCGTAGAAGTACAAGTAATTCCACAATTGAATTACGACATGATCTTGGGCATGGACGCCATCCATACTTTTGGGAGTTGCTACGACGGAAGCACCGACGACTGGTGCATACGCCCCACAGACGAGATTTATGACTGGGGATCGAAATCATTCGTCGAGAAGCAGGAGATCGCCGCCATTATGGAGATAACGCCCGATCAGCAGTCTGCACTAGATGAATTGCTCGCGCGTAGGTTACCAGACGTGCAATATACCGGCGAGACGACCTTCACGAGTCTCTTGACTCATGTAATCGACGTACATAGGAACGAGCCAATCCGTCAGCGCAACTACCCGACTTCGCCGATCATCGAATCGGAAATGTGCCGCCAGATCGATGAATTACTGGCAGCAGGCATTATTGAGCCGTCAACAAGCGCCTGGTGCAATCCAGTAATTATGGTAAAAAAGGCGACGGGCGAGTACCGGATGTGCCTTGATTTCCGACGTCTGAACGCGATCTCGAAGCCATGTGCGTATCCATTACCGTTGATGACATGGATCCTGGATCAGTTGAGCGGTGCGAAGTTCATTTCGAAGATCGACTTGAAGCAAGCCTATCACCAAGTGAAGCTAGACCCAACGAGTCGTGAATATACTGTATTCAGTGTACCTGGACGGGGCATGTTCCAGTATGTAGGAATGCCGTTTGGCCTAGCAGGCGCGCCACCGCATTTCCAACGCCTTGTAACGGGTATTTTTCCGGTTTTTATCTAAAAATAGACTTTATTACTGTTGTGTTACAGTCAAGGCTTACCTCTATATCTATATCCGCTAGCTCGAATGAAATCTCGCCGGAGTCCAGGATCTTTTCAGGGATAGCTTATATTACTTATAAATGAAATTTGAGCCTGATTATAAGTAGTACTCTATTTATTTAAGACAACAAACAACAAATATCAAAACTTAAGTTATACAATTTTACAAACTTTATGTCAAACTTTACTATATCGTACATAACCCGTACACACCGTTTGTTTTTCTGTTTGTCGGTGCCACCTGGTGGCCAAATTCTGTCTACTACCTTTACGCAGTAGTATTCCTCTTTTACCGACAGTTGCGTACGGCCTTACCTACCCTTAATCCCGTCTGGGTGCTTGGAAAGCAACCCTTCCCGGCCCTACTTGCCCCTAGTCCAGTCTGGGTGCTTGGAAAGCAACCCTTCCCGGCCCTACTTGCCCCTAGTCCAGTCTGGGTGCTTGAAAAGCAACCCATCCCGGCCCTACTTCCCTCTGGGTGCTTGGAAAGCAACCCTTCCCGGCCCTACTTGGTGGCCAAATTTCCCCCAATGGACAAGTCAGCACTTACCTGGTTCCTGGTCGGAGACAAGGTAGGAGTTCCTTGGTTCCTTCCTAGTGAATGGTCTTCTACTGGGAAGGTTATATAACCACTGGGAAACTTGATTACTTTTTCCGTCAATCAAAATCGCTTTTGTTATTTCCTAGACCTTTCTCTACGAGTGAAAGATTTTGGAGAATTATCGCCATCTATCACTCGTCCTCAAATTTCAGATTTTTCAACTATTTAAATCTGATCAAATATCAAATTCATTCATCAATTTCAACAGATTACAATTAATTTCATACCAAATCAATTCCATACAAAATTCGTTCGGGACTTAGAAAAAAAAATAACACTTTATGCATCGTCGTACATATCCAGTTATTTCCGCTCTCATTCGCGGCCAGTAGTAGCTTCGGGATATTCTAGCAATTGTTTTTGCTATGCCGCCGTGCCCTGCCGAAGGGGTGTCATGATTCTCTCTCATGATTTTATCAACGCCTGCCGCAGGAATACATAGCTTCCATGTGTCCCCTCGGTCGGTATATTCCAAGCTGTGATACGCGTGTCGATATAGTAACCCGTCTTTTAGGCAATACTCGGCGTATCTCTGCGGATCATTTTCTATACCTCTTTTTATACGTTCGTACCATGCGTCGCCTAGCTCTAATGATTCTATCACGAGTTGACTCCTAGAATCATCAGTTTCGTTATCGTTACTCGGGTGGCTGCGGGATAGCGCGTCTGCCACTTTATTCCACTTTCCTTTCCGGTATACTACTTCGAAGTCGTATTGTTGTAAGAATAGACTCCATCTTGCTACGCGTCCACTCGGGCTTTCCATGGTTCTGAGCCACCTCAGCGACTGGTGATCCGTAATGACTGTGAACGCATACCCTTCGAGGTATGGTCTCATTTTCTGGATCGCCCAGACCACTGCGAGGCATTCTTTCTCGGTCACGATGTAGTTTTTCTCGGCTTTGTTCAATGATCGGCTCGCGTAGGCAATTACTTTTTCGTCACCGTCCTGTTCCTGTATCAAGACGGCACCTATTCCTACGTCACTAGCGTCGGTTTGCACGGAGAAGCTTTTTGAGAAGTCCGGGGCGGCTAATATCGGCGCGGTTTTCAAGCACTTTTTCAGTTCCTCGAACGCGGTTTGCTCTGTCACCTCCCATTTCCATTTCTTTCTCTTCTGGAGCAGAGAGGTGAGTGGTTTGGTCCGGTCGGCACAGTTTGGAATGAATCTCCTATACCAGGAGATCATCCCGAGGAACTGGCGCAATTCTTTCGTGTTTCGCGGTGGTGCAATCTCGGTGATTGCCTTAACTTTTTCTGGGTCTGTCCTGATGCCTTGTCCATCGATGACATGGCCCAAATACACGGTGCTACTTTTTAAGAAGTGGCTTTTTTCTCGGTTTATTTTCAGGTTCGCGGCGTGGAGGCGTTTCATAACCTCTCTTAGTATTTTCATGTGCTGTTCCAGTGTTTCGCTAATGATAATTATATCATCGAGATAAACGACTACGTATGGTTCGAGGTCAGCGCCGATTACTTCATACATTACGCGTTGGAACGTTGCTGGAGCGGAATGTAACCCAAAAGGCATGACACGGAACTGGAAAAGTCCACGACCAGGGATAGTGAACGCAGTGATTGCTTTGCTGTTCGCTTCCAGTGGTATTTGCCAGTAACCGCTCTTCAAGTCAATCGTACTAATTACTTTTGCTTTTCGCAGTTTGTCCAGTGACGCGTTTACATGGGGAATCGGAAACGCATCTTTTTCGGATACGTCGTATACTTTTCGAAAATCAACACAGAACCGGTATTTTCTATCCTTTTTTCGAACTAACACGACAGGAGAATTCCAGGGGCTGTTAGAGGGCTCTATGATCCCATCTTCCAACATTTTGTCGACTTCGGCATTCATGATTTCTTGCATCTTCGGATTTTTCGGAAAATAACGAGTTTTGATCGGTTCTGTTCCGGGTTTGATCTTAATCCGGTGTTCCGCGCATTTAATCGGTCCGTGAATGTCTTGGTCACGTTGGAGAAGTTCGTCGATCTCCTTTTGTGCAGTTGTTTCGTCGTATTTTGTTTCTAGTTCATAGCAAGTAAAAGATGGGTGGCATTTAAGAAGTTGGTACCCTAATACGGTGAGATTATCCACTCCCAACAGCATGTCATTCCCGTACGTGGGAATAATGTGAAACGACAGGGCGAAAATCCGGTTGTCTTCACGGATTTTAACCCACGCAGTGCCCGTAGTGCACACTACATGCTGGCCGAGTGTTGATCCCCTCACTGGTACCGAATTGTATTTTTCGTACAAGTGGTTTTGGCGGATGAAATCCCATACTTTTTGCGATATGACCGACGCCGTGGCCCCGGTGTCCATTAATGCGTGAATTGTCACCTGGCCAACCTCTATTTTTGCAAATGGACGCTTGTCCCCTGGTTTTACGTCTTTTGGTTTGAACTGCCCGGTTGTGGTGTCGATTGGTTGGTTGGCTGGTTGAATGTCGCTGGATTGGGAGCTCCCTGGTGGTCTCTGGCTTGGTGCTACGAGCTTGAACCGGTCCTTACTTCGTTTCCCTGTCGTGGGTATGGGCAATCTCGTGATAATGTATCCATTTTCCCACATCGCATACAGAATTTTACCCATCGATTCGTGCATTCAAGTTTCCGGTGCCCCTTTTGACGGCATCGCCAGCAATTCTCCCGCCAATTGGATTCGAAGAGTTCAAGGGGTGTGTTTGGTTTCGAGGGGGCCGAAGTTTTCGCGGAGGTAGTTTTATTTTCGCGGCGCGAAGATGCTTTTTCCTGAACAGTGAGTTGTTCGAGCTCGCCTGCGAGTCGTAGCAATTCTGGGACGCTGGAAAACTCAGTCCGCTTCATGTATCGTCGGTATTCCGGTCTTAGATTCTGGTAGAGACGAGTGAGACGAGCTGAGGGTGACATTTGTCCATGCCTTCTCATTAGAGTCTGGATCCGGGTGGCGTATTCGGCTGCACTCTCTATTGGGCCCTGGACCCGATTCCGGATCTGCTCCTCCAACTCCAGTTCGAGACCTGGGGGCAGATAAAACGCTTTCAAGTCTAGTACGAAGTCTTCCCATGAGTCCCAAACTCTCTTGTTATTACGATACCAGAGGAGAGCCTTCTCGCGGAGCAATATCGGTATGCAAGGAAGCAAGTCATCCATCTCGTACCCGTAACTTTCAGCCAATTCTTCGAGTCGTTCCAGAAAATCTAGGACATCGCGTTCCCCTTTGAACACGACGCCCCATTTCCTCACCATGTCCCTTCTGTGGAGTTCGACGGAGTCATCCATATACCTCGATTGGTGATGATGGTCAAGCCTGGGTGTCCCTGGATTTGAGCCGACTGCCCTGGGTAAGTTCACAGGGTCGGTCGCTCGTCCTGGCCGCCGTGTCCCATCCTCTCGTACTGATCGCCGTGTTCCATTTCCTCGTTTTGACTGCCCAAGATCCTAGCTCAACAAATGCCTTCGGTTGTCGCCACGGGAGGGTGTGCGGCCATCTCGCTCCTACTTTCTTCGTTGCTCGGCTTCGTACCTCATTCGGGCCTCTCTTGCGTCGAGTTGAAGCTCGTACGCTCGCTGTTCCTCTCTTTCCCGCAAAAGACGTGCCCGTATTTGCTGTCGCAGACTTTCGCGTAGCTCCTGTTCGGCCCGTTCAGCGGTTTCGCGAGCTAACCTCTCTTCTTGGTCCCTTTCCGCCTGATCCCTAGCTTCTCGGATTCGGCGTTCGCGTTGCTCCCGTTCTTCCGCTTCGATCTCGGCCCGCAATTTTCTTTCGTGTTGGTCCCCCCCTGACGTTTCGATTGCCTGATTATCATTTGTATCTTAGAGTTGCCCGTCGTCGTGGTCGGATTCATCCTCCTCCACTACATCGTCAAGGGTTTCGAGGTTGTCTAGTTCGGCTTCTGATTGATCGAGGTCGATCAAAAGTTGGTCGTATCGACCAGCGCGACCCGCATTCGCCGCTCGTGTCTTATTTATATCGGTTTTTAATAAGAACCGCAACTCCGCCAACGTCGCCTTTGGCTCGATGGCCACCCGGTATTTCTCTAATTCGCTAATGACCGCGTCTTTTCTTAGCGACCAAAGCCACGTGTGTGTTCCCGGTTTTTTACTCGCCATGATTTGATAGACCGAAGAAAAAGCAAAGAGGAAAAAGAAAACTACCTTTCCATCAATCAACAATATCCAAAAAATTCCCGTTACCATGAAAACAACAAAAATCACGGTCCCTGTTCGAGCGCCATCTTGTGTAACGGGTATTTTTCCGGTTTTTATCTAAAAATAGACTTTATTACTGTTGTGTTACAGTCAAGGCTTACCTCTATATCTATATCCGCTAGCTCGAATGAAATCTCGCCGGAGTCCAGGATCTTTTCAGGGATAGCTTATATTACTTATAAATGAAATTTGAGCCTGATTATAAGTAGTACTCTATTTATTTAAGACAACAAACAACAAATATCAAAACT
Source organism: Cotesia typhae (assembly GCF_013202065.1). Classification (NCBI taxonomy): domain Eukaryota; kingdom Metazoa; phylum Arthropoda; class Insecta; order Hymenoptera; family Braconidae; genus Cotesia; species Cotesia typhae. The sequence continues at coordinate 1,570,131 of NW_027423760.1, read as the reverse complement.
TAAGTTATACAATTTTACAAACTTTATGTCAAACTTTACTATATCGTACATAACCCGTACACACCGTTTGTTTTTCTGTTTGTCGGTGCCACCTGGTGGCCAAATTCTGTCTACTACCTTTACGCAGTAGTATTCCTCTTTACCGACAGTTGCGTACGGCCTTACCTGCCCTTAATCCCGTCTGGGTGCTTGGAAAGCAACCCTTCCCGGCCCTACTTGCCCCTAGTCCAGTCTGGGTGCTTGGAAAGCAACCCTTCCCGGCCCTACTTGCCCCTAGTCCAGTCTGGGTGCTTGAAAAGCAACCCATCCCGGCCCTACTTCCCTCTGGGTGCTTGGAAAGCAACCCTTCCCGGCCCTACTTGGTGGCCAAATTTCCCCCAATGGACAAGTCAGCACTTACCTGGTTCCTGGTCGGAGACAAGGTAGGAGTTCCTTGGTTCCTTCCTAGTGAATGGTCTTCTACTGGGAAGGTTATATAACCACTAGGAAACTTGATTACTTTTTCCGTCAATCAAAATCGCTTTTGTTATTTCCTAGACCTTTCTCTACGAGTGAAAGATTTTGGAGAATTATCGCCATCTAACACTCGTCCTCAAATTTCAGATTTTTCAACTATTTAAATCTGATCAAATATCAAATTCATTCATCAATTTCAACAGATTACAATTAATTTCATACCAAATCAATTCCATACAAAATTCGTTCGGGACTTAGAAAAAAAAATAACGTTTGCCAAATAATAATTTTCACCAAAATAATTTCCCATACTAATTTCATTTCTGGGACTTAGTACAAACAAGTTAATTCACAATGAAAATAATTAATTAAATAATTATTCAGATATTTTGAATCTGTTCGAGAATTTAATTAATTCTTTCTTTCAAGTAAAATAAATTTTTGTTCTTTAAAAGAACAAAAATTATCGCCACGCAGTTTCGCTTATGTTAGCTCGTCGGTTTTTACTGTAAACGAACGAGCAGCAGAATTCTTCGCCATCTCTCACCGCGGCGGCGTACTCAAGAATTCGCGCGTATTTCCAAATAATAATAAATCGCAGTCAAATATTTAAAACTAAATAAACTTTTCTATTAAACAAAGAAATGTAAATGAACAATTATATAAAAAAAACATCTTTAGTATATTAAATATACTCCGGTATTAATAATGACAAGAACGATAATAATAGTAATAATAATGATAGTGTTGCGGAATTGTCGACCATCAACTCGTGATCGAAAACTCCCGCAATTTTTCAACTACCAGAGGGCAGCCTCCGAGGCGCCTCTGTGGGCTACGGCATTCAACACAGTCAAAACCATGCTTTGACTGTTACTTGTATTCCACGTGATCCCGACAAGTGCGGCATCACAACGTGTAATAAGTGTTAAAATCAACGGGTGTGAATTACCTAAAATCTAAACGGCTCATCAGCATTCATCAAGGATCCCAATTGTCATCCGCTGTAATAATTACAGGTATTGTCATAATCAACCTTGATTATTATATCAATCTGTGCCATCAGCACATACTATAACCTATCTTCTTGTTGGCGGGACTTGGCCTCACCAAGCCCGCCGAATATACAGACAAACACATTCGAGGTCACATGCATTCAACACATTCATGCATTCAAATAGTAATAACAGAGTAATTCTTGAATAATCACTTTAACTATTTTCTAATCACTACAAGTTACTTGGACTCGGCTTAGGTGATGACTCACCAAGGCCGACATTCCAATTCGGCTTATACTAATTCATAATTATAATTATAATTGTATTTTCTACTAAGGTTTTTTTATAAAAGAAAAAGTGCCAGATCTTGCGCTCAACCAATTGTCGTGCTCATGTTAATTTAACTTAACGCAATTGTTTAAAAATAACTACAATTCTGTAATATTGTCTACGCTCAAATAATTAATAGTGTTTATTACTGATGCCGTTAGTTAATTAAATGTAATACATAGAATACCGACTATGATCAAAATGCTCAATTAAGTTCATGAAGTCATGTGTTCAACTCTGTACTGTGATAATTATTTTATTAAATGACAATATTCCTTAACTGGTGAATTTAGTTCTTTATCACCCTATCCCGGCAAATTAAAGAATAAATTCTGTAATTCAAGTTGGTTTATTTTACATTAATTGGTCCCTCGAGCCGGATAGGGTGGTAAAATCAGTGAATAATGATCATAGTGCACGCACTCCTAACAATCACTTATTCGTTCTCGAATTAAAGTTACAGATAATCATTGGGATCACAATGTCGAACGATAAGGTTCCGCCTGCGATCATCCCGGACCAACAGGTCACTGAGACTCCACTTCAACAGCATCAGCATTCACTTACTCCAGCGATCACTCTCGACCCAGCGGGCGCTCACACTTCCACTGACACTCATGTCATTGATTCTGACCTTACTGATGAAGGAGTCAAAGGAGTTGATCCAGCTGCGGACCCGGAGAACAAGAAGAAACCTCGTAAGAAGTCCACGACGAAATCTTGCGACTTGGAGTTCAAGATCGCTGGCCAAATGTCACGCTTGAGAGCCATTTCAGACGCTGAAGCCCTTTCCGCCGCCCTCACCGTGGCCGAAGGTTCAGCTGCACTCAAGGCACGGCTAGATGTCCTCACCCAGGTGTGGCATCAGTTTTCACTCAACCACGATCAGCTTGGATCCTCTGGTACTACAGAGCTCCTAGAGCATTCATATGTCAAGGACGGCATCTTTGACCTCGCGCATCGATCATTCACAGGTGCTCAGACGCGCCTGTCTACACTCATCAACCTATTAGAAGCTCCTGCTCAGCCTGTGGTGACCACAGGCCACACACAAGAGATCGCCAGTCCCGTGAGCCTGCCACCACTGGACATACCACCATTCGACGGGGATTACAGTGCTTGGCCAGACTTTCGCGACATGTTCACCGCCAATGTGATCGAAAGAAAGGGAATCAAGCCGGTGCAGTGCCTTCACTATTTGAAGAACTTTCTCAAAGGCTCAGCCGCTCAGCTCGTTGCGAATCTGCCGATGTCCAACGAGAATTTCGAAACAGCATGGGACGCTGTTCGTCAACGATACGACGTTCCCAGGTTACTCATCGGAGCACAACTAGACAAGCTCATCAATCTCCCAGTACTTACCACAAGGTCATCTACTCAACTCTATTCACTCATTAACCGGGTTCATGAGGCACTCATGGCACTCAAGGCTCAGAATGTCAATTTCACTGAAGCTGACTGCCATCTTCTAACCCATCTTATCATCGGGAAGTTGGATCGATCAACCAGAGAGGCCTGGGAGCTGTCTCTTGGCTCTTCAGTAAATTACCCAAGGCTCAGCAAGATAAATGACTTCCTGCTTGAGCGTGCACGTGCCCAAGAACGTTATGAGGACACCTCACCGAATTCAGCCAGCTCCAGGGGATCATCGCATTCATCACAAAAATCATCAAGGCTCAAACAGAACACTTACGCTCATGTCGCGACAAGCGACAGCATCCAGCTCGCCCAACATTCACGATCAACTCCAGAGACTTCACTCCCCAATAAACCGGTGCCAAAGCCTCAATACCCGTGTGATATATGTGGTGGTGAACACTATGTCGTACGGTGTAATCAGTTCGTCGCACTTACCAACAAGGATCGTGCTCAAGTCGTCATACGATACAGACTATGTCCTAACTGCCTTGGACATCACCGAGTTGAAGTCTGCAAATCTACTAATCGGTGCAAAATCTGCCAGAAGGATCATCACACAATGATTCACCCTGGCACATTTGAAACAACTAACCAGAGTTCTCCCGCATTAAACGCTCAATGAGATCATCAGCTTCCGCGTGATCATGCATCAAACAATCACCTAGGATCATCTGCATTCACCCACCAGAAATCATCCAGTGATCAAGACCAGCAATCAAGAGATCACCATTCCCACAACCAACTAACTCAGGCCTCACATTCGCCAGCTCATCACCCTCAGCCTGGGTGCATTCAAGATGATCATTCTGCCACGTTACTCGCAACTTGTCAAGTCTACATCGTGACAAAGCTAAGTACAATTCCAATTCGCTCTTTATTAGACACTGGTTCTGAGACATCTTTTATTTCAGATTCCTTAGTCCAAGCGCTTAACCTCTCACGCACTCAGTCACACTTAAACGTCCTGGGAATAGGCTCTGCGAAGGCTGGCCGCACCAAGGGTTGTGTGAACATCACTCTACGCTCATTACATTCAGACAACGAAATCAACATCAGAACTCATATTCTGGGTGGACTGTCCACTCAATTACCAGCCAATTCGATACCAAGTGCCGATCTGGCAGCATTCAGCGACATCACGCTAGCCGATCCAGGCTTCTCTTCACCAGGCCCGATTGACCTCATCGTCGGGTCCGATTACTACGGTCAAATCATCATCAACCAGATTATTCGAGGGGAAAATCCTGGGCTTTTCGCTCAAAACACCATTTTTGGATGGGTCATCATGGGTCCAGTCCGGGTTCGAGCTCGTTACTCCCCCAGGACATTCCACGCTATATCTACTCGTCAAGATCGAAACCTCCAGGACCTCTTGACTCGGTTCTGGGTTCAAGAAGAAATCACTAGCAATCACACAAGTTTATTTTCGCCAGAAGAAGAGGCCTGCGAGGCCCACTTCAAATCAACGCACACTCGAGACAGTATGGGCAGATATATCATCAGGTTACCGCTGTTAAAGAGTCCTGATCAACTTGGAGACTCCTTCAAGCCAGCAATACGATGCGTACACCATCTCATGGGTCGTCTAAGCAAGGACGCCCGGCTCAACGCACTCTACACAGAATTCATGGCAGAATACATCAATTTAAACCACATGGTACCCACAACCTCATCTTCAGATCATACCCAGTACTTCCTGCCGCATCATGGGGTGCTCAAGGAAGTCAACAATCAATACAAGATCCGTGTGGTGTTCAACGGCTCAAAACCAACCAGTTCAGGCCTGTCACTCAACGATATCATGCATACCGGGCCTAAACTACAGGTAAACATCTTCGATGTCCTATTAAATTCAAGACAGCACCACTACATCTTTATCACTGACGTGGCCAAAATGTTCAGGCAAATTAGAGTTCACGAGGACGATCAATATCTTCAGCAAATACTCTGGTTCGACCAGGATGGCAATATTACGCCATTCAAGTTAACTACGGTCACCTATGGCACAAAATCAGCGCCATATCTGGCTGTCAGAGCCCTGCTCCAACTTGTTGAGGACGAAGGACATCGATTTCCACTAGCAATCAAGCCACTCACCGAAGGCCGCTACGTCGACGACATCTCCGCAGGCGCAGATGACCTGGACTCACTGCAACAAGTTGCAGACCAAGTCGAGGCTCTCTGCAAAGCGGGCGGATTCCCGCTAGCAAAGTGGGCAAGCAATCATGACGAACTTCGTCAACTTGATCATACGGAAGCGATTTTACAATATAAGATTGAGGATCCAGAAGCCAGCACCAAGATACTGGGACTGTACTGGTCCCCAATCAGCGATCATTTCTCATTTAAGCATTCACCACCAAGCTCAAGCAACGCATGCACCAAGCGTTCAATTCTATCAGAGATTGCTCAGATATTCGATCCATTGGGATTTCTTTCACCACTTATAATCCAAGCCAAGATGTTTATGCAGGAGCTATGGCTTGTGAAGCTCAGCTGGGACACTCCACTGCCAGATAACCTGTGCAATAAATGGAGAGCATTCAAAAAACAATTAATAGCAATCAATATCATCAAAATTCCCAGATGGATTCACTCATCCACACATTCTATACTTGAAATCCATGGTTTTTCAGATGCCTCGCAGTTAGCAATGGCAGCTGTTATCTTTCTCAAGGTCCAGCCTAATGATAATACTCAAGCAAAGGTTACGCTGCTTTGCTCCAAAACCAAGGTGGCTCCGTTGAAGCATTTGACGATTCCACGCTTGGAACTCACCGCTGCATTCATGTTGGCACAACTCACCACATTCTGCCAGAAAACTCTCAATCTCACCCATGTGCCAACTTATTCATGGACCGATTCATCAGTAGCACTCATGTGGATACAATCACACCCTTCTAGGTGGAAGGACTTTGTCAGGAACAGGGTGTCAAAAATTCAAGATCTTCTTCCAGATGGCCACTGGAGATTCATACCTGGCAAGGAAAATCCAGCCGATTGCGCTACAAGAGGCCTCTCAACCTCTCAGCTGAAGGATCATCAACTATGGTGGACTGGCCCACCGTGGCTGCTCAAGAACTCATCGTCCTGGCCAACTAGCCCAACTCACACTGATGCAGATGTTCATCTAGAAGAACGACCGATCAAGGTATTCTACTCATCGGCTCAGCCACTGGAATCACATTGGCCTATCATGGACCGGCCAATACCTCTCTTACGCATGTTAAGAGCAACTGTAATATGCATGAGGGTACGGGATATGATTAAACGCAAACCACGTTCATCTCTGAATCACGCAATCAAGTCAAATGAGATCAATCAGGCACTCCAATTCTGCATCAAGGAGACTCAACGCATGTACTTTCACTCCGAGTTCAAAGTAATAAAAATCAAGCATCCTGGCCAAGGGATCACCCATTCTCTCGTCTGACTGCCTATTGCGACACCGAAGGCATCATTCGAGTTGGAGGGCGGTTGGAGAATGCTCCAACTTCAGATCAGCAAAAGCATCCTGCAATACTACCTCGTGATGCTGGGCTCACTAAACTCATCATCTCTGATGCTCATCGGCGTACATTCCATGGTGGTACTCAGCTAACGCTCGCATTCATCCGCCAAAGGTATTGGGTCATCGGAGGACGTCAGCCAGTGCGCTCGCACATTCTTCGATGCCTTATTTGTGCTCGTCATCGGGGCCTTAGGGCTCAACAACTCATGGGTCAACTCCCAGCCCCTCGTGTGACTCCATCTCCACCGTTTTCTCACACGGGAGTCGATTACGCTGGTCCAGTCATTATCATGGCATGGCAAGGCCGGGGAACAAAGACGTTCAAAGGATGGATTTGTGTCTTCGTATGTTTAGCAACTTCAGCAGTCCATCTCGAATTAGTCAGCAACTATTCATCGTCTGCATTCATTGCAGCTCTTCGCCGATTCACCAGTCGACGAGGAGTCTGCACAGCACTATATAGCGACTGTGGAACCACTTTCCAAGGCGCTAACCATGAAATCAGGCGACTTTTTGCTCAAGGCACTCAGGAATCATCTCAGATACTCGCCGCTGCCTCAGTGAATTCAATTTCCTGGCATTTCAACCCGCCTGCCGCTCCTCACATGGGTGGAAAGTGGGAAGCAGCGGTTAAATCATTGAAGCATCACCTCACTCGCACAATCGGGGAATCGACCTTCACGTTTGAAGAATTTACGACTTTTCTTACGCAAGTGGAGGCGATTCTTAATTCCAGACCGCTAGAAGCACTCACCGAAGATCCGGAGGACCTATCTACGCTCACCCCAGGTCACTTTCTGATAGGAAGACCGATCATCGCTATCCCGGAACCGTCCTTGATGGACATCAACGTCAACCGGCTTTCCAGGTGGCAATTCATCCAACAACGCATTCAACAATTTTGGACTCAGTGGTCTTCAAGTTTCATTCAACGTCAACTGGCCATAACCAAGTGGCAGCAAGCTCATTATGAAATCAAAATCGGTTCATTGGTTCTCCTCACTGACGAAAGAACTCCACCAACACGTTGGCCGTTGGCGAAGGTCATTGACATTCATCCGGGCACAGACAACCTAGTCCGTGTAGTAACCATCCGAACAGTCAACGGGACCCTTACCCGACCAATCAACAAGCTTGCACTCTTGCCTCTTGCCCCGGAGCCAAATGACTAAATCGCAACAATCAACCAGTATGCCAAGTCCATCAGTCAGCTCGTCAATGCATTCACACATTCAAGGCTTCACACAAGGTACAAACAGAATTCAATCAGCAACTCCGTTCCTGATGGCGGCCGGAATGTTGCGGAATTGTCGACCATCAACTCGTGATCGAAAACTCCCGCAATTTTTCAACTACCAGAGGGCAGCCTCCGAGGCGCCTCTGTGGGCTACGGCATTCAACACAGTCAAAACCATGCTTTGACTGTTACTTGTATTCCACGTGATCCCGACAAGTGCGGCATCACAACGTGTAATAAGTGTTAAAATCAACGGGTGTGAATTACCTAAAATCTAAACGGCTCATCAGCATTCATCAAGGATCCCAATTGTCATCCGCTGTAATAATTACAGGTATTGTCATAATCAACCTTGATTATTATATCAATCTGTGCCATCAGCACATACTATAACCTATCTTCTTGTTGGCGGGACTTGGCCTCACCAAGCCCGCCGAATATACAGACAAACACATTCGAGGTCACATGCATTCAACACATTCATGCATTCAAATAGTAATAACAGAGTAATTCTTGAATAATCACTTTAACTATTTTCTAATCACTACAAGTTACTTGGACTCGGCTTAGGTGATGACTCACCAAGGCCGACATTCCAATTCGGCTTATACTAATTCATAATTATAATTATAATTGTATTTTCTACTAAGGTTTTTTTTTCAAAAGAAAAAGTGCCAGATCTTGCGCTCAACCAATTGTCGTGCTCATGTTAATTTAACTTAACGCAATTGTTTAAAAATAACTACAATTCTGTAATATTGTCTACGCTCAAATAATTAATAGTGTTTATTACTGATGCCGTTAGTTAATTAAATGTAATACATAGAATACCGACTGTGATCAAAATGCTCAATTAAGTTCATGAAGTCATGTGTTCAACTCTGTACTGTGATAATTATTTTATTAAATGACAATATTCCTTAACTGGTGAATTTAGTTCTTTATCACCCTATCCCGGCAAATTAAAGAATAAATTCTGTAATTCAAGTTGGTTTATTTTACAGATAGTAATAATAGTGATAATAATAATAGTAATAATAACGATAATAACAATAGTGATATATCAAAAATAAATTCTGCTGCTCTGCCGTCTCGCTCGCACTCCTTTTCCATACCATCACAGCCTGATCGACGGAATGCTGAAGAATCGACGCGGGCTGAAGGTATTTGGATACCTGGACGACCTCATCATTGTCACGGAAACGTTTGACGAACATGTGGAGGCTCTGGCCGAGGTCTTCGACGCTCTGAAGTCGGCCGATCTAAAAATCAATGTTAAAAAGTGCGAGTTCTGTTCCAACGAAGTCCAGTATCTAGGATATCGCGTAAACGAGCAGGGTCTGCTCGTCGATCCAGAGCGGGTCAAGCCGATGCTGGAGTTTCTCCGCCCGAAGAATATGAAACAAGTACGACGATATCTAGGAATGGCGTCTTGGTATCGACGTTTCATCCCTGACTTCGCTACGATCGCTGAACCGTTGACGAGACTGACGAGCAAAAAGGTTCGCTGGACCTGGACCGCGGAGCAGGACGCGGCGTTCAATGCGTTGCAGGTAGCGCTGGCTACAGTGCCGGTGCTGACGTGCCCGGATTATTCCAAGACATTCGTACTGCAAAAGGACGCCAGTGCCACGGGTTTAGGAGCCGTCCTCACGCAGGAGCATGAAGGGGGTGAAAAAGTCGTCGCATATGCCAGTCGCATCATGAATAAAGCTGAACGAAATTATTCCGTCACCGAACGGGAGTGCCTCACCGTGCTGTGGGCGTGTGAGCACTTCCGACGTTACTTAGAGGGCTATCGCTTCAAGGTGGTTACTGATCACAGCAGTTTACGCTGGCTACGTGATCTAAAGAGTAAGACCCCGCGATTAAGTCGATGGGCGATGCGATTGGCCGAGTACCAGTTCCCGATCGAATATCGGAAGGGGTCGCTGAACGACGTACTCGATGCGTTGTCACGCATGTTTGAGCGCGAGGAGAACGACTATGATGACGAGGAAATTTGTGCTGTCGATAATGCAGTCGAGCTAACGGACGTACCTGCCGCAGAAGTAATTGACGATTGGTATACCCGACGTAAGGGTGACGTCCTTGCTAACCCAAACCGGTGGAAGGGTTGGCGAGTCGAAGAAGATTGACTGTACCGATATAAACCGAATACGATGATTGCGCAGGTCGTCGAGGACCTGGATGCGTGGAAGCTGGTTCCACCTAAAGCGGCGCATTGGGGAATCATCGCCGAGAACCATGACCCACCGGATGCCGGTCACTTCGGCGTAGAGAAAACGACGAGTCGGTTCGCTACCGATTATTATTGGCCCGGGATGGACGAGGACGTCCGGAAATTCGTCGCTGAATGCCCCGTATGTCAAACCTCGAAGGTTTCGCAGCAACCAGCCGCTGGACTGATGTGCCGACGTACAGTACACACGCCGTGGACTGTAGTCGCCGCCGATTGCATGGAGTTCCCAACCAGCAAGAACCAGTTCAAATACATGGTCGTCTTCCAGGATCTGTTCACGAAATGGATCGAACTATGCCCGATCCGGAAGGCTGCTGGACCGACAATCATCCGAAAGTTTGATAAACTCATCGTACACCGATCCAGGTGCCCGGAGGTGTTATTGACCGACAATGGGACGGAATTCGTCAATAAACTGATGGCAGAGGTCGCCACTGCCTATGGAATCCACCATTCCCGGACACCGCCGTACCATGCGCAGGCTAATCCCGTTGAACGCGTTAATAGGGTACTGAAGACCATGATTATCTCGTATGTCGATCTAGACCACCGAGTATGGGACGAACATGTCCACGAATTCCGACACGCCTATAATACCGCCGTACACAGTTCGTCGCATGTTTCACCAGCCATGCTAAACTATGGTTGGCAGCCCCGACCGCCGAATTATTATCGGAAATTGATAGAGGGAGACACTGAGATCCCTTGCCCCGATACCAACGCGTGGGTAACCCGTCTTACCCGCTTAACGCAACTTCACGACCTTGTAGCCGATAATTTAGGCCGTAGCTTTGAGCGCCAGGCTAGGTATTATAATCGTCACCACCGAGATACACGATTCGCCGTCGGAGACGTCGTTAGAGTGCGTCAACACATCTTATCTCGCGGCGCGGATCGGTTTTCGTCGAAATTAGCAAAGAAATACTCGCTAGAAACCTATACGGTCTCGAAAGTAGTTTCGCCGGTAGTATACGAACTGGTAGATGAGAAAGGTCGTCCTGCTGGCCGACAGCACGTCAAAGCATTGCGGTTAGTAAAACGTAGTTCATCCGACGACAAGATTGAGGACTAACCGAAGCTCGAACCCTGAATAAATGCTGGTAATGACTGTACTAGTATATTCGTCGCATGTTCTATGTTGTTTTGTGCTACTTCTTACAGAATGTCAACCGCCGAGAACCATTAGTTCGAGAGCTTACGCTTTGGGCAGCTACTCACGACCAGGACGACGTATGGGGCTTAAGGCCCAGTCTCGACGAGAGAGCGCCGTGTAACGCCGTGGTGGCGGGTCGCCGCATCCCGTTGTCACGGATGATGGCTCGTCTGCGTGCCCAGTGGGCACTCGAGCCTAAGGACATCGGAGCCGCCGAGGAGAAGGACCCCACGATCATCGCTTTGGCGATGTGGCACGTGCCGCCGACCCATCAACAAGGGGGGACAATGCGTTGCCGAGGCGGAGCGCATTATCCTGGAGCATGGAGGGAGTATATCACGACGAGAGCCGGTGTTGACCGTCGCACAGCGCCGTGCCCAAGCCTTGGCCAACGTTCAGGCACACCCGCCGGTGACCTTGCTGCCCAAGTTACCATTGGCGCAGGCGCTCCGCAATGCGAAGCTATTAGTCAAGAACCTCATCGACGACGAGCATCTGCCGCCACGACGCCAACTCGCCTGTTGGAATTGTGGGTTAGACCACAGAATGCAGCTGTGCCCGTACCCGAGGGGTACCTTCTGCCTTCATTGCGGCGAAATCGGCGTATACTACGAGGAGTGTCGTCGTTGCCAGCCCAACTGCCGATTCCAATAGCGTCGTCGCAGTATCTTGGAGTTACTACAAAATTAAAGTCTTTTCATTTTTTTTATATTTTTTTTATTTTTATTATTGTTTGTTTTGTATGTGTTCAGACTCGCCGTAGGGTGAATGATCTCGTCGCCACAAGGCGACTGACTGAATACGCCGTTGCGTAAGCTGTCGCCGATGCGAGTGTTGCACGTGCCGCAGAGCGGAGTCCTTGTTGTCTTTTTATATTTATAATAAATGGTTGAATGAATGAGTGTTTTGTTTATGGTTCCCGACTCCATTGTGTTAGTTGCAGGTACCCGTCTGACATAAGCCGCTTGGGCTCCTGGTCAACGGCTAGGGGGGGGGGTGTTGTGACGTGGGGCCTTGACAGACACGCAGTCACGAGCACAGCTCCACGTAATTGATTAATTTTTTTGGTTACTTCGTATTAATTTCAGATTTATCGTTATTCGCCGCGATCCAGTCGCCATCTAGAGACTACCAGGTGAGTACGGCGAATCCCGCAGCTCGAAAGCGCGACGCCGATAATTATTTGAAATTACTATTATCTTGTTAGAATTAAGCTAGAATTAAGTTAGTATTAAGCATTTGGTAAGTGCCCCGATGAAAGCCACTTACTAACGACGAGTCAACTTCGCAAAACAACGCCGGATTCCACGCCGATCAGCAAACCCAGAGAATAGCCAAAACATCAATTCCTCATCAAACCGCTGCGCCAAATTTGAGACACGTTGAACACACGAGACTGCTGCCAATTGTCATCAATCAGTACCACTCAGACATTTGGACAAGCTTAAGAAAGAGCCACTAGACGGCGCGTCGATATCATTGTCCACCGTCAATTTGAGAAGTTCAAAACGGCAACAGCGCCAGCTACCGGCCTGCTGGCCAACTCCGTAGCCAGCCAGCGGCTACGGATAAGAAGAAGTAAGAACGACGAAGAATTGGTATTCGACGTAATCGCTTGGTAGCTTACACCTCGTGTTGTTTTTTTTATTTCTGTACTTCGCGATTAATTTTTAAATTAAAATATCCCGACCGTCAGATTCGCCACTTAATACTAGTGCCAATTTTGGGTTAACGCCGTACCGACGTTTTCTGTTACTCTAGTGAGAGTTTGGCCCGGATTAACCTGGGGAAGAGCTGTCATCGCCGCCATCCGCTCAACACCCGCCGACGCCGTCCACGGAAAATCGATCCGCAACGTAAGTGGCTTTTGTTGTTAGTGCGATAGCTCGTGGAACCGCTAGTTACATTATTGTTATTTGAGGCCATTCGTTATTTTGTTTGAGTTCCACGAGGTATCCCCTGGGTACCTTCCCACCAAAAATTTCCTGAGTGTTCGACGCCATTGGGGCTCGATCAAATTTTTCTCTTGTAACATTGTTATCATTGTTGATATTGAGTGTTTGCTTCTGCCATTGGATACCGCGAGTGAGGCGTCGCCTATATTCGAGCTTCAGTAGTTCCGTCGGGAGTAAGGGTAACACAGTTACCGACCACTGTTTAATGCTAGGTAATTGAGAGCTCCGGTAATTGAGCATCGATCCGCGATCTGATCGATCAATTATCAGCAGCTCGGTTAGCATCAGTCTGCTGATGACGATATTATCCGCTGAATGACACACAATTTCGTGCATCGTTGGTATTTTGGTGTTAGTTACGTACTAATGCGCATCATTTTGAGTATTATTTGAACATTGAACGTGATTATTATTTGAATATTATTTGAATTATTAACTGATTATTATTTGGATATTATTTAAATATTTAATTTCATTATTATTTGAATTATTAACTGATTATTATTTGGATATTAATTAAATATTTAATTTGATTATTATTTGAACATTATGTGAATTGTTCACTTGATTATGATTTTTAGTATTATTTAAATAATTAACGTGATTATTATTTGAATATTGTTTGAATATTACTTGATTATTAATTGAGTATTAGTTGAATATTTCACTGGATTATTGTTGAATATTATTTGAATTATTGATTTGATGGCTAAATTGAGTATTATTTCACTTAGTCACACGATTATTATTTTGATTTGTTTACGTTTAGTATTTTGATTTTGTTTACGATTACTATCCGAATTCACCAAATTTTGAATTTTCAGCGGAAGTGCCCAAACTAAGCTTCTGTTAAAAAATTCTATGATAATCAAATTTATCGTCTCACCCCAAAATATCTCAGAAAACGCCCAAACGCAGCCCCTGTTAAAAGAGGAACTCAAAATTTTAATTTTAAAAGGTTTCTCACGGAACTTATATTTTGGCACACCCTAATATATATATATATATATATATATATATATATATATATATATATATATATATATATATTATGATAAGTTTTTCTTCACGGTGCTGGCGTCAACAGCGCCGGGGAGGTCCACCTAAATGTTGGCTTACCTGATTCGTAGATGGTTGGGCGCCAGGAACTTCAGTTCCACGGTTCGGAAGATACTAATTGTTCGTCGTTGGGCGGCAGGTCAACGTCGAAGAGATCCTAAATTTATCAGTGCGGGTCTAGGAATCGATGCGGAATATTTATACCACCAGAGAAAAAAAATGCGACAGCTCAAAGACAAATAATGCGCAGGGACTGTTAAAAATCTCTTTATTAATTAATAATGTACCAGATGAACAAGTACGCCGGTTCGGCAATTCTCAATATCAAAAAAAAACAATCTGAATACGATCAAAGATACACAATAATCAGTTCTCCTTTATTCTCTTAACAAAAAAAATTTCGAATTAAGGAAAATAATTGTCTTCGCTTTATTATCTTCACAACCAAGTATAAATCGATCCAAAACAAAAACTTGTCTGGCTGGTCCGTTCTCAACAACAAAATTTTTAATTCAACAAAAAAAATTACAAAAAAAAATTTTTACTTGTTTCGCTAATCGTCTCGTAACAACATTTCGAAGTTTAAAAAGAAATTAAATGTCGCTGCTTTCGTCTTAACAAATCGTGAGAAAAAAAAAATTAACAAGGAGAAGAAAGAATTATTTATTTCGCGTTCCTTCTCCTAACAACAAAATTTCGAATTTATCAATAAATATTTAATTATCTTCACTTTTCCTCGTAACCAACAAATTTGAATTTCCAAAAAAAAAACAAAATTATAATTGTCGTAGCCTTTCTTTCGTAATAACAAATTTTACAAATTAAAAAAAAAAAATTAACAACAAAAAAAAATATACTGTTTCGTATTTCTTTCCTAACAACCAATTTCGCATTTATCAATAGTATCGATTTGTCGTATTTTGGTTATCGATCATTCATCATTTGCGGCAGGTAAATGAACCGTCGGTAACTGTTGTTACCCGTCGGGCAATACGCGGGATAAAGCTCGAGGTAGCGTTTCTATTTGCACTCGTAGATGGCCCTTGAGCCGAGCCAATTTGTGGCGGCAGGCAAACTCAAACTTTTACCAACTAAGTTGACACTGTACACAACATTCCTTTACAACGGATTAATATGTTTTTGGCACCGAATACCTGGCTGACGTCACCACGAAGCCGGAATTCAACAACGCAATTGCTGAATTTCGGTAAAATTTTTCTTTCTGACTTAATTACAAAATTCGTAATTATTTGATCTTTCAATTAAACAAAAAAATTCAATAATTAATTATAAATTATCACTCGGACAGGTAATAGGCCTATTCGACCTCGACTTAATCGCGGACCGCGGTGAAGTCACCCAGGTGCATTAACAAACTGCGACCGCACTTACCCCGTTCAGTCGACTCTCCAGGGAGGTTTTGAAATTACTGATAGCAGGTGTCGGCGGTGCTGACGGCGGCAGAGGCTCTCGGCGATGGCGTCACAGAATTTTTGTTGTCGGAATGACCAAAATTTTGTTCTAATTCTTGACGGCCTGGCAGTTGACAATTACAGCAATTTACAAGAGAAATTCTAGCGTCGACTGGATCGACACTCAAAATAACAATTACTCAACAAAATATCTAAATTCACCACGTGAGCGGCTGAATTTTCGTAATAATAATAATTAATATTCGTTTTAACTTTATTTCGTATCGTAACAACAAAAACTATCAGCGGTTCAACAGTGGCTCTTTCGGTGTCCGGCTCAGAACTGCTGGCTTTTCCGTTTTCCAGCAACATGTGGTATTTTCGCTAGCGCAGCTACAGAGCTGCGCATCCAATCAGCCGTTGTTGGCTAAATTTCCATAGTCGATGGTTGGTCGATTCCCAATATAGTACTCCATTCGGCGTTCAGGTGGAGCCCTGGTGTGCTCCCGTTGCTTCATCGTACGGTGATTCGTAGATTCTGATTCCGGGTTTCCCTCGTTGCTCGTTGTCACTCCCAGATGTCTCCCTGGTCGTTGATGGTACTGAACTGCGGGTTCGCCCGGTCGCTTTTCTCATTCGCTCTCTCTCTCACACACATTCCTAGTTTACAAGGTAAATTTTTCGGACGCATCCATCCATACTATTTTGATTATTTGGAGCGGTTCGGCTTATTTTATTTGCCTCGAGCTTCGCATTCGGACCGGAAACCACTTGGGGCGACACAGGCGCGTCGAATCTCAGCATTCCGTCAGCCTGGCCAACACTATAGACTAATTAATGCTTAAAAAAAATAATCTCTATAATGAAATTTATCGGGAAAAATTTCCCATGTCACAATATATATATATATATATATATATATATATATATATATATATATATATATATATATATATATATTGTGACGTGGGAAATTTTCCCCACTAAAAATTTCGCATTAGATTTGTTTTTTTTGAAAATTAGTTAGTTTAGTTGGTCAAGCTGATGGATGGCGGGGATTCGACGCGCCTGTGTCGCCCCAAGAGTTGCCGGCCAGAATGCGAAGCTCGAGGTAACAGTAAGCCGAACCACGCCAAATTATAACGTAGTTTACTAGGCAATTTACTATGTAATAAACTATGTAATCGAGAGAGTGAGTGAGCGAGAGAGTGAATGAGACAAGCGACCGGGCGAACCCTCAGTTCAGTTCGCAACCAACTACCCGGGAGACATCTGGGAGGGTCAACGATCAACGAGGGAAACCCGGCATCGGAACTGACCAATGACAGGACGTTGAATCACTGGGAGCACACCAGGGCCCCACCTGAACGCCGAAAAGAATACTAGATTGAGTATCGACCAACCATCGACGATGGAAATTTATCGAAGACTGCTGATTGGACGCGCAGCGTGGTAGCTGTGCTAGCGAAAAGCCACAGATTGCTGGCACAACGGAAAAGCCGGCAATTCTGAGCCGGCCACTGACACGAGTGTTGATTTTTTTTTTTTGTTTGTGGTTAAATTATTTGTCACGTTGCGAAAGCAAAACGACAAGTTTTTTTTTTAATTTTTACGTAAATTCAGCCGCGCCTTGGCGAATTACTCAATTGTACGAGTTGCTTTTATTTGTGAGCCGATCGAACCGAGGTTAGAACTTCTCTCGGGAGTTATTTTATTTGTCAATCGACAAAGGTCGAGAATTCAACGAACGTTTTGGTCCTTTTCCATCGACGGAATTTCCGAGACGCCATCGCCGAGAACCTCTGCCGCCGTCAGCCACGCCGTCACTTTCTGCTGGAGTCACATCTTCACCAGGAAGTCGATTGAACTGGGGTAAGTGCGGTCGCAGTTATTAATACACCTGGTTGACGTCACCGAGTCCGTACTTAATTCGAGGTCGGAGAGGTCGTACCTGTCCGATTTAGAATTATAATTAATTATTAAGTTTTGTTTTGATTTTTTTATTCGATTATTGATGAAGTTTTGTGAAATTGCACACTTTTGAGACGCAATTTTTGTTATTGACGTCAGCCAGGTATTCGGTGCCACAAAAGAAAAAAATTGTAATCCGCGTAAGGAATGTTGTGTATATTGTCGATTTAGTAGATCAAAATTTGAGAATGCATGCCGAATGAAAATTGGCTCGAATCAAGGGCCATCTACGAGCGTGGTTGTTAATCATACCTCGAGCTTTGTCCCGCGTGTTGCCCGACGGGTAACCAGAGTTACCTATAGTTCAATTACCCGCCGCAATTGATAACTGATCGATTGATTGTGACATCAATAGTCAAACGACGACAAATCGATGCTATTGATAAATTCGACAGTAACATAAACCACGAACCAGTTATAAATTTTTTTTGATAATTAAAAAAAATTTTTTTTTTACAAAAAAAAAAAAAAAATTTTTGTTACTTGTCTATTACGAAAGAGACGCCAAGACGTTTATTTTGTTAATTTTACTTTATTTAATTTTTGAAACGATCAAAATTCGGTTGCCACGATAACTCGATAATTTTTTTGTATTGTTAAATCCGAAAAATTTGTTGCTAGGAAGAAAAATACGAAACATATATTTTTGTTGTTTCCAAAAAAAAAAAAAAAAAAAAAAAAAAGAGATTGTTATTACGAAGACGGGCTACGACCATAATATTCGTTTTCTTAAATTCGAAATTTGTTGTTACGAGACAACCAGCGAAACAATTATTTTTTTTTGTTTTTTTTTGTCGTTATTTTTTTATTTATCACTTGTTGTAAAAATAGTAAAGCGAGGTCACATATTTTTCTTACTTCGAAATTTTGATTGTCATTGAATAAATACGAACTCATTATTTATAATTTCGATCGTATCCAGAATTTTTTTTTGTTCATTGCACAGTCCCTGCGCATTACTGATTTTCTTTGGTTGTCTCAATGTTTTTTTATTATCCTCTTCGACTAAATCTTCCGCATCGATTTTCCTCTTCGCTCCACGAACTCTAGAATCTCTTCGACGTTGACCTGCCGCCCGACGACGATCAATTGCTGAAGCCGAACCGTGGAACGTCAAGTTCCTGGCGCCCAACAAGCGACGAACCAGGTAATCCAACATTTATGTGGAACTCCCCGGTGCTGTCGACGCCAGCCCGTGAAGAAAACCCCATTATAAATTTTGGCGCCCAACGTGGGGCTATTTTGAAGAGATTCCGACGCGTCGCGACTAATTAGAGAGAAACTTATACCAGATAGTTAAATTAATCAATTTACGATGAGTTCGAGCGACGAAACCCCACATGACCCGATCAATCCACGTGAATGCGAGAACATGGACGACACCGAGAACCCCATCGATCAACCACCCCGCCCGAATCCGATCCCGCCTGTTCGATCAGCTACGCCACCTCCGAGTACCTCGACGCAGGGAAACCCGAAGGTTGAAATCGACCCTCTCGCAGCCGAGCGACGACGACTCACGGCTGAACGACTCCGTATTCAAGCCGAAGTCGCTGATTTAGAGCGACAAACTCGAGAATTGAGTGCTCGAGAACACTCCATGCGCACCCTCGATCAGACAGGATCGACAACCCGGACTGTAGATGAAGCCGACGAATGGGTTTACGCATTGAACTCCCTACAGGTAAGCGAGATGCTCGTGACCCTGAATGCGAACCCATTGGGGACTTCAGGGGTGATACGAGACCGTCTGCTGCGCGCGTTGAAGCGTAATGTCGACCCAGATACGGTATGGACCCTCGAAGATCAACCAATCACGCGATTTTCGGACGATCTCACGACAAAAGGAACCTAGAGTCGCATGGACTTGCCTCCTCACTGCGTCAATGCGGTGGTGACGACGATGACGACCACCACGACAGTCACGACGACGGCTACCGGCCGATTAACGGTCAATACGACCCCTACAAATACTGAGATGTATTTGTTGACGGAATCGCGACCCCGTATGTCGATAGGCGAACCATCAAGGCCCACTCGACCTATCCCGAGTCCCCGAACAATCCGATGTCCTCCCCATGTACGATTCCCACCCGCAGCGAACTCCACGATGAGCCAGGTGAATCATCAGGCTCATAATGCCGGATGTTCATCCATCTCGAGAGAAACTCACGACTTGGACAGTCGTCAGGGTCTCTCACGTACTGGTGGGGCTCATTATCAGCCCGCCATGTATGAACGCGTGTCCAAATGGAATTTAAAGTTCTCTGGACAAGACTCGTCTAAACTGGAGTCATTCCTACGACGTCTCGAGGAATGCCAGGTGACTTGTGGTCTTCACGACGCCGACGTGTTGGCTATTATGCCACTTGTTCTCATAGGAGCGGCCAAGACATGGTGGACCCACATGAAGGGGGCCATTGACTCATACGAGGTCTTGTGCAACGCTCTTCGTGAACGTTTCGGCGAACCCGATATTGAGTGCCGCCTCCTCGGTGAGGTCGTGAATCGCACTCAAGGCCCGTTAGAGTCAGGTTTGGATTACCTGGACTCAATTTTAGCGATGTGGGCATTAGTTAGTGAGCCTTTGCCGCTACGCCTACAGTTGAACTTCGCTTTCAACAATCTCCGTTCGGAGTATCACGTCGTGATACACCGTGAAGACTTCACATCGTTTGGCGAGCTGTATCGACTCGTCCGTGACTTCGATCGACCCAGGCGCCGCACGCAACCGCGTACCCCGGTCACGCCGAATGAAAGCGTGATGCCGGAGCTGGCGTATCAGCCCGATCGATACATGTCTCGAGTACCGATTAAGACGACCAAATCGCAGGTGGCGGCCATTGATGACGTTTCGTCATCACCAAAACCACCGAAATCGCCAAACTCGCCTCGCAGGAAGAGGAAACCTTCCCCGACCTCAGGGGCGCAGCACACAGCCGTCGAGAAAACCGCACCACTGCCACCAGTGGCTGCGTTGGATGCCTCGGCGTCAGCTTTTGTGCCACGTGATAAGGTAGGACAACCTCGACCATTCACGATCGATCCTGGACTGCGAGGGCGCTGTTTCAATTGTGGCCAGGCAGGTCACTTGCGAACAGCCTGCCCGAGTCCACCCCGAACCGGTTACTGCTGGACTTGTGGTTCAGCAGATTGTACGACAGTTGGGTGCCCTGGGTGCATCCGCTGGCAACAACGTCAGGCTGCGTCGTCGGGAAACGCTTCCCGGGGACAGCAGTAGACGATCCACCGCTGATCTCCGCCGAATTTGGGATCGAAAGTCCGGTTAAAGAGGTGGTCGCTGTGGCTACCTTGCCTCTACCGGACATCTTCGACATTGAAATAGAGCCATTCGGCCCTGCGAACCAGAAACCCGATGCGAACAATTCCGAACCCTACGTACATCGACCCGTAATCGAGACGACCGCTCAGATCCGACCCAAGCATAAGTGCAATGTATGCGCATCGACCAAACAGCTATGGCGCTGTCGGCAGTGTAAGAACGCATATTATTGCTCGAAAGAACATCAATTGGAGGATTGGTCGATTCATCAGCACATCTGTGCCACACCTGACGAACGAAAACGAACATTTCGAGAATTAGCCGCTGAAATTTGCCCCGCGACGACCGAAGGGGACGATCAACGACCTTTCGTGAACGTACGAATCGGAGAACGCACTATTAAAGCCCTATTAGATACAGGGGCCTCAGTCACATGTCTCCGAGAAGTAGACGAACGCAATTGGGTCTATGGACTCGGCGTACGCGTTCGTCCGACGATACATAAAACCGCTGCCGTGGCTGACGGATCGGTTATGTCGGTACACGCGCTCGTAACTTTACCATTGGTGATTGATGACGAGATGCGACTCGTTGAAGTGCGAGTCATACCATCGCTGAAGTACGAAATGATCCTCGGCATGGATGCAATCATTGCCTTCGGGATCTGCTATGATGGACACACCCGTCGCTGGTGGACGAAACGAACCAACGACATATACGATTGGAACTCGAAAACGTACCTAAATGAACAAGACGTCGCGGCAATTGTCGAAATTACGCCCGAACAACAAAACGCTCTCGACAAATTACTCGCTCGTCGACTGCCAGCCGTAAATTACACTGGTGAGACGACATTTACGAACCTTTTGACCCATCAAATCGACGTACAAGGGCACGAACCGATCCGACAACGGAATTACCCGACGTCACCGATCATCGAAGCCGAGATGCGCCGCCAGGTAGACGAGTTACTGGCTGCGGGCATCATTGAACCCTCCACGAGCGCTTGGTGTAATCCGGTGATCATGGTGAAGAAAGCAACCGGGGAATATCGAATGTGTCTGGATTTCAGACGACTGAACGCTATTTCGAAACCGTGTGCCTACCCACTACCGTTAATGACTTGGATTCTCGATCAGCTAAGCGGCGCAAAACTTATATCGAAGATAGATTTGAAACACGCGTATCACCAGGTCAAATTAGACCCAGCGTGTCGAGAATACACCGCATTTTGTGTCCCAGGGCGCGGCATGTTCCAATACGTCGGGATGCCGTTCGGATTAGCTGGTGCACCTCCTCATTTCCAGCGACTCATCGACAAGATGTTGGAACGACGACGAGCACTCAAGGTCTTTGGGTACCTGGATGACCTGATAGTGGTCACTGAGACGTTCGAGGAGCACCTCGAGGCCCTGGAGGAGATATTTGACGCACTAGAAAGTGCCAATTTGAAAATAAATATCGAAAAATGCGAAATCTGTACTGATGAAGTACGTTATTTGGGGTACCGCGTTAATGATCAAGGACTGCTTGTTGATCCAGACCGGGTGAAACCCATGCTGGAGTTCCCTAGACCGTCCAACATGAAGCAGGTACGACGATTCCTTGGAATGGCGTCGTGGTATCGACGTTTCATTCCTGACTTTGCGACCCTGGCCGAACCATTGACGAGGTTGACGAGTAAGAAAGTCCGTTGGACTTGGACCGCCGAACAAGATACCGCATTCGAAGCCTTGAAAGTGGCTTTGGCTACAGCACCAGTACTGGCGTGCCCAGATTATTCAAAGACTTTCGTATTACAAACCGATGCCAGCGCGACAGGCTTGGGTGCTGTTCTGACGCAGGAATACGAAAGTGGAGAGAAAGTCGTCGCGTACGCCAGCCGAATAATGAACAAGGCCGAGAGGAATTATTCGGCAACCGAACGTGAATGTCTAGCAGTTTTATGGGCCTGCGAGCACTTCCGACGATACCTCGAAGGCTATCGCTTCAAGGTGATTACAGATCACAGCAGTCTGCGTTGGTTGCGTGATTTGAAAAGCAAAACGCCTCAATTGGGCCGGTGGGCGATGCGATTAGCCGAATATCAGTTTCCAATCGAGTACCGCAAGGGGTCTTTAAATGATGTACCCGATGCCTTGTCACGAATGTTCGAACGTGATGAATACGAACCGGATGACGAACTGTGCGTAGTTGACGAAACAGAACCCGAACCTGCTGATGTACCAGCGGCTGAGCGAGTGGACGACTGGTATACTCGACGCAAACGAGACGTATTGACGAACCCACGCCGATGGAAAGGCTGGCGAGTCGAAGACGATCACTTATACCGATTTCGACCGAATCGATTGATAACCCAGGTCGTCGAGGACCTGGATGCCTGGAAATTAGTCCCACCGAAAGCTGCTCATTGGGGAATTATCGCTGAAAACCACGATCCACCCGAAGCTGGTCACTTAGGAGTTGAGAAAACGGTGAATCGAGTCGCGATCGACTATTATTGGCCGGGGATGGACGAAGACGTACGTAAATACGTCGGTGAATGTGTAACATGTCAAACTGTGAAGGTTTCACAACAACCACCAGCGGGATTGATGTGTAGACGAACCGTACATACGCCTTGGACTGTGGTAGCCGCTGACTGTATGGAATTTCCAGCCAGTAAGAACCAGTTCAAATATATGATCGTATTCCAGGATTTATTCACCAAATGGATTGAATTATGCCCAATTCGGAAAGCCGATGGCCCGACGATCATCCGTGAGTTCGATAAACTCATCGTACATCGTTTCCGCTGCCCTGAAGTGCTATTGACGGACAACGGAACCGAATTTGCGAACAAACTGATGGAAGAGGTCGCGCATGCGTATGGGATTCACCATTCACGAACTCCACCGTACCACGCTCAAGCGAACCCTGTCGAACGCATTAACCGCGTCTTGAAAACGATGATTATTTCGTATGTCGAGTTGGATCACCGACTATGGGACGAACATGTCCATGAATTCCGACATGCGTACAATACTGCCGTCCACAGTTCGATACACGTTTCTCCAGCCATGCTGAATTATGGTTGGCAACCCAGACCGCCGAAATACTACCGAAATCTGATCGAAGGTGACGTAGACATTCCCTGCCCAGATACTACTGCTTGGGAAAAACGTATGACCCGACTGACCCAACTCCATGATCTGGTAACTGACAATTTAGGACGTAGCTTCGAACGCCAAGCCCGCTATTACAATCGGCATCACCGAGACGAGCGTTTTGCCGTCGGGGATGTCGTTCGAGTTAGACAACACGTATTATCCCGAGGAGCCGACCGATTCTCGTCAAAACTCGCGCGTAAATATTCCGAAGGAACCTATATCGTCTCGAATGTCATTTCGCCTGTCGTTTACGAACTTGTTGAGCAAAATGGGCGACCGATAGGTCGCCAACATGTCAAAGCACTGCGACTCGTACGCCCACAGTCGAATAATACCGATCTCGACGATTAGGGACAAAGCTCGAGCAAACATCGTACATTTAAAAATGGTTTGGTTGGTTTATGTATTATTGTTGCATGTTATATGTGTGGAATTGTAATCTTTACAGAATGTCGACCTACGAAGCCGTGCGGTATGCTCAG
Organism: Cotesia typhae; assembly: GCF_013202065.1. Classification (NCBI taxonomy): domain Eukaryota; kingdom Metazoa; phylum Arthropoda; class Insecta; order Hymenoptera; family Braconidae; genus Cotesia; species Cotesia typhae. Next base: position 1,545,474 of record NW_027423760.1, on the reverse strand, counting down.
CTCCTGTATTGGGCTGAGTACTTCCAGCCAGATTGGGTGAAGCCGCTGCAGGAAGCGGAAGAGACTCACCGCCGAAGCTTACAAATCACGCCGCTTTCTTCGTCGCGAGCCAGGTTCTGGGCCCAAGTACGGTCCTGGTGGTACAGGGAACCACAACCCAACCACTCAACGGTAATTCCGCTGATGTGGCGTTGCTCCTGCTGCAAGGCCGCCGTCGCGAGTCCAGGCCAGTGTGCGTCACGGGCTAAGCAGGTCCTGGAGAGTCATTTACGCCCGACACAGCAGGTGGAGAATGTCATGGCGATCTTGCGTCGACATACACCACCAACGCTCGTGCCGAAAGTGCCACGCGACCTCGCCAGGATGCGGGCGATGGCGCTGGCCGAAAAGCTTCGCCAGGAACCCGACCTGCCGCCGATTCGCCACGCAGGCTGTTGGAATTGTGGCCTGGGCCACAATATGACCGAGTGCCCATTCCCGAGGGGAAGCTTCTGCGCTCATTGTGGGCATCAAGGGTTCTACTTCGAGGAGTGTCCGCGATGCAAGCCGACCCTTTTCGGACTGCCGCCTCGAACCGCGGATTCCCGTCAAGGAAGACGTTAACCCGGCCGAAAGGCGTGGGTAGCCGATACGTCGGCCAACGAGGGCTCGTCGTCCGCCCGTTAATTACGGATTAGACTGTTTATGTTTTTTCTTTTCTTTTCTATTACTGTTTATTTTTTATTTTTTTTTTTTTATTTTTATTTTTATTTCCTAATTTTTATTTTTTTTTTTTTTTAATTTTTTGTATTATTAGTTCTTGTGCGCCGTTGCGCTTGTGGTTTCGCTAAGCGAAGCCTGATCTCTGCCGCCCCAAGAGGGGAGCAAGCACTGAGTGATTAATCATAGTCTGTTTTGGTTAGTTATATTCGATGTATTAGCATAAAATTTTGTGTGCCTCTATACGCCGTTGCGTGGAAGTTGAGTCACCGCCGCGTGACGTCAAGTTGAACGTGCCGCTGAGCGGAGTATTGATAATGTAATTTTAATAAATAAATGTTCGTTTGGTATATTTACTGTTGTTGATGTCGCATCCTACCCCTATATTCAGGTGAAGGGATCTATGGCACCGTTTCTGCGACCCATGTGGCTCCCAGTCGACGTCTGGGGGGAGGTGTTGTGACGTGGGAAATTTTCCCCACTAAAAATTTCGCATTAGATTTGTTTTTTTTGAAAATTAGTTAGTTTAGTTGGTCAAGCTGATGGATGGCGGGGATTCGACGCGCCTGTGTCGCCCCAAGAGTTGCCGGCCAGAATGCGAAGCTCGAGGTAACAGTAAGCCGAACCACGCCAAATTATAACGTAGTTTACTAGGCAATTTACTATGTAATAAACTATGTAATCGAGAGAGTGAGTGAGCGAGAGAGTGAATGAGACAAGCGACCGGGCGAACCCTCAGTTCAGTTCGCAACCAACTACCCGGGAGACATCTGGGAGGGTCAACGATCAACGAGGGAAACCCGGCATCGGAACTGACCAATGACAGGACGTTGAATCACTGGGAGCACACCAGGGCCCCACCTGAACGCCGAAAAGAATACTAGATTGAGTATCGACCAACCATCGACGATGGAAATTTATCGAAGACTGCTGATTGGACGCGCAGCGTGGTAGCTGTGCTAGCGAAAAGCCACAGATTGCTGGCACAACGGAAAAGCCGGCAATTCTGAGCCGGCCACTGACACGAGTGTTGATTTTTTTTTTTTGTTTGTGGTTAAATTATTTGTCACGTTGCGAAAGCAAAACGACAAGTTTTTTTTTTAATTTTTACGTAAATTCAGCCGCGCCTTGGCGAATTACTCAATTGTACGAGTTGCTTTTATTTGTGAGCCGATCGAACCGAGGTTAGAACTTCTCTCGGGAGTTATTTTATTTGTCAATCGACAAAGGTCGAGAATTCAACGAACGTTTTGGTCCTTTTCCATCGACGGAATTTCCGAGACGCCATCGCCGAGAACCTCTGCCGCCGTCAGCCACGCCGTCACTTTCTGCTGGAGTCACATCTTCACCAGGAAGTCGATTGAACTGGGGTAAGTGCGGTCGCAGTTATTAATACACCTGGTTGACGTCACCGAGTCCGTACTTAATTCGAGGTCGGAGAGGTCGTACCTGTCCGATTTAGAATTATAATTAATTATTAAGTTTTGTTTTGATTTTTTTATTCGATTATTGATGAAGTTTTGTGAAATTGCACACTTTTGAGACGCAATTTTTGTTATTGACGTCAGCCAGGTATTCGGTGCCACAAAAGAAAAAAAATTGTAATCCGCGTAAGGAATGTTGTGTATATTGTCGATTTAGTAGATCAAAATTTGAGAATGCATGCCGAATGAAAATTGGCTCGAATCAAGGGCCATCTACGAGCGTGGTTGTTAATCATACCTCGAGCTTTGTCCCGCGTGTTGCCCGACGGGTAACCAGAGTTACCTATAGTTCAATTACCCGCCGCAATTGATAACTGATCGATTGATTGTGACATCAATAGTCAAACGACGACAAATCGATGCTATTGATAAATTCGACAGTAACATAAACCACGAACCAGTTATAAATTTTTTTTGATAGTTAAAAAAAAAAAATTTTTTTTTACAAAAAAAAAAAAAAAAATTTTTGTTGCTTGTCTATTACGAAAGAGACGCCAAGACGTTTATTTTGTTAATTTTACTTTATTTAATTTTTGAAACGATCAAAATTCGGTTGCCACGATAACTCGATAATTTTTTTTTGTATTGTTAAATCCGAAAAATTTGTTGCTAGGAAGAAAAATACGAAACATATATTTTTGTTGTTTCCAAAAAAAAAAAAAAAAAAAAAAAAAAGAGATTGTTATTACGAAGACGGGCTACGACCATAATATTCGTTTTCTTAAATTCGAAATTTGTTGTTACGAGACAACCAGCGAAACAATTATTTTTTTGTTTTTTTGTCGTTATTTTTTTATTTATCACTTGTTGTAAAAATAGTAAAGCGAGGTCACATATTTTTCTTACTTCGAAATTTTGATTGTCATTGAATAAATACGAACTCATTATTTATAATTTCGATCGTATCCAGAATTTTTTTTTGTTCATTGCACAGTCCCTGCGCATTACTGATTTTCTTTGGTTGTCTCAATGTTTTTTTATTATCCTCTTCGACTAAATCTTCCGCATCGATTTTCCTCTTCGCTCCACGAACTCTAGAATCTCTTCGACGTTGACCTGCCGCCCGACGACGATCAATTGCTGAAGCCGAACCGTGGAACGTCAAGTTCCTGGCGCCCAACAAGCGACGAACCAGGTAATCCAACATTTATGTGGAACTCCCCGGTGCTGTCGACGCCAGCCCGTGAAGAAAACCCCATTATAATATATATATATATATATATATATATATATATATATATATATATATATATATGTAATATAACGCAGGATGTTGCCGCGATTGTGTCTACAGTTCTTGACGGATCTAGATGAAATTTGTTACACATATTCTATGGATAATAACCTTGGATGAGTTCGAAGATGAGCGAAATCCATCAATAAGTTTAGAAATGGCAGCTCTTTAAAATTATCAAAATAGTGAAAATCACGTTTTCGGTGACTTCATTGATATATAACTTTTGATTGAAAAGAGATGCCTAATTTGTGACAAATTCATGTGAAAGCTCATGAAATTACCTTTAATTTGACGTATATAACATTGACATTTTGACTATTTTTAGTTATTTTATCAAAGTTAAGAGTTCTATTGAACCATTTTCAGGCAATGTGTAGTGCAACCGACTTATGAATGTTGAGAATTCTCAACAGATCCTACTGAAATTTAGTATGCAAATTCTTTACACAATTAGCTTGCATGAGCCTTAAAATGAGCGAAAACCTTCGTTTAGTTTTGAAATAGTAGCTCTTCAAAATGATCAAAATAATAAAAATTACGTTTCCGGTGGCTTCATTTATGTATAACTTTTAATACCAAAAAGATAGCTGATTTTTGATAAATTCATGTAAAAGCTTACAAAATTACTTCTAATTTGACGTAAACAATGTTAACTTTTTGACAATTATTAGTTATTTTATCGATGTTCTTCGCCACAAGAAAATCACAATTTTTATAATTTTTGTAATTTTACTTCTGAACAACTTTAGATTGAAAAACGATAGCTTAATTCTAAAAATTTCACTTTAAAGTTGGTTAATTTCTCTTTAATTTATTTTTGAAAAATTTATTTTTTCTCGGGTATCAATGTCAATAATATTTCAAATCAGGAATTCAGGAACAAAACGAATAAATATAACGTCATAAATGTGTAAAGTAAGTAATCATAGCTAATCACTACGATTTTTTTTCCGCCGCTGCCAAATCCAGTTGTAATCCGTTTGTTAGTAACCATTTCGACACTTATTTCCATATTGGCCAATAATAATTCATGTACACTCATTTTTGAACCATCGTCAGTCAGTTGTTTGTTAATCCTAGTAACCTCGTTTGCTGATTTTATTTTTATTCGAAATTTAAAAAATTATTTTGTTATTGATGAATAAAAATTTAAAGAAATAAAATAATATAAAATTTTTTAAACGAATCCCTCGCGACTTTTGAATCATTCTGGAAACACTATGTAAACGGTCTGAAACCCTTCTGTAACCAGACTGATTCCAGAATGTTTCCAGAGTGCGTTTGTGACATTTGTCCATTATGTATCCAGAGTATAACCAGAGTGAATACATATCAAAACCATACTGAATACATAGTGAATCCAGAATGTAACTCGAGTGGATTCATACTATAATCAGAATAAATTCATATCGAATCCATTATGTATTTTGAGTGAGTACATACCATTCTCATACTGAATATATAACGGAATCAGAATGTAAGCTGAGTGGACTTAGAATAAAACCAAAATGAATACACACTAAAACTAGAATGTAACCTGGGTCAATACACACTAATTTCGGAATGAAAGCATGTTGGAAACAAAAGAAGTACATACTAAAACCGGATTGGAAAGGTACAAAAGTTTAAATGTATGCAGGATAATGAAATGAATTGAAACATAGTATTTCAAGTGCATTACTAAATTTTTATTAGTTAAAAATAAATAAATAAATTAATAAAAATTAAAGTTTAACAAAAAACTTTGAACATAGTATAAAAAACGATAAACAATAAAGAAATAATAACTTTTTGCTTATTTTAATTTTTGTCGCTTCTGCTTAACGTGTCTCCTTCTTTTTCAATTCACGCCGGTGCTCATTTAAAAATGCTCCTATCCAAGATTTCAAGTAGATAGTTAAATCATCTTTGGATCCTGGGATCCAAGTTAGTTCTCTCTTTTGTTGCAAGTATAAACATAAATCTGTAATATAGAAAATAATTCATTATTTACAAATGTTTTATTAAAAATTCGATTTGATCTACTGATATTCAAAAAACTTAAAGATACTTTTGAGCGCTTTAAACTGAAAAATTCGTTTTCAAAATTTTAAAATCACTTAAAGTCTACAGAATAATAAATTTTACATTGTGAAAATTTTAATAAAAAATTACAAAAAGATAGTAAAATAAATAGAACTAAAATGTGTAAGTTATAAATAAATTAGGTTCGTATTACCTTTTATTTTTTTGCACTGTTGGTTTGTCACTTCAACATGATTTTCATTCTTGTGACGATCCTTCACGTACATATTTTGTAGAACCTCCAGTGGCCACAGTTGTTTGATGAGTAAGTTGACCCGTTGCCTCATGGTAGATTTTTTTAAAATTACAGCTAAATTTTCAGCACTTATTGCTGTGTCTCCAATGACAACGAACTGGAATTAATGAAGAAAATGATGAAATTTAGTTTGATGAATAGTAAATGGTTGACAATTTTAGATATACATAATTTACACTTACTTCCTCTTCATTTTTAATAATTATCGATTCCGCTAATTTTGGAATGGAGAAAGTAGGCTTCTGATAGTGACCAAGTTGTTGAGAAGGCTGTTGTGGATTAACGCTGACCTGTTTAGGTGTTTTTGAATTAATCGTCTGAAATTATTAATTTTTGGTGCAAAGTTCTCAAATTGGTATTGAGAGAAGCTAATGGCCTGCGGATTATTGTCCTGCTCTTTCGTGAACTTGATGGATTTGATGAGACGTTCCTAGGTGCCGCTGGAGTATTTTCGAAAAATTTCTTTTTTGTAACATTTTCGTCACTTAAAGGACTTGCGGGTTCACTACTGTCACTGATAATCTCCATGGGTGGCTGCCCTTCCTACAATAATAAGTAAATGAGTGAGTGTGACGATTCCAAATGCATTTTAAAAAAGTTTGGAAAATCCAAAAGTACACGCCTCACACGTTCATTCCTTAGAAAGAAAAAAAAATACAGAAAAATATATTCGTTCTATTTTTTTCTACTTTCTAGAGTTATATCGACAGTCAATATCGAATATGATTCTCTACGTAATTCCTATTCGTAAGCAAATTCGAATTTGCTCGTTAGATATTAAAAAATGTATTAGTATTACATGAACGAATGCTTTATGTACTCTCAAATATAATTTCAAAAAGCTATTGAGCAATATCAACAATTACAGTGAACATAACAAATAGGTTACGAAATTACTGTAATTACAATTTTTTTAACTTACGTCACTGTTTATGCCACCTTCATCCTCGCGTGCATCATACTGTGGGACCATATTGCCGTAAAACTCAGATGATTGCTCTTTTATAGTTTTTTTCAACTTTTCACGATCATTCTGTTTAGGAGAAACAACAAAATAAATAATTTATAAATGTATGAAAAAGGTAGATTTTTCAGAACCAAATACGATTGGACTGTCCAATGAATTCGATTTTCACTTTGGGTATTAATTATAAGTAAATACGACTATAAAAAACATCGTTGCCAAATTTCAATGTTATTTTTTTATTATAGCAAAAATTAAACTTACTGCCATTATCACTTTCGGCTTAAATGGAACATTGGATTTGATTGTTGGACTATACTTCGGTATTTTTGTCATAATTATCCGACTCGTAGTAGAGTTGCGTTTCATGAGTTTATATGGATCATCTGCAATAAATGACAGTAATTATAAAAAAAACATAAGTAAAAATGATTCAAGAATGTATTGTAAGCAAGAATTATTTATATACATTGCGTAATAGCGATGAAGCATAATTTATGAACACTCGAAGGATTATAATTCCATATCTTTATTCAATTTATAAACGCAAAAGAAATCTTAACATAGAATTAATCAATGATTAATTACATGAGAAATAATATATTTACTTTTAGAAATAAGCTTCTTTATTAAATAACAAAATTTTAATTTGGATTGTAAGGAACGAATAAGACCACAATAAAAAAAAAATTACGATTCTCTGAAAAATCCGAAAATCTTTTCATAACATTTTAAGGACGTTCATTCGCTACGTTAGAGTCAAATGAGTACTAAATTTTTATGAAATTTATTTAGCTCTTGAAAAATTTTTAATATATATTTAAAATATTGCAGTGATTTATAAATATTATTAATGAATATCAAATATATTTTAAGTATTTATTTGCATATATCAGTAAATTTAAATTGATTACTGATTTGATTCTATTTTCAATATGGTAGAAAGATTACCTAAATAATTTTTAGTATGTCAGTTAAAAAAATTAATACTTAATTACAACGTTCGATAACACCAATTTTTATTACAAATTTTTGAACTTTATATTTGAAAGAATATTTTAAGAAAATCTCTATTACGGTATGTACTTAAATAATATAAATATAATAATTAAAATTAAAAAAAATCTGACGCGTCATAAGACTGTATGTTAAAAGTTTCATTTTCAATCGTTAATAACTTTTCAAAATGATCGATAACGAGTTCCCAAATTTTTAGGAAAAATTTTTATATAATTTAATTTATCGAAACTGAAAAATAACAAATTTTATCGACTGTCAAGTCTCACGGATGAACGTCCTTAAGACTCTACAGGCACTCATCTGAGTTATATATATATATATATATATATATATATATATATATATATATATATATATATATATATATATATTTTGGTTCAACATTTGGATAGGGTAGCTTAACCTTAGCTTTACTAGACACCTCTCTGACTCATATAAAAAATTAAAACATATATCAATTAAAATCAAACCATCTGAGTCCACGAATTTTACGGGAGCATTTCCCAAATTCAAACGCTGGTCCCTCACAAATAAACTACAATCATCTTCGATGTCCTCTATCCCTTCTATAGGCGTTAACTGATCTTCTTCATTTAAACGGTAGATATTGCTTGATGAGACAATGTAACTTTTTTTACGACGGATATCCGTCACAAGACTATATTTGTTCATCCTTAGTAACGATCTGTAAGAAAAAGATGATTTATTATTCGATTATTAAAATGTTAACTGTCAATAAACATGGATAAATTAATATTTATGAATGTTTTACGGACACAATGGAAGTAGTAAAAAAAGTATATACCTACGTTGGTAATTTGCCCTCACCAATTGATTTTTACTTAACTTACATATAAATACGTAATTTTTCTGTTGTCACAAGCTTATGTTGCTTCAAGCACTTTATGATTTCGTCACTAAATTTACGTGATGATCATTTGGGTGTAGCCATCTTTGATTGACTTGAAACTCATGCGCTGTAGAATGCTCTTTGTTGATTTTTTTCGCATGCGTGTATAATTTAAACGCGGCAATTTCAAAAGTTATGAAATACAATCTTATAACATTGTATAAAAATTGGAGAAATTTAATAGAATTTCTTAAAGCATCGCTGATACGTGTTCGATTTTTTTAAATTTAATGAATTTGACATAAATCAATAAAACATATAAAATTATCTTTGAGTCTCTACGATATAGCTTAATACGATTCGATGCTATGAAACTATCTACAAAATAACACAATTAGATCAAGAGTCTTAACTGATCGGAAAAAAATTCGTTCATTCTTTGCATAATTTAAAGATTAAATTAAAAAATTAATCTATCGTCATAATTATCAAAAAAAAATTACATGATATTGTTATTGTCCCTTTATACTTTTCAAATTTTCCCGTAAAAAGTCTGGCGCATCTGCATTCTGCGCATGCGTCAATAATATTTTTTCAAAGGAGATAACCTCTCTTATTACGTTTCATTTAATACACGAGGTTGAGAATATCAACAACTTGTTCAAACTATTTTATAAACACTATAAATTGTTTAAATATTATTAAAATATATATAAACTTTTTACTGTATAATTTTTACATCGCTTCGTAAACGCGTGCTGATATTTATTAACTCTTTGGGCAATAGAAAATACACGTAATCAAAAACTGAGTATTAATAATAAAGACTGTAGGATGGTATTTGTATGTAATCTACATTGAACATAAAAGTGAATCCTAGGTAAGTAAAAAAATGCATTCAGATTGTTTTTCTGTGATGTTTAAACCGTAACTCCGATTCTATAGACCGCTTAATCAAATCTAAAAACACGTGGGAGACCTTGTTCTATCAATTTTCAACCTTAGCGTATACCATCTTTCTATTTAAATCTAGGTCATATTTCATCAAATATTAACGTTTGAAGGATAATCTATTTGTTGTTTAAAATATTCTGCAATATACTAGCTCTAAATTAAAAAATTTTGTTGATAGTCAACTGTGGTCTGTTGAAACGTGGTTACTGTATGACCTTGAATTTGACAACACCCGACAATTGAATTGTTTATCTAGGGATTGCTATAAAATTACTATTTCAATTATAAAAAGAAATAATGAAAAACTTGCACTTGTCCACTGTCTTAATTTCTAGATGTGGAATTTTTTAATTAAAAATCTTTTTCATCATAATTGAATTGCTATAAAAATACAAAAAATTGACAGATGTCTGTTAACTTCAGTATCATTCTACATTTTCAAATTATCAGTATTTTTTTTTTCTATACATCTTCCTGATTAAACAATTTAACCGTCGGCTACCCGCCAAATTCAGGGTTATGATTACCGTTTACCTGTAAATTAAAAAATGGCATTCGAATTACTAATCTTGCATTTATAAATTCTTCAACCAGATTAGCAATGGAGAAGAAATTCAGTAATTCTCGGTTTGCAGTATATAAAAGGCAAAAAAGAAAATTGACTCAATTTTTGACAACGTTTCCACATGGACAAGGTCCATCTATTCCGAAGAAGTTCTTTGAATTACCAGTAAGGTGAAATAATCATTATTTTCATACGATTTCTATCGTTAATGTACATATATAAATATATTTCAAATAACTTTGATGTAATCTTATTCAAACATAAATTCGTACGATACAGAAATCAGCAGACCTCAAAAATAATTTTATTGTTTTATCAAGTTTTCAAATCACACTATGCGATGGGTGTTTATTTTTAATAATATTTAAAGTTATTTAATTATATAAATGCTTCAAGGACGTTCATCCGTGAGACTTGACAGTAGGTAAAAATTGTTACGTTTCAGTTTTGATAAATTTTATTATATAAAAATTTTTCCTAAAATTTTGGGAACTCGTTATCGATCATTTTGAAAAGTTATTAACGATTGAAAATGAAATTTTTAACATACAGTCTTATGGCGGGCCAGATTTTTTTTAATTGTAATTATTATATTTATATTATTTAAGTACATACCATAATAGAGATTGTCTTAAAATATTCTTTCAAATATAAAGTTCAAAAATTTGTAATAAAAAATTAGTGTTATCGAACGTTGTAATTAACTATTAATTTTTTTAACTGGGATACTAAAAATTATTTAGATAATCTTTCCACCATATTGAAAATAGAATCAAATCAATCATCAATTTAAATTTACTGATATTTGCAAATAAATACTTAAAAAATATTTGGTATTCATTAACAATATTTATAAATCACTGCAATATTTTAAATATATATTAAAAATTTTTCAAGAGCTAAATAAATTTTATAATAATTTAGTACTATTCGACTGTAACGTAGCGAACGAACGTCCTTAAAATGTTTCTAATAGTTTACTATATTATTAATGAGTTATTATTAAATTTATAAATTGAACTGGTTATAAGCAATTACAAATAAATTGTTATTGGAATTTTGTTTGATTCATATAACTACATTTAAAAGGACTTCAATAATTGACTCGAACTTGAACTGGTCAGGTGTTTTTCGTATTCAGAGTAAGACGTACATGGAAAGTAATATAAAAAATGCTAACACATTGAAAATTTTTCTGTCTACTGATGAAAGTATATTTATGTATTATCCCTCATTAATATTACTCATCGATATGTTTTGAAATTGGTGGACTTTTCAATAATTTCAATTCTTTTTTGTGTATGTGTAGATATATAGTTCACATGGAGTGAGAATTTATTACCTGTGTTTGCGTATGATTTCAGAATCCTGAACATGCCGAAAATATGGATGTTAAACCTACTAATGACCTAGATGTCAGTAGTTCTGATGGTCTTTGCGGTGAAGATAATTATGACACTGAAATTGGAGAAGAAGCAGAAAATGATGGTGCATTTCATCATGACGATGATGTTGAAGACGATGAAGAAGAAAGAGAAAAAGAAGAAGAAGAGAACGATGAAGAAGAAGTAGAAGAAGAAGAAGAAGAGGACGATGAAGAAGAAGAAGAGAACGATGAAGAAGAAGATGAAGACGATGACGGAAATGAAAGCAAAAATAATTGTGATGAAGCTAAAAAACCGAAGAAGCCATTTTTCGGCGGAAATAACGATGCAAATGCAGATGTTCCCTTGATTGCTAAACGTTATAAGACTGCAAAAGATCACGTCCTTGCTGAAATCGCTGTATCATGTAGATTTCAATTATCATATGCAGCTACAATTGAAAACTTGAAGTGGATTAAATCTATGTATTATGACAATACAATACCTACAACTAAAGATGGGTTATGGAAATTTCTAAATCGCAGCGATGATAGTCTGACATATCATTATTATTGCAAGTTATGTCAGGACTATTTAGGCGTAAAATGCGAAATAACAAAAAAATTGTCTAGACAGTGTGAATGTAAAGCGTGTGGGCCTCATGATAAGTTCGAATGTAATTTAAGTTACTTCATATACGTGAGTTTATCAACACAAATTCTGGAATTACTGTCTATACCCAACATCAGTGAGTCGTTAAAATATAGATTTAACCGAACAAAGAGAGATCCGGAGGGTTACGAAGATATTTATGATGGCGAAGAATACAAATCACTATGCAAACGTGGCAAATTTTTGGCAACATGGTATAATTTCTCATTAACTATGAATACCGATGGATGCAATGTGGCAAAGTCTTCTAAATCAAGTGCATGGCCGATTTATGCTGAGATCAACGAGCTACCTCCACATATGCGAAAGAAACATATGCTTCTTGCGGCAATATTCGTGGACAATACACATCGAATAATGAATCATTTATTAATAGTCCATCGGCTGAAGAGGGAAGCCCGTGTACATTTTATGTCCATGGAAAATTCCAACGAATTCTTACGTATTTTGGGTCAGGGATTACGAATATCGTATTTAATTTTATGGAAAATGGTGCAAACAATTGTTATTAACAATTTAATTGTTTAAACCGGTATAACTCAGGAACGGCTAATTTGACGGGGAAGTTTATTTGAAAAAAAGTGTTTAAAATTAAAAAACCAATAAAAAATGTTCTAATCGATTTTTTGATAAAGTTAATATTTTCAAAGATATCGCAAAAAACGATGAATAGCGGTAGGACCTCTCTGTCGCGCGCACGCAACCCGTGGACTCAATCGGCTAACGACGAGTAAAAATAAAATACAAAGACGAAAAAAAATTAGAAGCTCGGTGTAGACAAGAGATTAAGAAAAGAAACTTATGAGAGTCATAAAGGAGACTCTACAGAAGATATCTAGACCCATTATCAATCGATCCACCCCATAGACACAGAAAAACAGCCCCATAAGTGGCTATTTTTAGCTAATTTTAACGGAATTTAAGCTTTAAAAATTCATTCCTTAGTGTCCACGGGAGATTAAGAGAAAAAAACTGATGGGAATCATAAAGTACACCCTAGAGAAGATTTTCAGGCCTATTATCGATCGATAAACCCCATAGAAACCGAGTAACAGCCCTATAAAAGGGGGTTTTTTAATTAAATTAACTGAATTTCGGCTTTAGAAAATTCAATCCTCGGTGTCCACCTGAGATTAAGGACGGAAAATCATGGGAATCTTCTAGGACACTATGCAGAAGATTCCCAGACCCATAATCGATAGATTAACCCCGTAGACACCGAGTAACAGCCTCATAAAAGTCGTTTTTTAAGTAAATTGACAAAAAATTGACTGTTAAAAATTTATTTCTCGGTGTCTACGAGAGATTAAGGAAGAATCCTCATGGGAATAATAGAGTACACCCTAGAAAAGATTTTTAAACCCATAATCGATCGATTTACCCCATGGACACGGAGGAACATCCCCATCAGTGGCTATTTTTAGCTAATTTCAGCGAAATTTCAGCTTTAAAAATTTATTTCTCAGTGTCCATGGGAGATTAAGAGAAAAAAACTTATGGGAATCATAGAGTATACCCTACAAGAGATGTCCACATCCATAATCGATCGATCAATCCATGAACACTCAGTAACAGCCCCATAAAAAAACTTTTTTTAAAAAAATTGACAAAAAAATGATAGTTTTTGTTGGTTTTTTACTTTTAAAATTTTTATTTTTAAACAAACTTATCTGTGATAAATCAGCCGTTCTTGAATTATATCGGTTTAAATAATTTAATTGTTATTAACAATTGTACCTACTATCAACGAGCAAAATAACCTAGTTTTCCGTAATCCCCGGCAAATATTGCGATCATATCAGTTATCTGAACCCGGGGTCCTAAAAATGCATACGGGCTTTCCCCTTCAGCCTTAACAATTCTTTCAGTGAGAGTGCACCAAACAGGGTCTATACATTAAGTAGATCCTTTTTTTTTATATATATATCTAAAAAAGTTTTCCAAAATATTTGCAATAACTTGCTCTTTTCCTTCTTTTTAACATTTAATTTTTTCAAACTATATATATTACTATATTTTTACATTTAATTTTTCTAATTATTGTTTTATATATGCGTTTTGGAATGATTCATTATATTTCTAACAAATGTTATTATTATTTGAACTACTCTTTCTTTCAAACTTTTGTTGAAGACAAAAGAATTGAGATGAAATTCTACATGTTAACAAAACTCAGTGTCAAATGAGTGCGACTTGCTTCTAACGAGCCGACAACGTCCGAGTCGAAGTCAGCTTCTGCGTGTCTATGCGTATAGCTATTGTTCGAGCGCGAGTTGACTGTTTAACTCGTTGAATTTCGTTCCTATTGTTCATATGTGTATCAGGTTACACATATTTCACGAGAGAATTAACCAATCACAATCGAGGAAATTCTTTAAGTTTTTTTTTCTGTTAAGAAAAAACTCAGTAGTTTTCACGCAGTTGATCAGTGAGTATCTGCATTAAGTATTGCTATACTTTACCTATACTTTTTACTTTTCTCAAGTACATGGTAAATAAATCATTTGAGATTGATTATTTTTTTTTGTGACATGTTTAAGTTTTATTTTTTAATAATTTTTAAATTTTACTCTGTGTATCTCTTGAAATATCAGTACTTTTTGTGACTTGTTTGTTTTATATTCTTCATATACATTTTATCCTTTACATTTATTTATTTATTAGTGTTTTTAGTGTTATGTTGGTTTTTGATTCTCAAATTACTTTTTTTCTTGGTATATTTATGTGATTCTATTTAATTAATTACAACTAAAATGTCGGGATCTAATTCAAGTGCAAACCCTTTAGAAAATAAGTGTATTATTTGTCTGCAAGATCGAATAAAAAAAGATCGAAATAAATCTCAGTTATGTGACTTAACGAAAGCTCAAAAACTAATAGATGCCTTCAAAAAAACTACAGAGGTAAAATATGAATTTCATCGTTCAATTAAAACACCTCAAGAATTACTTGCGAATAAAGTTTTGTATCATCCCAATTGCATGCGGAAATTTGAACTTTCTTCTGAAAGAAGTGATTGTACAGTGTCAAGTAATTCATGCAGTAATTTAAACGATCACAGTGAGAACGCCAGTGGATTTTCTTCAAGCAACGATGTGTATGAATTTAGTTCTGATAATGAAAATGAAGAAAATAGTTCACTTAACAGCTTTATGAGTCACAACGTTCACAATCGGAATGAAATAAGACAAAAGAAAATGACGGCTATTAAAAATGCTATCGAATCTGTTTTACCCCAAGTAGATGCCGGTGAAATTTTACAAATAAACTTGATTACAAAAAAAGTTAATCAAACACTAGGTTCAGAAGCTCAGATTCATAATCGAGATGTAAAATCATTCATGGAGATATATTATAATGATTCCATTGATTTCACTGCATCTTCTCGGTCAAATGAATCGACTTTATTTTTTAAAAGTTCTTTGACACGGGATGATTTGATTAGGAAATTAGCTTCAATTGACGTAATTAAAGAAAGCGCTCAGTTAATAAGAAAGTCACTATTGGCTGAAGATTTTGATTTAAATGACAAATTCTGTGATAAATTCGACTTGCAAGAGTCATGGAATCGAATTACAATGCCAAGTCACGTGGAACGATTTTTTTCTGTAGCATTTGATTGTCCGCAAGCGCAGATTAACAAAAGTTTTGTCGATATCACTTCATCAAATGTAGACGCAGACAATGATCAAAATTCTGCCAATTTAAACCTCAGAATTAAAAGTTTGTACCAAATGATGTTTTTTACGCTGCATGGTGGACGCAAACGAACTCCGTTACACATGTTAACTGGAATTAGCGTTCATTCGATCTGTAAAAGCGCATCATTGATTACCAGTTTGAATCGAATCGGTGTTTCGATGTCGTACGATGATATTCGTCGCACTCGCTCACGATTAGCTGCTTTTACGATTGAACGAAGTCTGGGTAATGTTCCAATACCATCACACTTTGATCCAGAAGAATTTACTGTGGCAGCATTTGATAATTTCGATCACAACGAAAATACATTATCGGGATTAAATAGTTCTCACGATACTGTTTTCGTATTATTTCAAAATCGGCCAAAAAATACTAACATGAAACCTAAAATTAACGACACTGAGATTTCAAAGATGAACAAAACTTCAGTATACATGCTAGATTGCCAAAAATTGAAAAGTTTTGAAAAACCAGATAAGATTACCCTTTCACCGGAATTTAAGTTACGAACGCTACCAAATATCGATCCTTCACTTTACCAGAAAACTACAAACGATATTCTATGGGTCCTAAGTAGAGTAAATATTTGTGAAATTTCAACTTCAATACCACCAACAACAAGTATACAAATGATTCCTTCCTGGGCGGCGTTTAATAGTTTATTAACAGTAGACTTACGGCCGACTAAAATAGCTGGTTATCTCCCAGTTTTACCATTTCCAGTTACGGAATATTCGACTGTTTATACATCTTTATGTAATTTTAAAAACGTTCTTACTCAATTGAAGCAAGACTGCCTTCCAGTATTTTGTGATGAAGGAGTCTATAGAATAGCGCGTCATATTAAATTCGAGCGATCAGAAGAATTTGTAGATATTTTTGTAATGTTGGGATCATTCCATATGGCCAAAGTGGGATTAACCTGTATTGGAAAATATTTGAAAGGAAGTGGAATTGAACAAGTTTTAATAGAAACCGAAACGTTTGGACCAGGAACAACCGATCAAGTTTTAAGTGGCACGAATTATTCGAGATCTTTTAAAGGGTTTACGTTAGTTTCAGAAGCTCTGCAACGATTACAATTGAAAGAATTCCTTAAAATTATCACGATTGATAAGTACAGTAATGATTTCAGTGACTTTAGTACCTTTAGAGATCTTTTAATTGAAGAAAGCCATGTTGAAGCTAGGGCTATGTATCAGCTTTTAGAAACAAAATCGAGTAATTTCCGAAATGATTTTGAAGCTTTTATTGTTAAGAGTTGTTCCGAATCATCATTATTTTTATTTTGGAATAATGTGATCGTGATGACAGATTTAGTTAAAAACTTAATTAAAGCCGATAGAACTGGTGATTGGGATTTACATGTGGAGACCGTTATGAAATTACAGCCATTATTTCACGATATGGACAGAACAAATTATTCTCGTTGGTCATCGGTGTACATCGCAGATATAATAAATCTCCAACATACAAATCCTGATCTGTATAAACGTCTGAAAGCTGGTCATTTTACTGTTAAAAAATCCAATACTCCGTTTACTTCAATTGCTGTTGATCAAGGATTAGAGTGTTCGATTAATCGTTCCGGAAAAGATTCTGGTGGTATAATTGGTTCAACAGCTAAAAAAGATTATGTTACGACATGGAATTTAGTTTATCATGAGGAGCTTGACATAAAAAATCTTTTTCGTCAACTTACATTAGTCGATGAAGACAATTATGAACTTTACCATCACGAGTTTTCTTCTTCTTGCACAAAAACATCGGAGTTGTTAGTGTCCAACATAGTAAAATATATTGAGAAGTATACAAACCCATTTTTGATCCAAGAAGATAATAGTTTACGTAACATAATTACTCAAGAAAAATGTTCTGAAATTGTTAGTCATGGTTTATTAAAAATTTGGGACGTAGGTTGTAATACTTTTAAAAACTTCTACACACAACGGATTCTTCTTCAAAAAGAAGATCTATCTGAAACTATAAAAAAAATAAAACTAAAAACTATGGATTTTAGAGAAAATCAACCAAAAAAACAATTAAAGCCGAAACTAGATGATTTAAAAGAAGCTCAAAAGTATATAATCTCGCAGTGGAACGTCAATATCCTCGGGAATCTTTATTTTCTTACCAGCTATCCGCAAATAAAATGTTATTTAATAATGAAGGGTTCATGAATGCTGCAGTAAATTCTCAATTAATTGATGAACTCAAGAAGAAAGTCAAAATTCAAGATAGCAGTACAAATGCAGTGGATACGACAACGTGCTTGATATTCCGCACTTTAGATTTGTGCAGAAAGATTAAGTTTAAAAATTTGAAAACATTTCAAGACTACCGTGAACAATTTACTGAATTGTTGCTTGTTGAAATTTCTTGTAAACCACAATTAACCCGGATAGATTTATTATTTGAGTGTTTTCAACAAAAATTACCTACAACTGAAGTAATGTAAGTATGACGTTTTCTCATATTAATTTCGTAATTATCTTGATTAATAAAAAAAAAAGACATTATTATTTTAAGTATCGGGTAAACAAAAAAATGAAAGGGTTATAAGACTTTTTTGAGTATTAATTAAATATCTATGAAAAATATCGTAAAAGAGCAAAAATTTTTAATTGATTAAGCGAAAAGTCTATAATTTAGTATTTAGTTTGCAGTAGAAATAAATTTGTTCAAAGCTAAGCTGATGATTGAAACGTTACTATGGACGTATGTACATTTTACACTCGCATATTATATTTTTAATTTGTAATAAAACACTTATTTTTTTTCTAGATCCAATAAGCAGTCGTTTGAAATTCATTCGATTGGAGATGAAACTCCAATACCATCAAGTGAAAGTAATTTTTACAATAATTCTGAAAACGTGAAATTACTACAGGTGTATTTAATTAAACATTTGGAAAAGTCGATTCCAACGTTGGTACGTCAGCATGAAAAATTAAAAATTTTTTCAAACAGTATGCCTAATTCTGCAGCTCACGATATGAATGATGAATGCATTGCTCACATTCAATCTGCGACTAAAAATAAACACACTGAAATAAAAATTACTTATGTAGATTGTGATTTATTAGTGATGGTAATGTATTTCTGGAAAAATTTTAAAATGAATGGTTTAAAAGTAAGTGATAAAAACTAATTTTCATTTAAATACAATTAATTAAATAGTTTATTTTATAAATGACATCATTGTTACAGAAATTATGGATGGAATACAAGTGTGGTCGGAGTACAAAAATAATTCCTGTCGAAATTCTCGTGCAAAATTATAATCAGAGCTTCCGTCAGGTGCTACCAGCTATGCATTTTCTTACAGGATCATTCTATACAAGCAAAATTGGTACAAAGCTCAAAGCGATAGAAGCCAACCCGCTAAAATATCTGGAAAATTTTGCTACAGGTTAGTAATAATAAAAAATGCGAAACTTTCATCGCCCTAATTACTTAAGTCAAATAACTTTATTTTATCAATAGACGTACAACAGTTGGATCTGGGAGATATTCTTAAAGCAGCTGAAACCTATCTAGTACGGGTTTTATATAAAAAAGAAACATGTGAAACATTCAACGACTTAAGGGTTTCGTTATTTAAATCAGGCAAAATTACGGTAATAACAGAATTACCTCCATGTAGTGAAGAGATAACATACCATATTCGAAGAGCTTATTATATCACCTACAATAAGATGTGGATGTTCAGTTCGGAAAAAATAACCTCGATCCTGTAGACTTTGGCTACGAACAAAAAGATCAAAAACTAGTACCAAAGCGAAGCGTATCACTTTATCCACCCATTGACGAATTACCCCCGCCATGTCATTGCAAAAATTGTTCAAGAAAATGTAATTGTAGAATTAACGGAATGTTATGTTGCTCTTTTTGCAGGTGTGTAAATGAAAAGAGCTGTCAAAATTACATATTTTGCTCAACAGAATAAAAGCTAGTTTAGTAAAAAAACCTTAATTATTTGTGCAGTTACATTCTCTTCTTTGTATTATTTTTACAGTTACAGAGTCGGTCAGTTGTAAACTAACTGAACTAAGAAGAATATTGGAATACCGAAATTCTGACTTATAAGCTAGAAACCGCTACTTTTGGAGCTGTTTCTCCATAGATATGGGAAGAATCCATCAATTATGGGTCTCGAAATCATCTATGGAGTCTACTCTATGATTTCCATGAGTTTTCTTCCTTTATCTCCCGTGGACACCGTGGAATAAATTTTGAACAGTCGATTTTCGTTCAATTAACTCGAAAAACGACTTTTATGGGGCTGTTACTCGGTGTCTATGGGATTAATCGACCGATTGTGGGTCTGAAAATTTTCTGTAGGGTGTATTTTATGATTCCCATAAGTTTTTTTCTCTTAATCTCCCGTGGACATTAAGGAATGAATTTTTAAAGCTTAAATTCCGTTAAAATTAGCTAAAAATAGCCACTTATGGGGCTGTTTTTCTGTGTCTATGGGGTGGATCGATTGATAATGGGTCTAGATATCTTCTGTAGAGTCTCCTTTATGACTCTCATAAGTTTCTTTTCTTAATCTCTTGTCTACACCGAGCTTCTAATTTTTTTTCGTCTTTGTATTTTATTTTTACTCGTCGTTAGCCGATTGAGTCCACGGGTTGCGTGCGCGCGACAGAGAGGTCCTACCGCTATTCATCGTTTTTTGCGATATCTTTGAAAATATTAACTTTATCAAAAAATCGATTAGAACATTTTTTATTGGTTTTTTAATTTTAAACACTTTTTTTCAAATAAACTTCCCCGTCAAATTAGCCGTTCCTGAGTTATACCGGTTTAAACAATTAAATTGTTAATAACAATTGTTTGCACCATTTTCCATAAAATTAAATACGATATTCGTAATCCCTGACCCAAAATACGTAAGAATTCGTTGGAATTTTCCATGGACATAAAATGTACACGGGCTTCCCTCTTCAGCCGATGGACTAAAAACTATATGATTCTGTTTTTAAATTTTTACTTCAGAAGTGTTCGAATTTGCATGAAAATTTTAAAAAAGTAATTTGTAATTTTGAGGAAAGATTGATTGTAGCCATCCGAAAAAATTTTGAAAATATAATAATAAGTGGATCTTTGATTCATTTTATAAAGGTAAAAAAAAAAGGATTAAAAATCATCTTTGTACTGGCAAAATTTTTATTTATTATTAATTAAAAAATTATTATTTAGTTATTGAATAGAAAATGGCTCATGCTAAGCCTTCCAGAAAGTTTTGAAGACGAAATTTGTATCGTTAGTTGTTTGCTAAAAATTTTACCGGCAGTTAAAATTAACGAAGCTTTAAACATCATACATGAAAAGGCTGAAATTGGAGCCGATAAGAAGGAAAATTTACTTTTGTACTCGAGATTCGTTCGTAATTGTGAGCCTTTCATTACGAATGAATTATTTATTGGTGACAATCGAGATAAAGCAATTAACCCGGCGGAGTTATTTTTAGTAGAATTAATTACTAATCTGGGTGGTCACAGAGACATTTACTCATTTTTGGGTAAGTTTTAATTTTAAAAACATAGTTCATATTAAATTTTAATAATTTTTACTTTTTAGACGACCTAAAGTTATACATTAAAAAAACTGAAATTCAAATTACTAACACAAAATTTTTAAAAAATAAAAACCTAATATGCATTAAAATAAACTATGACTACTTCAAACAAAGTTAATGAAGGATAAAATTAACTTAAAACATTTCATCAATGAATTCAAAAAAACTGATTTACACGAACTTATAATGATTCAATTAAAGTGGGCACAATGTACGTTAATTTTGATTAATATAATTTTTTAAATTACTTATTTTTTAATTTTTATTTATAGATACTGACGATACTGGAAAATTGACCGGGGTTCCAAATTTAAAAACGTATCTCGTTCATCCTCCCACTGTTAATCGTAATAACTATATTTTAATTCAAACAAAAATGGTTATTTATCAAACAATTATTTATTTTTCAGAAAAAGTAATTAATCCTTGCTTGTACTGCTTGTCAGTAGAAGCATCAATTCAAGTTAGAGAATATTGTCACTTTATTGCATGCTACTTGTGCTGGATTAATGGTTTTTATGGGTACGAGAGGCGAACTTGTCCAGTGTGTCGGCAAAAATACAATATTGTTAATATAATATTATTTATGTTTGAGGGCGAGAATTTTCAAAAGACGTCATCACACATCTTACTTACATTGCTTGTTATCGTTGATTTACAATGATTATTTTTGTTTAAAAAACTAAAAATGTATTACTCTTCTGAATATTTGTGGGCACATGATTAAAAAAGATGTAAGTAAGAAGTAAGTAAGAAGTAATTATTAATAATTATAATTATATAATCATTTCAATGTTGAAATAATTTATTAATTAATAATATTTTTTTTCAGGGACTTAGGCCGAAGACGACCTCCTAATTAGCTTAAGACTTCATAAATACGATAGGACACATGAATTTACAGATCTGTACATTAATCACGATGAAATTTGGCGGTAAATTTTTTAATTACAATTTTCTGATATTAACTAAATAATATTTGTCTCGAATTATTGCTGATTACTTGTCAATGTTATTAAAATTAATTAATTTCTTTCTTTTATTACAGTAAAGTTGCTGAAGAGCCAATTTTTGTTAAGCGTGAAAAAAGTGCTGCAGATATCAAAGAACGCTTCTCAGATCTGTTGGACGATTTTTTGGTAAGTTGAATTGTAATTCTTTTTATTTATTATTAATTATCATATATTTCTGTTTAGTATATCGCGTTACAAATGCCATTAGGGCATATAAAAATTATATTTTTTTTTAAATCCAAAAAACATTTTCATTTTTAAAAAAAATTTTTTTTTGCATTGCTCTTCATTTTATATAAAAATAAGTTCATTCCCGAAAAATTTATTTTTTATACGCCCTTATGGCTCCCGGGACCCACTTCGGATGCCATAAAGGCGTATAAAAAAAAAATTTTTTTGGGAATCGACGTATTATTGTGTGAAACGTAGAGAAATAAAAAAAATTTTTTTTCTTTAAACTAATAATTTTTTCAGAAATTGAATTTTTTTTTTAATTCAGAAAAAAATTTATAAAAATTTTTTTTATACATCCTCATGGCACCCGAAGTGAGTCCTGGGAGCCATAAAGGGGGATAAAAAAAAATTTTTTATCGGGAATCAACGTATTTTAATATAAAAAGTGCAGAAATGGAAAAAAAAATTTTTTTAAATAAAAATCTCTTTTGGACTTGGAAAAAATAATAGAATTTTTTTTATAATACATCCTTATGGTACCCGAGGTGGTTCCCGAGAGCCACAAGGGCATATAAAAAAAATTTTTTTTTCTCCAGGAATCAACGCATATTTGTTTTAAACGTGCAGAAATGCAGAAAAAAAATTTTTTTTAATTAAAAATTTTTTTTGGACTTGTAAAAAAAATTAAATTTCAAAAAAAAATTTTTATTTTGAGAGAATTATTTTTTTGCATTTCTCGACGTTTCAGGTAAAAATAAGTTGATTCCCGAAAAAAAAAATTTTCATACGCCCTTATGGCATCTGGAACGCGATATAAAAAAATTTTGAAATTTAATATAAATTAAAATTTAATGCTATTTTATTTTTTATGTTTGCAGGTCTTTTATAATCGCTCTGCGCATCAACAAACCCTGACTGAAAAACCGTATCACTACCAACGATTCAGTTATTTCATAGTCTGGTGCAAACAAAAAGTGGCTTGTGGTGGGGCCTTTTAAAATCGCAGCATTTTTTTTTTTTTAATTTAATTATTATTTAGAGTCAGTTTTAACTGCTGCGCGCTTGGAGCTAGTTACAGCTATTTACTGTTTTTATAATGATTACAATTGTTTCTATTTGTATTATTGTTAATTTTAATTAGTTAATAGCAATTTTTGTATAAGTGATGAAAAAGTTAGAAAAATAAAAAAAAACATCACATAAAATCTACGCCTTATACTACTCGGCTAAAAGAGAATTGACTCGTCACCGGTTAAAAGAGAATTCACATTTACAAACTATAATTTTTAATTTAGAAAAAATTTTCAGTCAGTTGCCATTTTTTTTTTTCAAAATAAAAATTTTTTAAATCCTTTACGTAAAACGAAAGCTACATCCAAGTTTCAAACCAGCAGGAGCTATATATTAAATATTTAATATTTTTAACTTCCCGTTAAGAAAATTGAAAATTTTCAAAAATCGGGAAGTTATTGGTTTAACCCCGTTTTTCGAAAATCGAGTTCTCATCAGATCTTGACGTTTCAAGATCCTAGGAAGCTTCCCTGAGTGTTTTCGCGATGACCTCCGTATGTCTGTATTCCTCTGTGGATGATAAGGGGATGACTGAATCAGAAACGCGTAGACATTACTTCAATCCAGTGCATTTTGCATCTCACGACGACCTACTCCTGGTTACTGGTCCCTTTCTGCGGTCATTTTTTTAGAAGACGCTGCGCGTAGGCTGCAACAGCTGACCAGTTTTCTTATTTTATGAGCATGCAGGATATCAAGCTCTCGGGAGAGAGCGTGGTGCCTATAATTTTTTCCTGGCAGTATTTTGACATTGTCGTGGGGTGCAGGTCCATCTTAAAAAAATAAATGTTGAACTGTCCATGCCCTGTCAATAGCTGAGTAAGGAAGAAGTCTGTGTCCTCGTGCTTCATAGAGAGAGCCAGACGTTGATGTTTCGGATCAGGCGCGCTGTCCATCTGCCCGTCTCCCCTGACGTCCATTGGTCCTGCCACTCTAGCTGCGTTTCAACCTTTATCCTTGTTCTTGCCTCCTTCATGTTTTATCCAATGGTGTTAGCGTCATAAAGTTTTGTTCTCTCGAGCGCTAGTAAGACTATGGGCGCGGCTCCCGTAATGACCAATACAGCCGCTTCGGCGAGTTATGTTTGGCGAGCTTCAGGTTATGCTTATTAAGCTAAGTCTCGACGGCGTCAATGGTTTTCTGAACTAGCAGTTCGCCCTCTTCTACGCTGTCCACCACTATAGTGGCCGCAACGTTGTCTGCAAAGCCTGTTAGCTCTACTTGCTCTGGCAATGGGATTTCAAGAAACCCGTCGTAGTCTGCGTTCCATAGATCGGGTCCCATTATTGACCCTTGCGGCACTCCAGCCGTTATGGCGTATTCTTCTGGGCCTTCAGTAGTTTCCACTATTAGCTTTCTATCCTCATGGTAGTTGTCGACTAGTGCCAGATTCTCTGGCTCCGCGTCAAACTTGTGCGCCAGAGGTGTGTGTGTGTGTGTGTGTGTGTGTGTGTGTGTGTGTGTGTGCGTGTATTAAGATAAAAAAAACTAAGTCAATCACCGCAAGCCCGGTCACAATCGATTCATCCGTTCGTGAGTTATCGTTGTCGAAAGAAAACCGAATAAAGTGTTTTTTCGAAATTACTTCAAAATTTCTGGCTCGATCGATTTAGACTTGAAGATTCTTTGGAAAAGCTTTAAAAAGTGCGTCGAATGCCGCCAACCGCGTAACAATCGCTTCATTCATTCAAAAGTTATTGCAGTTAGAAAATTCAAAAAATGGTGTTTTATTAAACGTCTATCAGACTTTTGAGCTCGGAGAGCTGAAAAACATCATAAATGCAATTTTAAGCACTTGGGTATGGAATTAGCGGGAAGTTACAGGGATGGCTTTTAGGGTCAACCGGTTTCCTAATTTTTTTTAATATTTAACGCCCTTGCACTGTTCTTAGTGAGTAAAATTTATACTCATAAAATCCGTTTTAAACCTATAAAAATTATACATTAAAAGTTTTAAGTTTTCTTAATTTTTAACATCCACATACAGCCCTTTGAGTGTGAAAAGTTATAAAGTTCGTTCTTAATAGATTGCAACATGATTATAAAATTATAAGACATTTCGTGGAAATCTTTTTTTTAACCGATATTCATTTTGACAGTTTAACTTCTGGACAAATATTCATTTTTACAGTTTAACTTCTTGACAAATATTCATTTTTACAGTTTAACTTCTGGACAAATATTCATTTTTACTGATTAACTTTAATGCAGATGTTCATTTTTATTGATTTATTTTGATAGAATTTCATTTATTCAAATATCCATTCGGACAACTTTTATTTGTACCGATCATCATATTTACAAATGTTTATTTATACACAACCTCAAAAATACTAATGATCATAATGTCATTTATTCATAAAATCATTTCTACATTTATTCATTACCTTTATTTATCTGCAATTTCATTTGTTCAAATTATTATAATACAGTAGTTTTTTATTATTATAATGTAGTTTTTTTTTACATAAGGATCTATCTTTTTAAATACATAAGTTCATTAAGTGAATGTTTGATTTATTTTTTTATACACTTTTATTATTAATCATTTATTCAAATGATATTTTTCATTAACTAGTAAATTTATAAATTTTCATTTATAGTTACGTTCATTTTTCCATTTATACTTTTGGAATTAAAATCAAATAAACATATTATTAGTTGTACGTATTTTTAAAAATAGGGAATTTTATTTGTTCAGTTGGTCATTTGAACAACTGTAAAATTGAACAGATGATCTAGTTTGCATAGAATCATGTTTATTTATATACAATTATACGTAAATTTTTCTGTGCTTTTATTCATTTATATTCATCAGCAATTTTACAAACTTTCATATTTATTTGGACAAATTTTCATAAATCCAAACTTTCATCGATACCAAAGCAACACGAGCAGGCATAAATTATTGTCTCTTATTTTACATAGTTGCACACACACACACACACACACACACACACACACACACACACACACACACACACACACACACACACACACACACACACACACACACACACACACACACACACACACACACACACACACACACACACACACACACACACACACACACACACACACACACACACACACACACACACACACACACACACACACACACACACACACACACACACACACTATCGCAAAAATAGTCAGGGGAGCTTCTGTGAGATAAATAGTTTTTTAACAAAAAATATAGTAAATAATGCTTTTGATTAACTCACGACCTAGTTCGTACTTTACCCATATAATTTGTTCAATAATTCAAAAATTCTAAAACGCGTTTAACGGAAAAATATTTTTTAGTTTTTAAAGTATAATCAGCCCATTATACCTCTCAAACACTTCGAAAGTTGAAAATGTTGAAGACCGATTTTGCCTCCAAATATTTTTGGATATTGAAAATATCAGGGGGCCCGATTTGCCCCCCCCCCCCTGCCACTTGAAAATATTTAAACAACTATCTAGAATCTCACAATTGATGTCGTACGGCGTAATCTACGACACAGTGTAAACTTGAGTGATGTCAGTGTCTAAATCGGACGACATCTTTTATTCATGTCCAGATTGTCTCTAAGATTTTTTTAACTGAATAGTATTTATTTATTATTTATTCATTTATTTCTTTAATATTTATTTACTCATTTATTTATTAAAAAATATCCATTCATTGAATATAAAATTATATGAACAATTATGGAGAACGTCGCAATCGATGTCGTACGACGTAATCTACGACACAGGGTAAACTTGAGTGATGTCGGTGTCTAAGTTGGACGACATCTATGGTCAATCCCAGATTGTCTCAATGATTTCTTTAATTAAATAGTATTGATTCATTTATTTGTTTAATATTTATTAATTATATATTTATTTATTAATACATATCTACTTATTGGGTAAAGAATTATTTAAACAATTATCTAGGATGCCGCATCACGACGTGATCTACGACACAGTGTGAACTTGAGTTAAATCAGTGTCCAAGTCAAACGACATCTATGAATCATTCCCAGATTGTCTCCAAGATTAATTCAATAAATTATTATCTATTTATTAAGTATAAAATTATTTGAACAATTATCTATAATGTCGCAATTGATGTCGTACGACGCAATCTACGAAACGGTGTGAACTTGAGTGATGTCGGTGTCTAAGTTGATCGACATCTGTTTCTATGATTCAATCCTAGATTATCTTCAAGATTTGTTCAATAAAATAGTATCCATTTATTAAGTATAAAATTATTTAAACAATTATCTAGGATATCGCAATTAATTGTACGACATAATCTACGACATAATGTAAACTTGAGTCATGTCAGTTGATGTCGGTGTCTAAGTCGGACGACATATTTAATTCGAGTCCAGATTGTCTCAAAGATTTCTTTAATTAAGCAGTATTGATTCATTTATTTATTTGATATTCATTATTTATATATTTATTCATTAATAATGTTATGTCCACCCCAAAAATTTTTCTTTAAATTCAAATCACCGGCACAGATGGAAGGCCTCTCCATGCGCGAAGGCCACAATAAAATATAAGCTACGCGATTGCTGGTTGACTAGCGGGGACTTCTGCAATCTCAGCACCGCAAGTATTTAAAAAGGCGATCAACAGCCAACGCCTTGCCTGTGAGCAATCAATTCGACTTCCGCGTTTAATTGACGAGCCCGTACCTTGTAAAAGTCCCTTATCTTAATTTGCGCTGCACTTAAGACGAGTTCAGACTCGGTTCAACCGGCAGGCCACGTATTAGTTATTAATTACAATCTTAGAGAACCGGAATTTCAAAGTTCTAATTTGCACTGCACTTAGGCGAGAATCCGGGCAGTAAGTTAAAATATCATTAAAAAGCTAAATTTGCGCACTTTACCCTACGGGGGACTGGAGGACGTTAGCTCAATTACAATTACTAAAATTCATTAAACTAAATTACCTAAAAATCAAATTGTGTAAGTTCGACGTTTATAAAAATAAATCTGAGTAAGAGTGAAATCCGTTTTAAATCAGTTCAGTTCACAAGTTAAGAAGCCCTTAGAATAAGCAGCCCAATCCCATCCTAATCCATCCGCTGCAAGGACCAACCACAGGACCCAAGTCAGGAAAAGGCGCTAACAGCTGCCCTAAAACCACGGATCTGACCATCAACAAAGTTCCTGTTCCCTTTCCGAGTCCCAAGTCCGAGTTGATTAACACCAAACGGAATTTGCAATCGTTACTCCTGTCAACAAAATTTATTTTAACTCAGTATTGAGAAATAAAAAAAAAAATTTAATTTTTTTTTTACTAACTAAGCAATACTAACATTAAATTTTATATAC
Source organism: Cotesia typhae (assembly GCF_013202065.1). Classification (NCBI taxonomy): domain Eukaryota; kingdom Metazoa; phylum Arthropoda; class Insecta; order Hymenoptera; family Braconidae; genus Cotesia; species Cotesia typhae. The sequence continues at coordinate 1,516,465 of NW_027423760.1, read as the reverse complement.
TTCGAAATTTTGAAAATTTTTATCCCTTACATTTACACTACATTTTACGAGAAGGATGCTGCGAATCTAGCACCTTCTCTGACAAAACTCTTACAGAAGGTTTCCTAGTACTACAAAGGTGCTTTAATTAGCACTTTCTTTTACGAAAGAAGCTCTCACAAAACTCGTTGGGAGGGTGCTTTAAATTTAGCACCTTCTCTAGACCACACAGTCACAAGGGCATAAAACAAATTTTAATATTTGAATACTTGTAGTACTAACTCACATTAAATATAAGAAAATTATAATCCCTTATCGTCGAACGACCGAATCATAATTTCGCGATTCAAAATTTTCGAACAAACTTACTATTTTGGGTTTAAACCGACATATTTTTTTTTTCAAAATTCTAAAAGGTCGATAGGAAAGAGTAGACGGTCGGGCTATCGATACCATCTGAAAAAGATACATTCAGATTTCATTAACGGCAGAGTATATCACCGCCCTCTTATTGAAACTAAATATTGGAAGGAAGATACGGAACCCGCGAAAAAGGTAGTCAACAATGAGGCTAGCGGTCCGAAAATTCTAGAAAACGTTAAAGCAATCTCGGAAATTTACGAAACAATACTAAAATTTCGACAAACCCAAAACCCCATCAAAGCTCATCTAAACCCATCTACACGACCAACTCTAAATCCCCATTGCAAATAGATTTAGCCGAAAACCTAAACCTTATCCTCTCTACCTTTAATACCTTTCCGAATTACACATATTGACCTCCTTTAAACTCTTGCTTGACCTTCTTAACTAAGCAAAATTAAATCTAACCTTGAAAAGTCAGTCGCACACGTGACTTACTTATTTAAATCAGTTAAAATTCTTGTGGCTTAATTAAAGGCATTTAATTCGTCTCATATTTCAACCGTAAAATTGTTTACTACAAATTAAACTTTCAACTCTTCCTTGCTTACACTACCGTACTCGTCACTCGGTAACCATACACCGCGATAACTAATATTTCTTTCGTGTCATTGTACTCTACAGCTGATGACCTACTCACCTACAGACCGAATAAAAATACATCGTGATTTAAATTAAATAAAATCGAAATTTTTCTTTTCCTTTTTTTTTTCTCCTCAACAAAAACCTCCCTTGTAACCCTTCCTTAAATACATCTCTTATACAGAATAGCTAAATTTAGACAGGTTTAATCATACAATAATCGTGGAACCATTCGAGGACGAATCCGAAACTTTTTTCGCGCCTTGCTCTAACGATTTCCCGTTTGGAGCCATGGAAAGAAGAACCTTCCGCGTTGACACCTCTATACCCGAGGAAAATCTCAATACCCAAATTCAAACCCTCGCTAAAGAATTACATGATGCGCTCCCGTATTTTAACGGAGAGGGTCCAACCGCATTAAAAGATTTCGAATTCTTTGACGGAATAGTATGAAACTGGTTACCCAGCATTCCAGCTGACAACCAGGGCTTTTTCGCTCGCCGTGTAGCACAAAAATTATATGGACGAGCCAAAAGATTAATAGAACATGCAGAACTAGCTTCCGTTGAAGATTTCTATTTTCGGTTAAGCGAAATGGTTCGGCGTATCGAACTTAATGCTTCCGAAGATGATAGGGCCATAGTAAAACGAACTTTCGAAAAGACAGCGGCCACTACTTTCTATGAATATATACCAGACTTTTTGCGATGCCTATGTGAAATGAGAAGATCCGAAACATTAGACGACATGTACAAGGCCATCGAAAATGACGCGTACAGAAGACCAGACCGTAGACGCGCAATGAGAGACGACGGAGTCATACCAGGCAAATCTCTACAGCCCTCCGTAGAATTTCACAGACGAACCGGACAAGACGGTAACAGACACTATCCACAGATGCCGAGATCCTCTCGTGACTATGACGACCGAGGTAATTATCGCGAATTGCCTCGCACTTTATCATACCACGAATTCAGACAAGTACCAGAGACATTCACTCACAGACTAGTACATCCGATCGACTACTATGGAGACCCATATCCTGACACTTATGAATAGAATTACTACGGTCCGAATTATCAGAGGGAACAGCAGATTTTAGGCTCCACTTTCGCGTTCGGAACCGAACGAAACCCACAATATACACTGAGAAATCAAAATTATTATCAACCTAGAACTTTTCAAAATTTTAACCAAAATCGTTATCATTCTGGTGTAAACGGTCCCACTAAGAGAGCGGTTCGCTTCGAAGACGACGAAGATTCCGACGAAGCTAGATTACGGCACAAAAAGGACCCTTCGATAGTCTGTAATTGTCCTTTTTGCCAAAAAGGAGAACGACGAGACGCCTACGACCCTTTAAAAGGGATGGGCGCTCGTCAACAGGAGGCAATGGCGAGTATGCCCGTCCCGTCTCCAATTACACCTTCGAGGAACCCCAACTATTATCAACAGTACCAAAAGGGGCCATATCGGGGCTTCCAAAATCAATACCCCCGATCAATCCTCCAAAACTCCCAGAGGCCGGACCTAGAACACCATCCGGAAACGAACGAAACGATAACTCAACCGAGATTGGAACAACATCCCGATCCAAACAATGTAAAACCACTATCAATACAGCAGAACCCGCCATTGATGACGGCTGGAGAATTACGAGCCCAGGGAAGGACAAACCAAAATGTCTAACGACCGGAAAAGGCCCCACGGTCCATATACGAAGCCCAGCATTTCGTAGTGGAGGGGTAAACGCACTCGTGGACACCGGCTCCGACCTCAACCTACTCTGTATCGAAGAACTATGCGACGAGGTCCTTTGCAACATCGAAAATACAGGAGTAGTAGGAGGCATCGCTACTAGCTCAATGCCCATAACCGGTTCAACAAACTTAAAAATATTCGGACCAAAAATTACTTTCCATCTCGTACCGGAACCACCCGGAGGTTATAAGGCCATCCTCGGAAATGAATTCTTTATTCAAGAACGCATAACCATCTCGTTTTACTGGAACACCTTAGTAATGGAAAATAAACCAATACAACCCATCCCTATAATTAACCCAAGAAAGTTCCCAGAGCAAAAAGTCCTCGCTCTAGGAACTGGGCCAAAAATATATGTGTCGTGTAACTCACTCCTAGGCAATTATCAGCGCTTCCTCATCGATACCGGGGGGGGGGGTGTATGCCTCATCAATGCATCCGCTTTAAAACCCGAAGTAATTATCGACACCGGAAAAGCTAGGAGATTTCGAGGACTCAGCGATAGCACTTTCGAAACTTTAGGAACAACCACATTATAAATCCTCAATATTGACGTAGAATTCCAAGTCTGTTTAGAAGATTTACCATTCCCTGGAGTGGGAATTTTGGGAAACAACTTTTTCGAAGCTGAAAAAGCGGAAATTTCTTATGATAATCAAACCCTAGCTTTATTATCCTGCCCCTCGAAACCGACACCCGTTAGCCTCGAAACAAAGCCTTCTTCCAGCTACACCTTGCCACCTCGGATGAGAGTATCAGTATCAGTACCAATCCAAGAGTTCGAAAAAGCTGAGGGATACCTCCCCCGAATGAACCTTCCGAAAGGGGTACTCGGAGGAGAGGCTGTTTTCAAGGTAGATGACGGGTACGCCATGTGTATGGTTATTAACCTCAATTCAAATCCGGTAGATATAGATATAGGACCTCAAACACTCGAAGAGTTCGAATTCGATAATCCTAGTTCAGAGGGGGACGAATCCGACACCACTGCTATAGAAAACTCCAACCGTACAACAGACAAACAAGAACGTATAAAGATCTTACTCCAGAAAATACCTGTAGATCACCTCAATCAGGAAGAAAAAGAACAAGTTCAGAATCTCATTAAAAATAATCACGATGTCTTTCATCTCCCCGGAGATAAATTAGGTTGTTCGAAGAATTTCACCTGCCGGATAGAAACCACCACCAATGAACCGGTGAGAATAAAACAATATCGATTTCCCCCAGAACATCGGGAAGAAATCGCCAGGCAGGTCGAAAATCTTGAAAAACAAGGAATAATCAGAAAATCTAACTCTCCGTACAACTCACCCTTGTGGATTGTACCAAAAAAATCAAATGACCCCTCTATAAAAAAATATAGAATGGTTATTGACTTTAGGCAACTAAATAAAATCACTAGAGAGGATGCCTATCCTTTACCCCTAATTATCGATATTTTAGACCAATTAGGCGACGCTAATTTCTTCAGCGTCTTTGATCTCGCCATGGGTTTCCACCAGATCCCAATGCACCCCGCAGACGCACCAAAAACTGCATTCTCTACCCCAGATGGGCACTGGGAATATCGTTGCATGCCTTTTGGACTAGAATGCGCTCCATCTATCTTCCAACGAATGATGGATTCCACCTGAAGCGGGTTAAAAGGGACAGAATTATTTATTTATATCGATGATTTAGTTAGCTATGGTAAAACCCTACAAGAACATGGAGTGAGAGTTCAAAGATTATTCAATAGACTGAGAGAAGCTGGTCTCACCCTCCAACCTGAAAAATGTAAATTTTTCTGTCCGGAAGTAGATTATCTAGGCCACGTAATAACGAAAGAAGGCGTAAAACCAGATCCGAAAAAGATTTCATCACTTAAAAATGCCTCGAGACCTAGAAATCATACGGAAGCCAAAAAATTTATGGGACTTGCAAATTACTACCGAAGATTCATACAAAATTTTGCTGAAAGGGCTAAACCTATAAAAGATCTTACGCGAAAAACTAAGCCCTTCACATGGACCGAGGAAGCGCAAAAGGCATTTGACGATATCAAAAATGCCCTCTGCGAAGACTCATTCCTTAAATACCCAAATTTTAATAAACCCATCATCCTAGCTGTCAGCGCGTCAGACTCAGGAATATCCGAAATTCTCAGCCATCAGACGACAGAAGGGGACGACGACCTAGAAAGAGATGGAGACAAAATAGTGTCATGTGTCTCACGCGTCTTTCACGACACCGAAACCCGATACACTGATATTGAAAAATAATGCCTTGCAGTAGTTTACGCCATTCAACAATTTCGACCTTATCTCCAAAAACATTTTACTTTAATAACCAGTAGCCCTTGTGTCACCTGGCTAAGGGCCAGCACGACTGTCACCGAAAGGCAAGCTAAATGGCGGTCTAAATTAAGCAGATACAAATTTAATGTCATAGTTCGTCACAAAATCATCGAACAATACGCTGAAGGACTCTCATAAAACCCTGAAGGTCGTCCCGAGCCCTTAGAAAACGAATCAAATAATATTACTGAAAATGACTATTTAGCACTGCCGATCACGGATAATACTACGATAAAAAAAATCACACAAAATACTCTCAGATGAAGAAGCGATTCAATCGATCAAGCGCCCTAGTCGCCGTTTCGGATCAAAAAATAGATCAAGAATCAGCAGCGCCCCCGAAGTCAGAGAAACAATCGCCTCTCGTCTCAGAAAAAGGGAAATGGGAAAAACACATTGATTTAACCATAGAAGATCCCGAGTCGCAGAAATCAACAGCAAACGAAGAACAGGGGGACGATGATGTTTTCTTGCCAGCCTCAACTCCCGGACCCTCCACGATTAACCAACCAGATATGGGACGAGAGGGGATGACGAAGCGGAGAAGGACAAGGAAGTAGAAAAGAATAGAGAAAACATCATTCCACCAAGACAAAGACGAAAAACCATCGAGCTAATAAAAATGTTCGACGAAATCATTAAAAGACGACCCCCACCGGAAAACGCTTACAAAGAAAAAGCTCTAGAAAAAATGCTTCTAGACGAAGCAATATTTAATTACACCCCCCAAGAACTAGCAAAAATGAAGAGAACCGGCTCTGAAACTGCGAAAAATATCTGCCAATCGCTAAGTAAAATGCCTCCACTCTGGCGAAGTGAAGAAGATTCCGTAGATGACACTGCAACTGAAATTAATGTCGACGAATTTCTCAGAGACAACAGCGATGACCTCGAAGCAGAATCAAGCAGTGACATCAGCCCAGAAGATACGGGAAGAAGCGAAGATCTCAGCGAAACGGAACACCCCGTCATCGTAGAGCCGGAACCTGCAACCTCAGCAGAAATTGCTAACACAAGAAACGTCGTCAACATTCACGACAAATAGGAAAACCAAACGAATAAAAATTCTCTGACACCACAAAACTTAATTAAATCCCGATTCACTGGATATTTAAGAGACGGTCCAGAACCCCGAACCCCAATCTTCGGAAGAGTTCTCATACCCGATGAACTAGCGTCCATGGGTATCCGTTATGACCACGCGAGCCGCCAAATCGTCGACGAAAATGGGAAGAAAATACAGGAAACAATCGAAACCGAACCGTCCGACGCGAATAACACCCTTATCGAACCGGAACGGGTAAAACCAAAAGAAAATTTACCAAACGAGATTAAATCAAACAATCCACCAGATAATAATAATGCAGAAAAATCCCACGATTCAGATAGAACCCAAACTAAGTCAACAACCTGCGGGAATACAACCGTGGGGGATGATGTAGGGAACCACCGATTTGGACCACCCTTCGTCGCTTATGACCCTCCAACTTTCGAAGAAGCTGAAAATATTTTTGCCGAACGACATAATCGACCAAAAATATCTTCACCCTCTAGTTCAGACGAAAATATACCCAAAAAGGGCCCCGAAATAAAAATAAAATTCGCAGCCAGCCGTGATGGGCTCACTTATGCCCGAGACCATTTATTACATTTTTTAGCAGCCGACTGCGAAATAATAAAACCTGTAGCTAAGCTGCTCCGCGACTTAAAATTTATAAATGCTGACGACCTTCATGCCTCAAAACCTATAAGAGGGGATGTATTTGTCACCAAATTAGGTCGTTGTAAAATCTTCACGGTATTTATCAAGACAAAACACTTCGAAAAACTAGATCCAATCGACCTGATCGAAGGATTGAGAAATCTTCGACAGTTGATGCACAAACACGACATTCACTCACTCCGCTGTGCAAAACAAGGAGATGAGTTCGATGACCTTAACATCAAAGCTTACTTATCCCACGAATTAAGAGACTGCCCACTAACAATTACCTTGTGCGAAGGGAACGTTGAGGTACCAGAAGAATCCCTACGAACAAAAATAATCGAAGAAAATCATAACAGTTTAATGGGGGGCCACAAAAGCGTAGTAAAAACTTATTGGCGCATTCGCGAAAGATATTACTGGCCAGGAATGAAGGACAACATCTATACTTACATTCGAGCTTGCGAAATCTGTCAGAAAAATAAACTCACGCGAATAAAGACCAAACAACCTATGTCCATCACAGACACACCCTTTGAACCTTTCGAGAAAATTAGTATAGATACGGTAGGTCCTCTGCCCATGATCCCTGACGGTAACATACACATATTCACAATCCAAGACAATTTTTCCAAAGCAGCTGCAGCAGTTCCTCTCCCTGATATCAGAGCAGTAACCGTCGCAGATGCCCTATTAAATCATTATATCGCCCTTTATGGGTGCCCTCGCGTAATTCTATCAGACAAGGGCACCTCATTGACCAGCAAATTAATCCAACAACTAGCTAAGGCACTAAAAATTCAAAGAATAACAACTTCCTCCTACTACCCTCAATCGAACGGAGCCTTGGAGAGATCTCACCAGCCTTTAGTCGACTACCTCCGGGCCTACGTAGATAAATTCCGTAACTGGGATCGATACATCCCAATGGCAATGCTTAACTATAATACCACCGTACATACGGCTACGAAATTCACGCCATACGAAATTTTGTACGGGAGAAAAGCCCGTAGTCCGACTCAATTTCCGGACTTCAGTAAAAGCGAATCATATAACGATTACCTAGCAGACCTAATTAGCCGAATTTCTGAAATTCAACGAATATCTGCGGAAAATCTAACGAAAGCTAAACACGAATCAAAAATTCGATTTGACAAACATATACACCCTGCAAAATTTAACGTAGGAGACCTTGTATATACGTTAAAAGAACCTAGGAAAAATAAATTAGATAATTATTATACCGGCCCATACAAAATAGTTGAAATAAACGAAATGGGAAATTTAATAATAGAAAAAGAAAACGGAAATTAATCCACCCGAATAAGGCTAAAATAGCCAGCCGCAAAAATTTCGACAAAACAGAACTTACATTGTTTGTTTCAGTAAATATACACCTATATACGCAGAAATCTACAAAAAAAAAGGCCATTCGGCAGCCGAAATGGAAGTAGATTTCATGAAAATGAATGTAAAAATCTAAAGTTTTGGATGACGTTTGGTAAAACGAGTGCAACAGCAAATTTCATATTTGGTATAGCGGAATAGGACCTACTTTTGAGATAAAACATATAGTGTGGTACTCAAATTGAAGCTTATTTAAAGAGCTTTTAGATGCATTTTACAGAATTTCAATAAGTTATCCCATTCAAAAGTTATTCGAGTAAGAAAGTAAAAAAATGTAAATTTTTATAATTTTGAAAATTTTATAATCCTAGCATTTCTGAATAATTTCAAGTCTACACATATGAAATGGTACTCAAATTAAAGCTTATTTGAAGAGCTTTCAGATGTAATTAACAGAATTTCGACAAGTTATTCCATTCAAGAGTTATTCGAGCACGAAAGTGAAGAAATATAAATTTTTATGATTTTGAAAATTTCAAAATCCTGGCATTTCTAAATTACTTGACCGATTAAGCTCATCTACGAACTTGACTTCGGTATCTATCTGTAGAATAATTATGTTGAGTTTGGTAAAGATCCGACGTAAATTGGCGACGCTATCGTCGTGACAAGCCGCGTTATATCTGATATATATATATATATATATATATATATATATATATATATATATATATATATATATATATATATATATATATATACATACATATATAAACTTTTGAACCATATGCATTTTCCGACTCAGCTCGACAAGTATAGTCGAAATATAGCAAAATTTTTCAAAAGTTCCGTCATGAGGGCCAATGCAATAGTTAGATTTCTATGAAATCTACTAAAAATCATGATCGCTGCACCACTTCTCCTCCTGGGAATCGGATACCTTGCATGGGGAGCTGACGAGGTAAAAATAATACCAATGGATGCGAATCCGGGCCTACTATACGACCCATTCAAGAGAATCCACCTCATCAGAGAAGAATGGCAAATCATCAGTTCAATAAACATCAAAAACCTAAACCAACATACACCGAGAAATTTATGCTGAAATTGAACAAGTATAATATCAACTGAGACAACTCCTCGAAGATCTACGACTAGAAGAATTCGACCCACGAAACCGCACCAAGAGAGCTCCTTGATTCGGCTTTGTAGGCACAATCACACGAGAACTGTTCGGAACCATAAAAACATTAAACATTAATCGAGCTACAATCATCGATAAATCCGAACCATGAAGCCAAGGGCTAGAAGAAAATGAAGAAAAATGTCACTAATAGCCCTAGACCACCAAAAAGAAGAATCAAACCGGAAATGAATAACAGGGGAACGATGAAATCTTCCTACTAGTCTCTACACAAGGATCAACTACGAGTAATCCGACTTCAGACATTGGCCTAGAGGGGGACGACGAAGCAGAAGTCAACGAACCACTTACAAGCAAAACCCGACTCCAGTGATAAAGAGAACTCCATCACCAAACAAGCAACTATTGAAGATGCGTCTGAGACCATCGAGAAACCAAAGAAGTCGAAAACATTCCGACTAAGAGACTACAAATCACCGATCTAGACGATAATCCCGACATCAACATCATAGAAATTAAGGTCAATAATTAAGAAATTATTAAAACACAAAACTGATGGCTCCTTTACGGAAAACCGGGAATCAATAATCCAACATTATAGTAAATTTTCTTTCCATTAAGAAATTTCATCTTAACAAAATTTAAAATTGCTAAAAACGAGCCAACAGTTCGTATAAATGACCCAATTCAAAATACAGAATTTTTTTACATATACAGTAAATAGTAAAATGAAAACCAGTAAATCAATCCAAATTCAAAAAAAAAAAAGAAAAAGAAAAGAAAGAAAAATAAGTTTCACTGCTAAAGATTCACAAGACCGAAGATAAGACTATCTCCGGCCTTGGGGGGACGAGTGGAAACAGCGCAAAACTTCGATTGAAAATTTTTTTTCTTTTTCTTTATATATAATATAAATTTAACATAAAATTTTTCTTTTTCATTTTACTATCACTATACTTACATATTAGACATTATTTTATTAAAAAGAAGATTATATTAAACAAATTTTTTTATTAACTATAAATAATAACAAAAAAAAATACAACGAGCTAACGTCACTCATAAATTTTTCAAAAAATTAAGAAATCATAAAATTTTTTTTCAAAAGGATTATTTCAAACGTTTAATAAATATAAGTAATTAAGAGAACAGGGAGAGTCATCTAATGGCAATTATAATAGAGCCGCTGCATACGTACTCACACATACCCATTGATCGAGCTATATAAACTCTTATAAAATTTCCTTTTCCTGTAAAATAAGCTTTTATTCTTTTGTTTTTTTTCTTTCCCTTTTTCTTTTCCAACTTATTTTCTAAATTCTAATTAATTATTTATTTATAAAAAATTAAAAAAAATAAAAATTTTTTTATCTCTTCTTCACTTAAAGCTATTAATTATCCTATTTCTATTTATTACTTATACTACCGTTCCAACTACCTGAATTATTATGGTATAGGAGAGAAGGCATAGACATAAAAAAAAAATTTTTAACCAGATTTTTCTTTGTTTTTATATTTATTTAAAATAAAATAAAAAGAAAAAGACAGAAGGAAAATTTTCCTAATATTTATATATATGTTCACTTATACATATAACGCAGAAGCAGAATGATCTGCCATTTAATCTCCATTGCCAGCCACCCGATATCATCTGATACGGCTAAAAGGAATAACAGACAAATTAATCTCTTGGCAAGAGATGAAACGATTGGAATATACCTGTTATATTACAAATTTTGCTAACCTTCTCTCCACAAATGGCAAGGGCCATCTAGTATCAGGTACCGTAGTTTTCGAAATTTTCTCAACAGTATACATCTCTTCTTTTCCATCTTTAACAAATCTCTTAAATGCAATGCTAGCTCGATCACTGCTGAGACAATAGTGATACCTGACACGGCTTTGCCAAATCAAGAGGCGAAGAAAGATCATCCGTCAGCAAATTAATACAATGCGAAATTAAAATATAATTTAAAATTAAATATTCGCGCCAGATGACTCTCCTCACTACTCTTTCATTACATTAAACTATATTAAGTCAAATCAAAATTTGTAAGTGGCTCTCGCTTATGGGGAAGGTGGCCATAGGAAAACCAAAAAACTATACTAGTTTCCCGCTTTTCCGGGGGAATGTTATGTTCATCCCAAAAATTTTTCTTTAAATTCAAATCACCCGCACAGATGGAAGGCCTCTCCATGCGCGAAAGCCACAATAAAATATAAGGAGAATAGATAATTATGCAAAATATATGACGTGCAAAATTCAAGAGACATATAAATATTCTCACGGTGGTCGTTATTAAAATGAACAAATATATTTAATATTCAACGACTTAACCTAATTATAAAATATAATAATTTAACAAATTTATGTTATGAAAACCAATTATTGAATATTAAATTTATAAAGATCCAAATTATGGATTTATTCTCGATAAAATTAATTATTTAATAATTAATTATAATTAATGCCCTCTATTATGTACGGGCTAGTACATAAGCCAGTATTTATTTAAATTGCCGAATTTACTGTCGGCTCCGCCAGCGTTGGTTATATTAAAGTTTCTTCTTTTGTTAATGTGATGTAATGACAATAACCATAATACGCTAGCTCAAGGTTATACCAAACTCAAATAATAATTCCGAATCATAACATTTATATATTATAGAGGACCGACGTCAACGGTGAGCGTTATTATCAAGTCATTAATATTGGATTCAGTCTCGTAATTAATTATACACCATGTAAAATAATATAATTGACAAATTGAAACGCTGTGATCGACCACGTGTCGTATCATAGACAAACAAACACTCTCACCGTTGCCGTTGGTACGACCACCGAGAGAACACAACGCAACCAAAATATGCCGGGACTCATCCAATTACTGCTCACACGGAGGGAATACGTTGGATCGCTGGTATCTGTAGCTTTTTAGCACTAAACAAAATACTTTTTATAGTAATCACGGCTTGTGATGTGTAAAAAAAACAAGTATCAAAAATTTAGCAAAATTACCACGTACTCGCTACAGAGCGCTACCGCCGAAATGATCTCTCCCCCCGCGGCCCTACTTATCCTCGTGTTCCTGCGCCACTAGGCAAGTCAAATCAGTGACTTTTATGGGTTTGTTGCAATGAGTCTCCCGATGACCGGCCCACCGGCAGCAGATTTATCATCAAATTAATTAATATCATTCCATAAAATAATTTACTGATGCCTCTCGGCATTATATAAGAGTTTTACATAGCGTAAATTATTCACACCAAAATATTCCAGATCACGCTCCGCGCATGTGCGCTCCGCGGCACTCAAATAGTTCCAAAAATAATTTCTACATAATAAATAATTATCAACTAGCTACCATTGACGTTTGACCATCTTCTTCAATATTTCTCTAGTAATTATCAAACCTTAATCCTAATTAATATCAAATTAATGAAACTTAAATCTATTTTTAATTTGACCCCAAAGTTTTAATTCCCAGCATTGTGCTTGGGTAACTTTGGGACCAGCTGAGCCGGAGCCCAGTAGGTGGCGGACCCTGGCGGCGCTATCCCCAGCGACCAGCCCAGGAGAAGATGACGCGGGATTTTTAAATTAAAATCCCGTGACAACGACATCCGCAATTTCAGCCCCGACTGTTTCAAATTATTTTTTCCCGATAACATAAAAATTCATTTCATATAAAATGATTTAGACAATTTTTTAGAATGTCGCAATATATGTCGCACGACATAATCTGCGACAGTATGAATTCGAGTTATGTCACTCCCTGTGTCATTAAACGGTTTTTCTAATTATTTTCTAACTGCCTGATAATTATTATTTATTGTATTTATCAAAGATCATTTTTATTGAAAAAAACGATACTCTCAATTTTTCTCTTTTCATCAAATGAAAATCTGTAGATTTTTTATACCTCTGTTCTCTCATGCACGTTTTGAAAAGCTATTTTCCTGTCATTTTGTATGTTAACCTTTTTTATACTTTACTACTGATATATAATAGCATTTTGCAGTTTTCATAATGCGACGTCGAAGTGACGCACACTACGACTAGTCGTACGACGTCGAAGTCGTCCACCAGAGTCGATCGCAGTCTGGATCAAAATCCCGATTGCGCTCCAAGTCAAGAACTCGATCACCACCTGGATCAAAATCTCGATCGTGGTCCAGGTCAAGAACTTCGTTACCGCGTAAAGCAAGCCATAAATCGCAGCCTGGATCAGAAACTCCATTGCTAAATTCGAGAAGTGAGCCAACACCATCGAATGGTGAAAGTTTCTTTAACGATGATCCAGATCTCTTGGATGATATCTCGGACGAAAATAGACAACCTCTAACTCGATCAGCATTACGATCTGATTTAATGACAGCAAGCAAGCATACGGTCCGCTCAATCTTAAGAGCTATTAATAGTAACGAGGTCAACATCAATAAAAATAATTCGACAAGGAATGATAACAACGGAGATTTAAATGACGAAAATGAATAGGTAAGTTTTCGCAGTAATCATTTTTAATGTCAAGAAATTCAATTATTTCTTTATAACAGACATTGACCTCAAATCAGCTACTTTGAATTCCATTCTTCAATGAGTCAGTAATTTTAGTTATCTTTTTTTTCCTAATTATTAAAATTACTAATAATTAATTTTAATTACTATAATTACTAATAATTAAAAATTTTTTTTCAATATATAATTATTACTTTCTTTCAATCGTTTTGTAAATTACTTTTTCTACATTTTTGTTTTCGTCAGAGAATATCATTTCAATAATTCTTTACCAATTTTAGATAAAAATATGTGGACAGCGTATTAGATCCAGAAATCTGCTGCTAGCCACTGACGCTGAAAAAATGAGCATAAGGGCGAATCACATCATGCATGGTTACTGGCCACCAGAAATTGTGAAACGTCTAGTGTTAAAAAAGCTAAGTAACTCCCCTCATGATGCTATTGAAGTTCTTAGCAGAGATTTCACCATAATTAAAAGTATGTTGAATAAACTACGTTACAATAATAAATAGATAAGACGAAGTGCTTGACTTGTCACGAACATTCTTGATTCTAAAAATTTTATTAATTAGTTAAGTGAACTAATTCAATGTTATCCTTTTTTTTTCATTTAATTGTATTTTATAAGTAGACTATATAATTTATTGTTATAGCTAATAAATAACCTTTGCGAATTGGCATTAACAGAATAAATCTTTCTGAGCTCAAAACTTATTCCATCTTTATAAAAATAAAATTTACGTATTCATGTCACTTAAGCCTGTTTTTTAATCAGGAAACAGATATAACTCCTTCACATTGAAAAATATTAAGTCTTATTTTCTGTTGTTGGAACTATTTTTAAAATTGAATTTTTTTTTAAAGATATTTGTCTAGAACTACAAAAAAATCATAAAATCATAAATTGTAGAGGATCGCAGAATTCTGAAAGAAAAATAAACAAATGAGTAAGAGATTTTTTAAAAAATGCTAAAAGGAACAAAACGGAAGAGTTCAAACAGGAACAAAGAGAAAGATCTGCAAAACATAGAGAAAAGAAAAGAGAAGAATAAAGAAGACGTTTCGAGGAAGGTCGTGGAAGAGAAAATATTTAAAAAACACGAAAAAATATTGGATAATTTATTAGTACTATTGTGAGTTATTAAACTGAAAAGTATTGAAACGATAATGATAAAATAAAAAAAAAAAAAAAACATTTTAAAGCTATCATCGTTTTTTTCTTTGAGTGAAGTTCTTCAGTCGTGGTGTGCTATTTCTTGTAAAAGGACATTAATAATTATAACGGTTTAAGTATACAAATTTATACGTGCACAGTAACAATCGGGAGTTGATTCAAATGAATTTTCACTCCCATCACCCGAAATACCGAAGTGAAGAAATAAAACACTCACTATACGGGGTGTACGATCAACCATGTTAATATAGTCCATGTTAACCATGTTAACATGTAGTTCAACCAAGTTAACATAGTCATCGACAGTATTTATTTTTATGAATCTATATAAAATTTTGACCAACGAGATCGAAATCTTTTACTGTTACAATTTTATATTTTTTTTCATCAACATGTCCCCCCCTCCAATCTAATTGTTTAATTCTGTTTTAACACTAACAAAAAAATTGGCTTAATTCAAGAGAAAACGTCTTGAACCAAGAATATTATTCTGAAAAGTTTCATAGACTTTAATGAAGCAGAAAAATTCATGTATTATAAAATTGTTCATGGTTACGGTACATTTTATTCGATTCGAGAATTTTTGATTTAAAATAATGAAATTTTAAGATTTTATTTTTCGGTTTCGGAGTTTTTCTTTTGTACCAATGTTACGTCCCCACCTGCATTCGCAGATGTCTCTGATAGCGAATACGCGCGCTAATTTAAACTCTAACAATTGTACAATAATTTCATAAATATTCATTTTTTCATAAATATAATGTTAAATAATAAGTAAAGAATTCCAAACGTTAAACATTAAATACTAAGAAAATGATAAGTAAAACTCAGCCAACACCTGAATAAACAGATTATTTTTAAGTTCACATTAACATTTTCTTTCGAAGAATGTTAATGGAAAAACTAGAATGATTCAACAAGCAGTGAACAAATAAGTTGTTTTTAAGTTACCATTAACATTCCAACAAGGAACGTTTAATGATAACACAAATGTATAATAAAATGTAAAGGGAAACTAGAGTACAGTACGCGGCAACATCAGAAAGTTTCACGAAAAGAATGTCCTAAGTCAACAACAAACAATTACGTGGACTAGACTCTGGAGTGGTATCAGCCGATGAGCCAGCTCACCCTGATGACGCAGGAAGCGTGAACTCCAAAGTCTAGAACATTCTATATTTTCGAGAACCTGATAAGCAACCCTACTCCTACAAGTGCGCGTCCCTTGGGGAGTCTATAAAAGCGAGTTGCATCGGGAACTCGAGGCCTTTTTCATAATATCATTAAGCTACTAAGTACTGCTCTAGAAACCGATAAACATTACACTGTACGACGGTTTCCCTCCTGATAATTAAATTGTATCGCATTGCTAATTAAATAAATCGGAGACTATTAATTTCAAATTAAATAAGTTTATTTCGGAGGAAACTCGAGTCCACCTACTGACGACACTGGAGGTCGTCTCATCCTAATTCTCCAGACTCCTTTATATTATTTAGTGCCGGTTCTTCTCAAACCGCGCCGTTACGAGGACGTAACAACTAAATTAATATAATAAATTGGTGGCAGCGACGGAATCGAACACACTCCGAAGAGGACTGGCGCAAAATTTTTTTTGCGTATAAAATTCAACATCGATCTTCATCTCCGAGAGTATTAATTCACCATCAACTCAAAATTCGAAAATTTTTTTTTCTGGGAACAATCAAAAAAAAAAAAAAAAAAAAAATACAAATCTTCAAAAAAAAAAAATCAACGAGAATAAATATATAAAGTGATACAGTTAGTGAAAAGTTAAAAATAAAAAATCAGTGAGAAGTTTTTGAAAAATTTATATAATCTATAATTTTCTTTTGCTTAATTATAAATAAAGTATATCAAAACAAATTAAAAATTAAATAAAATTAATAATAACAACGAATAAAATAAAAGATTATTCAACAAACAATAAGCAAAAAAAAAGAAAAATAAAAACCATTAAATTGTAAAACAAGTGAATCATCACCAAGAATCTACTTAAAAACTTCAAGCAGAAGCAACTACAGCCAAGCAGTGACGACCTAGGACAACAACGATAAGAGCCAAGCAGCCCAAATCCAACATCACCTGAGAGGCAGCTCACGAATCCGAAAAAAGACAACCCAAGCAGTTAAATATAATTAACAACATAAGAATATACAACGAAGTAGTAAGTCATTTATTAATTCGAATTTATTTGTTTCTCGTCAAAAATTACCATTTTTCCCCTTGTCTGCCCACGCAGTAAAAAAAATTTTTTTTCTTTTCCCTTTTCGACTTGTTTTAAATAAATCAAAATGACTTTAGATAACGATAACGAAATGGAAACCACTATATTAGAAAGTAAAGGAAAAATAGCAGCTTTAGAAAAAGCTATAGAAGAATTGTTAGATGAAAGAGAGAGAATGAAAAGCGACTTCGAAAAACGTTGCGAAAATGTAATATTAGACAGACGTAATCAGTTTAAAGCTGAATTAAATTCACGACAAAGTACATCAACACATATTAGTAACAATAATAACGGTATAAATTATAATAAATTCGATCTTTTCATAAAAACTATTCCTGAATTTGACGGACACACGATCCCAGTACAATTATTTACAGAAATATGTAAAGAAGCAAAGAACTTCATAACAGACGTAGAAGAAAAAGTACTAGTACGATTATTAATATCAAAATGTAAAAACGGACCAATAGTTAGACTATTAAACGCTAATATAAAAACAATAGACGACTTAATTTCAACATTAACACTAAATTACGGACAGAGTAAACCCATCTCAGTTTTACTAAACGAACTAACACAATTTAAACAAAGAAAAGACGAGAGAGTTATAGATTTTCATAGTAGAATAGATGAACATTTAAGAAAAACAATCCTAGAAATTGAAAATTCAAAATGTAAAAACTCGAATGAGAAAACGATAATAGCGACAGAGACAGCAATTCAAACATTTTTATCAGGAATATTCCCGCAAATAGCATTATATTTAGGACAGGTAGAATATAACGACCTTCAGTCAGCCGCTACCGCTGCTCGTGAAGCAGAAAGAAAATTACAATCGATGAGCAATATTAACTCTATGTTTCAAACCTTTAATGACACAAATTGTCATGCTATTCAAAGTACTCCTAATACAGACGTGACACACAAAAACGACGACAAAATTATACTTAAAGATAACATTATTAATACAAACAAATATTGTTCAAATTGCAAAAGAAACAATCATAATACAGAGGATTGCAGATTTTTAAAGTTTAAAAATTACAGAAACTATGATAGCAATAACAGAAATAATCGTAATATGACAAGTAACAATTACAATAATAATAATAATAATAACAATAAAAACTACAATCGTTATAATAACAATTACACCAATAGTACAAACAATATTTACACTAGGAATAATAATAATCCGGTCAATGGTAATACGAATAATAATAATAACGGACCCCAAATACAATGTGCGTACTGCAGAAAGATAGGACACATAGAAAAAATTTGTAGAAAGAAAATTTACGACTATGGTAGACAAGCAGGTTTAAATGTCGCACAAACAGTTCAGGGAAACGGACAAATGTTTCCCCTTCCAGGCTCTTCAAGGGGAAACACCTCAACGCAACAGAGCCAGACCCAAAATTAAATACCAGAATACCCACAAAAACATACTTCGTAGGCGCAATGTCACCAGATTATAAGCCTACCTCAATAATGATAAAATCTAAAAATATAATTTCTAATTACGGGAAAATTCTATTAGACACGGGATGTAATTTAAACCTAATAAAATACGGGAAGTCAAACATAAAGATTTAATTGATGAATCATATTGCTATAATTTAAACGGAGTATCAGAAGCAATTACTCTAGGTAAAATAAAAATACAAATTTTTAATACAGAAACAGACTTTCACGTAATACCCGACGACTTCCCCTAGATTATTCAGGTATATTAGGAATGGAATTCTTACGCGAATACGGCGGAATAATAAACCTAGTAGAAAATACGGTTACGTTTACAAAGTTAAATAATTTAGAAATTTCATTGACAGAAGGAGAATATTTTGTTTTAAAAGCTCGTACTAAAACAGCAATGTTCGTTCGGATAGATAGTAATCTCAAAGAGGGATACGTGCCTCGTCTAGATATGGGAAACGGTATATTTGCCGGAGAAGCATTAGTGAGTAATAGAAATGGGATAGCTTATTTGTATGCAATAAATACTCTTAGTGAAGATGTCAAAGTAAAGGTGCCAACAATCTCCTTGTACCATTTGAAACAAGCGAAGAAGATAGCACTTACTTATCGCAAGATGAAACGGTTCAACAAAGCAATAGCACCATGGCCAGGGGAAATCGCGTTGATAAAGTTATTAGTCTCTTGCGTTTAGAACATCTGAATGAAGAAGAGCGCGAAGAAATAGTTTCAATTGTTGAAAAATACGCAGACCTCTTCAACATTCCGGGAGAAAATTTGCAGGCAACCACAGTGGCTGATCACATAATACCCACGAAAGATGACATCCCAGTAAATACTAGACAATATAGACACCCACCCGCGCATAGAGATGAAATCGAAAGACAAATAACAGAACTTCTTTCAATGGATATTATAGAACCATCAACTTCACCGTATAATTCACCTCTTTTCATAGTTCCAAAGAAAAAGGATTCAAAAGGAAACGTAAAATACCGTCTAGTTATAGATTATCGAAAAGTAAATGATAAGACGATTGGGGATGCATACCCATTACCGCTCATAAACGATATACTCGACCAACTAGGAGGAGCTATGTACTTTTCTACTTTTGACCTGAAATCGGGTTTTTATCAAATAAAAGTTAACAATAGGGACAAGCATAAAACGGCATTTACGACCCCGCGAGGACACTATCAATTCAATAGGATGCCTTTCGGACTCAAAAATGCACCTGCTACCTTTCAAAGACTAATGGATTTAGTACTTAGAGGTTTACAAGGTGTAGATCTATTCGTTTACCTGGACGATATAGTAATCTATGCGCGTTCGCTCGAAGAACATAGAAGTAAATTCGAAAAGTTAGCCGAACGTTTACGTAAAGCGAATCTAAGTTTCCAGCCCGATAAATGCGAATTTTTAAGAAAAGAAGTGTTATATCTAGGACATCTTATTTCTGCCGATGGAGTGAAACCAGACCCAGAAAAGATAAGAGCAATCAAAGATTACAAAACTCCTACAAATACCACTCAAGTAAGAGAATTTCTCGGACTTGCGGGTTACTATCGACGTTTCATAAAAGATTTTGCAAAAATAGCGAAACCATTATCAGACCTAACAAGTAAAAACGCGAAATTTGTCTGGACACAAGAACATCAAGTAATCTTTGAAAATTTACGTGATAAACTATGCACGGCTCCAATATTACAGTATCCAGATTTTTCAAAACCTTTTATTTTAACGACTGACGCATCAAACTACGCAGTAGGAGCAATTCTTTCCCAGGGTAAAATAGGTGAAGATAAAATAATAGCAGCAGCCTCTCGCGTCCTAAATAAACATGAGAAAAATTACTCAACTACAGAAAAAGAAATGGTTGCAGCATTATTCGGGATGAAAACCTTTAGACCTTATCTTTACGGTATAGAATTCACACTCATTACGGATCATAGACCATTAGTATGGGTAAATTCAATGAACGACCCGACCTCACGCGTAATGAGATGGAGAGAACGTCTAAAAGAATTCGACTATACAGTACAATACAAGGCAGGAAGAATAAACACAAACGCCGATGCTTTATCTAGAAATCCAGTAGAAAATAAACGGGAAGCATACCCAATAAAATTTAAATGGCGTCCCACAGGGAAACCAGGAATCGCAAGACTCAGAACGTCTGACCCATCTGGCCCCGAACCAGTACTAACAAAAAAATCAAAAATAATAAGTTCGGAAGAAAACGAACCCGAGAACTTACAAATAAACAAAAATAAAAATAATAATTCGAAAAACATAGAAAAATTGATATATTCGGAAGAAAACGAACCTGAATATACGAATAAAAAAATAAATAAAAATATTACCACCCCAGTGCACAAGGGTAGTAATAAAAACATAAAAATATTACGCGACGAAATTATTCATGCGGTAAAATTAGATAATTCAGTAGAAAAACAATCAATGAATAAATCATCTCAATTACCTGAAGGATATACTCAGGTAATGTCAAAACCTACAAAGGGACAACGAATATACAAAATAATTAGCAGTTCCACAGACGAGCAGCTAGACCAAGTGAATGACCCTTGGAAGATCGAAGATAAGAATAGGACTAACTACCCTATGAAACTACGGTCAGCAACAAGGCGAGAAAAGGAAGGAAGAAGCAACACAGAAGATAGGCAATATATCCCTTATAAGAAAAATAAAAATAATAATAAAAACAAATATAAAAATAAAAATAACAAATTAAAAATAACCGATAAAAATAAAATAAGTATAATTCAAGAATCCGATGAAAATATCGCGGATCAAAATAAATCCAGCTTAGATAACAGCGGAAAAATTATAGAACAAAACTTAAACAAGAGCAAAAATAGTATAAGAAATTTAGAAATATCTCAAGAAGAATTAGAAATAACAAACTCAAGTAATAAAACACAGTCAGAAATCATAAATAGTAATAAATTAGAAGATAATAGGAGCGATAAATTTAGCATGTTAGTTAACGCGAGCAAATTATCCGATTATTCCGATAAATCATATTCATCATCAAACAGTGATCCTAGAGGAGAAAAATTAAGAAAGAAACTAATCAAAAATAATACAAATAACTTATCATATGATTCTAACACAACAGACTTCGGTTTATCCTACCTCAAAGAACCAACAGAGACTATCCCATCGGATCAAAATCCACTACCCCAAACCTCTCCTAATAAAATTAATGAAGAAATCCCAGACCCACAAAACCCGACCCAAAATAATACAGGAACACAGACTCCTCAAATAAAATTTAAAAATACAAGATCTAAAAACAGATTTTTACCCTTACAATACAAAAGAACACGACAATACGCAGACTTTACACCATCACCCATCTCGCGTACTCATAAAAAAATAAATAAAAGCATAAATAAAAAAATTTTCAAAATAATTGACAGTTCGGACGACGAATCAAATACGGATGAATCAGAAATTATTAATTCCAAAATATATTCAAATAATTCAGATAATATTAGCACAGATTCCCCCATAGAAACAATTCCCATCATGACAACAAATCGCGAAAATGATAAGGGAGGAGCAGTACCATGGTCCTCAGAAGAAAGTGGAGACAGACCCCAATACATTACCGTAGAAGCAGTAATCGAAAACAATAACAATCAAAACGATATTTCAAATTCAGCACAATCTCATACAACAACTACACCAAACGAAAACTCTCAAACATTACACACACAGCACACATACAAAGACGTAAACAAAAATAATATACAGACACAGGTAGAAGAAAACCCTCTACCCTTACGCAGGTCACAAAGAACAAGAAAACCAAAAACATGCTCTTGTGAAACGAACACGGACTCACACGTACACACACACAAACACATACCTCACCAAATCAGAAAACTAATTAACAAAAATCAAATAAAACACAATAAAATTACAAAGAAAAACCAAAACATAAAACTACCAGACATAATGATTACTTTAGAATCTCTAAAGGATTCAAATAATTACGATAAATCAAAAGAAACAAAAATTAATAAGAGATTGTCATCAATACCCGAACACATGGATCGCGTTAATAAAATAATAAAAGTACTTAAACAAAGCAAACAAAACAAAACATAAGAAAATCAACACAATCAAGAAAACAGAAAAACTCACACACTCACATACAACCAGACCCCATCATCCCTAACGATTTAGACTCAAGTAACAAAATATTAAAAACAACTAGTAAAAGTCAACAAGAAGACAAAACACAGACACCAATACTCATACAAAACACACAAAGCCGACATACAGTTACACAATCAGAAACAGAAAATCCCTGTCAACCCATTCCAAATACGCCAATCACAGACTCAGACGTTAATAAAATAATAATAGATAACACTCAACAAAATATTAGCCAAAGAACATATAACTCAACTATATTAGAGTCAGACGAATTCAGACAACCTTCCCTAAACCTTTCCAACATAAATCCAACAGGAATTACAGACTCAAATAGCGAAAATTCATTAGAAAACAGTAATAGAACAAGAAATAGGATTAAAAACAAAAAGAAAAACAAATCAACAAGTAAAATAAATAGTTTATCAATAAATAACGATTCCACTGACAACGAAGAACAAATAAACAATAACGAACAGACAAAATCTCAAAACGAAAAGAAATCACAGACAAACAACACAAACAGAATCCCAAGAAACGATAATAATTTAAATAACGACAAAAGAAACGACTCAGATAGCTCTACAGCATCCGAAAACTCAACAATATCAAACGACTTTAGTAACGAAAATATCTTCGAAACAAAAGACAATCTACTAATGCAGAAAAACAGTTATCTATGCTTCATTAACGCAGATAGCACCGTATCTAGTGAAATAGGGAGAAAATTAATTAGAGTAGGTCATTTAAATAAATTAAATCCAAATATTAAACACGATATCGGAGACATAATAAAAATGGGTTCTTCAAGAAGAAAAGTTATAGCTTTAGTAACACAAAATCATGATAAAGAAAAACCATTAGAATCAAATTATTTAAAAGCGTTCAAAAACTTGAAGTCATTTCTTATAGATAATAATATCAAAACAATTAGTGTATCACAAGGACTCAGTAACTTAAGCGAGGTAGTTTGGTCAAAAATTAAAAGTATCATTACAAAAATTTTCGCAGGAACAGAAATAAAATTTACTATTTGCAGAGAATTAATCATAATACCCCCCATAGAAGAAAGACATAGAATAATGTTAGAAAACCATGAACCTCCTATGTCAGGACACAAAGGTGTGACAAAAACATACAAGAAAATAAGACAAAGTTACTTTTGGGACAATATAAAAGTACAGGTAGAAGATTTTGTTCGAAAATGTATTAGTTGCCAGAAAAAGAAACTAGTTAGAATAAAAACTAAACAACCGATGGTCATTACCGACACATCAGCCCAAGTTTGGGATAAATTAGCTCTAGATATAGTAGTCCCCAACAAAATTTCAGCTAATGGTTACTCTTACATCTTAACCATGCAAGACGATCTATCAAAATTTTGTTTTGCGATACCATTGATAACAATGACCGCGAAAGATATCACAGAAGCTTTAGTTGAACATTTTATATGTAAATTCGGTTGTCCAAAAGTCATATTAACAGATCAAGGTCAAGCGTTTATAGGAAAAATAATGACTTGCTTAGCAAAAACGTTTAAAATTAGACAAATAAAAACCACAGCGTTTAGACCACAGTCAAACGGCGCTCTTGAGCGTAGTCACCAAGTCTTGACTGACTACATAAAACATTATACTAGCAGAAACGATTGGGATAAGTGGTTACCCCAAGCTACATTAGCATATAACACTAGCGTACACGAAGGTACAAAATTTACACCTTACCAACTAGTTTTCGGTAAAGAAGCCCGATTACCCTCAGAATTTTCTTACCTTGACGAAATATCGACCTACGCAGACTATATCAAAACTCACGCGACCAGACTTTTAGAAACTCAAAAGATAGCCAGAGAAAACCTAGAAAAAGCTAAACAGAAATCAAAAATTCGATATGATAAAAATATACATCCAGTAAAATTTAAAATAGGTCAGAACATATATTTAGTTAAGAACCAAAAGACGGGAAAATTTGACGACAATTATTTAGGTCCTTATAAAATTACCGAGATATTCCCAGATAAAAATGACATTGAAATAGAAATAAAAAAGGGAAAAAGAAAAATAGTCCATTGTGACAGAGCAAAAAATTGCACATTAATAAAGAACCGAAACAAAGAGTGAAAACACGCGCAGAAATCACCCTCTCTTCTACGTCCAAACATTTGAATCCTTGCCCCCCACTTTCCCCCAAATGAATCATTTTTCTGAGAAAATAAATTTTCAAGAAAAATAAAAGTATATAATTACACATATATATTAAATAAATTTTTTTTTACAAAATTATATAGATTAAACAAAAATAACTATAAAATAAAAAGGACATCTAAAACAAAAAAAAAAAAAAAAAAAAAAATATGACGAGAAACAAATTTTTTTTGGAAAAATAATGACATACTTTTCTTACAGGAAATATAAAATAAAAATATTAAATTTTTAATAATGTTTAGATATAAGAATGAACCACAACATCGAATATAGAAAAAAAAAAAAAAAAAAAAAAAAGATAAATAAATGAACATTTAAGCTTCACAGCGATAGCAAGGAATTACCGATTCAAGCAACAATAATTAAATAAATAACCATAGATTTTATTGTTCAAAAAGTACATAAATTTTTTTAGCCAAGAAAGATGATAATAATAATAATAAATTAATGAATTATAAATAATAATATAATACATAATAAATTGTAAACTAAATTTTTTTCTTTTCAAATGACAGTTGAGTAAAATACAAACTTAAAAGATAATAGAGATAACGCAAACGTACATGTATTTTCTTCCAAAAATAAGAAGATTATTGTCATTAAGGTTTTAAAGAACTTTAAAAGAAAAAGATAAACATAAACTTAAACGTAATATATAAGTAAAAACAAATAAAAGAGGATCATTGTCAGTAAGGTTTCAGAAGAACTTAAAAATAAAGATAATAGCCCTATGGCAGGTAAAGCAGTTATCGCAGAACCGTCGGAGTATCTCTTAACTCACAAGGGACGCGAGCCTACTGAGAGGGAGAAATCTCCTAAAATTTTTTTTTAATATAATTTAACGCGCGAAAAACATATTTTTTTTCTCATAAGCATAAATTGAGATCAATGCCACCTAAACAACAAACGGGACGTTTGTCTAGAGGAGGGACGTGTTACGTCCCCACCTGCATTCGCAGATGTCTCTGATAGCGAATACGCGCGCTAATTTAAACTCTAACAATTGTACAATAATTTCATAAATATTCATTTTTTCATAAATATAATGTTAAATAATAAGTAAAGAATTCCAAACGTTAAACATTAAATACTAAGAAAATGATAAGTAAAACTCAGCCAACACCTGAATAAACAGATTATTTTTAAGTTCACATTAACATTTTCTTTCGAAGAATGTTAATGGAAAAACTAGAATGATTCAACAAGCAGTGAACAAATAAGTTGTTTTTAAGTTACCATTAACATTCCAACAAGGAACGTTTAATGATAACACAAATGTATAATAAAATGTAAAGGGAAACTAGAGTACAGTACGCGGCAACATCAGAAAGTTTCACGAAAAGAATGTCCTAAGTCAACAACAAACAATTACGTGGACTAGACTCTGGAGTGGTATCAGCCGATGAGCCAGCTCACCCTGATGACGCAGGAAGCGTGAACTCCAAAGTCTAGAACATTCTATATTTTCGAGAACCTGATAAGCAACCCTACTCCTACAAGGGCGCGTCCCTTGGGGAGTCTATAAAAGCGAGTTGCATCGGGAACTCGAGGCCTTTTTCATAATATCATTAAGCTACTAAGTACTGCTCTAGAAACCGATAAACATTACACTGTACGACGGTTTCCCTCCTGATAATTAAATTGTATCGCATTGCTAATTAAATAAATCGGAGACTATTAATTTCAAATTAAATAAGTTTATTTCGGAGGAAACTCGAGTCCACCTACTGACGACACTGGAGGTCGTCTCATCCTAATTCTCCAGACTCCTTTATATTATTTAGTGCCGGTTCTTCTCAAACCGCGCCGTTACGAGGACGTAACACCAAATTCATAATTTTATGGAAAAAATCAATTCATCGGTCTGTTGGAGACGTGAAGCAAATTTTCGATTTCGAAACTTAGAAAAATATTTAATATACAATTATATCGCATTATAGATGCCATAAAGGCGTAGAAAAAAAATTATTTTCAGAAATCAAAGTATTTTTACCAGAAATGAGCGAAAACGCAAAAAAAAAATTCTATTATACGCCCTTATGGCATCTGTCATGTCCAAGGGCGTTTTTAGAGCGGTAGCGTAAACGGTGGAGGTTTGGACTAACAGTTTAAAGAATACGCAACGGAGGTTTAAATTCCGTTGTTTTAATTATTTATGTGGGACGTTTTCGAGATACGAACTTACCACGCCTTCGTTTGAGACTGACGGATTTTTATGAGAATAAATGTACTTACTCTCTGCAGGAATTTTAGTTGTTATTGGATCCGTGATTCTGGGGGCTGCTGTTAGCGCCTTTTCCTGACTTGGGCCCTTTTTGTTGGTTCTCGCAGCGGATGGAGTTGGATGGATTTGGGCTGCTTATTCTAAAGGCTTCTTATTTCGTGAAATGAACTGATTGAAAACTGATTTCACTTTTATTGAGATTTATTTTTATAAACATTAAAACTTACACTTTCACAATTTGATTTTTATGTAATTTAATTTACTGAATTTTAATTATTTGGTTGAGCTAACGTCCTCCAGTCCCCCGTAGGGTGAAGTGCGCAAATTTAGCTTTTTTAATGATATTTTAACTTACTGCCCGGATTCTCGCCTAAGTGCAGAGCAAATTAGGACTTTAAGATTCCGGTTCTCTAGGATTGTATTTAATAACTAATACGTGGCCTGCCGGTTGAACCGAGTCTGAACTCGTCTTAAGTGCAGCGCAAATTAAGATAAGGGACTTTTACAAGGCACGGGTCCGTCAATTAAACGCGGAAGTCGAATTAATTGCTCAAAGACAAGGCGTTGGCTGTTGATCGCCTTTTTAAATACTCGCGGTGCTGAGATTGCAGAAGTCTCCGCTAGTCAACCAGCAGTCGCGTAGCTTATATTTTATTGTGGCTTTCGCGCATGGAGAAGTCTTCCATCTGCGCGGGTGATTTAAATTTACAGAAAAATTTTGGGGTGGACATAATACATCTGAGGTGAGTCCCGGGAGCCGTGGGGGATTAAAAATTTTTTTTTTTTCGGGAATCAGTTTATTTTTACCGGAAAAGTCGAAAAATACTAAAATAAGTTTTTCTCAAAATTAAAATTTTTTTTTTTAAGTTGAAAAAAAAAATTTTAATTCAGGAAAAAAATTTTTTTTTACATTTCTGTGTATTTCGGACAAAAATACGTCAATTCCAGGAAAAAATGTATTATATGCCCTTATGGGTTTTCCCTGGTACCTTTTGCACCAGTAAAATGCTATAAGGGCGTATACCGATACGACCTTATAGCATCTGAAACGCAATATTTAAATTTTGGAAAATTTTAAGTCAATCTATCGGTAAGCTCAGCGGTCGAGAAAATTTTGATATTTCAAAACTTCGAAAAATTTTGACGGTCGGGACTTGAAAAAATTTTTTGGTATATACTTGGTGTGAAGTTGCCGCCTATACACCGAGTAAACTTGGTGTATACAAAGTGTAAACGGATTCGCTAGGGTTTTAACACAATATTTGTGTTAAAAATTCAACACTATTTTTTGTGTTCAAAATTAACACTAAACTTGTGTTGACGGATTCTAACACTAGGATTGTGTTGATTTTACACAAAATATTTTACTGTGTGAACAATCGATCGATTCACCACATTGACACGGAGAAACAGCCCCCTAAGTAGCGATTTATGACTTACTTCACCGGAATTTAAACTTTAAAAATTCATTGTTTGTTGCCCATGGAAAATCAAAGAAAAACAACTTGAGAGGTGTCAAGGGACACCCGAATGGAACGAAGTTTACAATAGCTTACTATAGCTTACAATAGCTTACTATAGCAAGAAGTGTCGTGACAACTTTTCTTGAGAATTTTTTCCGTCTAGCCCCCTTTCTCAACGCGCCATAAGGAACTTCGTTCCCAAAACAATGAAAATCATAGAGTGCACTCTAAAAAAGAATTCCAGTACCATGATCGACCAATCCAACCTCTGAAGACGGAGGAACAACCCCATAAACGGCTATTTTCAGCTTATTAGTCAGAATCTCGGTATCTAAAAATTTTTAACTTCTCGCCAAGAAAATTGAAATTTAAAAAAATCGGGAAGTTATTGGTTTTACTCCGTTTTTCGAAAATCAAGTTTCCATTGGATCTCAACGTTTTGAGTTCCTAGTAAGCTTCCCTGAGTGTTTCCGCGATGATGTCCTTATGTCTGTATGTATGTATTGTGACGTTATTTTAACGACCTAGGTCTATTTAAAATAAACATCACGATATTTCAAGGCCAAATATTATAGAAAATATTTTTTGAGTATTAAAAATAAATGTTTTGTGAGTTAAGTGAGTATTGATACCGAGTAACGAGGTGCTACAGTTTTAGAGTGAAATTAGAGAGTTAAAGTTACAGTTGAGATTTTGGAATTTTTAAGAGTAGAATCAGTTTTTAGAATCAACTTTTTGGAAAATATTGAGGTCGAGTCCTTTAAGGGTTTCATTGAGTTATTTTGAGTTTTGTGTTTTGAATTTTAAGTATTAAGTTTTGAGGCTGCAGAGTACGTGGGTAAGTCAGCGTTACCGCGGAGCGGGACTATAAGTCACCCGGTTTCGTTTGATGTTAGACGCCAGTCTAACCCTTTGAGACTTCCAGGTGGAATGCCTAGGTCTGGCTGAGATGACAGCGCTCCGATGTAGAAGAACATGACGACAGCATATGGGATCAGTTTTAGTTAAGGTTTAAGTTACGTTTTTGTTTTCGATCCGAGCCGTAGTCAGTTCCTGGAGAGCATCCACCAAAGGAATATCCGTACTCAGAGTTTTAGTTGTTTGATTAGCGATTAAAATATTTGGGGATTAATTGAGTATAGAAATTTTAGTTTGTGAGTGAGTCACTTTTAAGAAAAGTTGAGTTTTGGACTTCTTGGAGTTTAGTCGAATTGGAGAGTTGCCGCTGGTCACCACAGGTGATCGGATGTGCGTACAGTTGCAGCTACAGGTTAAGATTTTAGTCTTTTACGTTTCATTTTGAGCTACATATATGAATACAGAGTTGATGAAGTTTATTTAGAATAATATAAAACGTTACTCAGCATCGGCATTTTTCATATCAGGTAGGAGAGTCTTTTATTTACTGTAATTTGAGCGGTACTTATGGAGTTTGATCTTGGGATATTATATAACCGTTCTATAGAATCTTAATTAAGATTAAAATCGTGCAACTTGTTGCTCAAAAAATCGAACTAAAGAAATATTTAAATTATGACTTCATATCTTGAATAATTTCATTCATTGCGATGTTGATTTAGAAATCCGAATTGCAATTTTATTATTGAAATTCTTAGCCTAACATTTGTAAGTTCAAAGAGTAGAAGAAAAGAAAAAAAAATATTTTAGCCCCAAACTATCGGAAAAATTAGGGTTTAAAACTCCTTAGATATTTTTTTTGTTAGTAATAATTATTTTAAACAATATTTAACTATCCTAATATTTAAAATACATAATAAAAAAAAAAATAGCGGAGTTACCGTGGGTATAATCAAAATTCTATCGAGTATAATACAAATTATACGGCATATTTTTTCGGATTATATCCAGTGTAATCTTACGCGTCATAACCAGAAAAATTATTTGGTCAAATCGGAGATAACACTGAGTATAATACAAAAATAATTTTGTATAATCTGGAGTATATTTGATATTATCTGAAATTTTTTTCACCCAGATATCACTAACTAGAATATGCGAGGATATGCAGTGTCATTTTGTTCTTTTCGTGTACGGATCAGAAGGCACTAATGGCTAGTACCACGTGAGATAAAATCACTGGTATATCTGTCTCACTCGGTAGTAAAACTATGTCTTTCACATGCATGAAGTAATTTTTCTTCCAATCTATACCTTAAGGAAGATCGAGGAAGTCCAAAGTTTACATGCACAACAGATGTCACCGAATCGGTTACCCGAGCGCTAATTGTTGAATGTCACCTTACTGCATCAAATGCACAGAACATGATTCTAAAGACTGCACTTTGAAAAACATTCAGGACAGTTAACTAAATTGAGTTAAATCAAAAAGAGGATCGGAAGAGAAACATAATTAAATCTGTGTAGCGAATATGTATAACCAATACTATCGACACCTATGTAGCACAGTATCGCTCATTTGCGAATGGAATGATGCCTCCTTCTCAAATTCACTTTCCGCTGCTACCACAAAGCCGGAGGGGGGTATGCTCAGTGGCTGCACAGATAATACATCATTTTCTTCGAACAATTCTAACTATGAAACCTCTCATTCAGAGAACCTGTTCACCTTATCAGGGATGAAAGCGTATAGCTACTAAATGAATTAAATGCTAGAATCAGCCGCACTACTAAGAATGTTGAAATGACCGTATTATTTACTAATGATTTATTGCTCGACGAGTTCCTGACTCGTCTCCCGCTCTCCCCATGTAACAGGGGAATGCCATTTTAATAGTAATCTTAGGGATATATGAATAAAGGGAAAGGGGTTACCTACTCTGTGAGAATTTTCGGTTACCGAAGAAATAATTTGGACAGCTTGGACCGGAAAACGAATTTGGATCTTGTGTTTACTCCCCAAGAGTACTCCAAAATTTTTGCATTTGTTAAGTATTAAGAAAGAACATTTAAAATTTCTGGTATGTGCGCTGATAAAGTTATTAAATCAATTCTAGAAAAAGACTGGCGTTAGAAGCATGTTGAAAATTCTTGTGAATGGTTAGCACAAAATCTCAAGATACATTTTTTTGGAGCAACTGTCTCTGGTTTTCTCGTCTCTCAAGTCATACGCAAGTATCTGCTGCAAGTTTCCGGTGTAAGAAATGAGCTGGAAAGCCACAAAGTACTATATACCGTGCATCTTGTGCAGATCTTGAGCAAGCCATGCGTATCTTGCCATTGCAAGATACATACGCAGGATGAAACGCTAACAAGTATGAATTTTTCACAAGGCTCTGACCTAAGAATATTGCTCAAGCACATGTTATCTGGGTTTATGAGTTTATCCGCAATAATTTATAACTAATATCATTGTTGACATATTGAAATCTTTTGCAATACTTATGAGAGTTCAGAAAATTTGTAAAAAAATTAGCGTTGGGTCTTATGCTTATCATGTCGCTATTTTCTCGATAAGACTCAACTGTAGAAAGAAATTTTTTTTTATTTTAAACAATATTTCAAGAAAAAATTTTTTTAATCGTTTTTAATGAGTGTTCTTAAAAAAGTATCGGGAAGAATTAAGTCAAATAAAAGTACACAGATTTGCTTATTTATTTTAATAAATACATTTTTTATTTATAAATTGAAGCGTTATTGTAGGAAAGCACTCTCAGATACGATTCAGAGTCAATCAATCATAAGAATTATTATGGGTGCACCTAACTTTATAGCTGAATTATTTATTATTTTAACAAAATCATTTTTAAATTTCATTTCATATCTATAAGTTGCTCTAATCTCGTACAATATTTTTCTAGGGTGCTTAATCATACATTCATAAATATCAAGGAATATTTTGAATATCGCTTAGAACAGTTAATGTCCCATCGTTTGATAGTGAATTCATTATAGATTTCGCTTAAAAATCACCGTCTGGTTGAAGATCAAACCGAGGTGGAAAGGCAGATCCATCAATTTGAGGTTTCATAACAGACCTAAATGGCTAAACAAAAAAAAATTACGAATAATATAATAAACAATATAAATATATTCAATACTTTAGTTTATCAATAAAAAACATTAAATTAGAAATTTTCATGAAAAAAATATGGAGTGTATACAAGGATTTTTGACTACTTAAATTTTGAATTGTTTTCTAATACATGTGTTCAAATCTAGCTCTCGAATAATTCACAATTTCATTCGATTATCTTGGATCTTATCTAAAAAATCTCTAGAGTGTTTCATATATGTAAATGAATCATAATTGGGAAAAGAAAATACGAATTAAAAATTTTTTATCAATATAACTACTACAATGATACGTTTTGTGTATACAGATAAAATGTAAGCTTAAGAAAATGTTATGATTTTCATTATGTGAACTCGTTCTAAGTATTAAATTGACGATAATTTACTGAAATTCATGATAAATAAAAAAAAAGTAATTTAGTGAGATTATAATCTAATTCAACTGTCTTGGAATTCAAACTAAATGAATGATCGAAAAAAAATCAAAACATAAATAGTAGTAGTTTTTATTAAACTAAAATTATACTATGTAAAGTATATTATAGATTCAAAAATAAAATCATTTATTGAAGAGAACAAATCTTGAACCAAGAAATTCATTTTGAAGAGCTGCTTTACTGTCTTAATTTAAATAGAAAAATTCTTGAATTGAGAAATTTTTCTTGTTTCAAGAATTTTTCATTTTGATTCAAGCCAATGAAACTCTTTCAGATGATTTTCTCGGTTCAAAAACTTTTTCTTTAAATCAAGTGAATTTTTTTTTTCAGTGTATGTATTCAAACAAATGAAAAGTAAATAGTTTGTAAGGTAAAAATTTTTTAATTTAATCAATCAGTTATGAGTAAATTTCTGTAAAATTGTGGTTCTTCTGTTGGCTAGTAAATTATAGTAAAGGTCAACATATCACTTAAATAAACACGTTTATTTAGACGAAAATGCGTGTTCTGTGTGCCTTTTTATGAGGTATACATAATTTGTAAATTTATATGACACACGAACTTACATGAACCAAGGCAGCAGATTACTCCAAAGCCGTTGTAGGTTTACGACCTTTCTGGGGCTAAGGGTCATATCATATGGTTTAGTTGTTGTGCGGAAAGATATCATAGTATGTACAAAACTTTATAAAACTACCGTTCAAGAATTAATTACATATTTTCAAGAATCGGATAATTTTCTTATAAGCACTTGAGACTCTTTAAAATATATTTTTAAATGCGGATTATTTGGGTTATTTAGAAAATGAAATATTTCTACTTTCAAATGGGAAAAAAATTGAATCGTCCAAATATAATAGTATGTGCTATACTGTAATACTATAAATACAAATTTTCTTCGATTGAAATTAGTAGAATGCAATTAAATAAAATGCTCCGTAATCAATTTTTGACTCTGATACTTAGGTTTTGGATTAATTGGTCTATTTGTTTGAGAATTATAAAAAAAAATAAAAACATTTTTTTTCAAAAATTATAATTTTAGAGTTTTTTAATATCTACCGAGCCAATTAAGATCAAATTTCCAGAAAATATCATTCAAGGAAAACTCTTTTGATTTTTGCTATTCCCATGTTAACCGATCAAATCGTTCAAGAATATTGAATTACTCACTTGCACACACTCACATATACCAAAAAAATATAATTCCAAAAATAGTCAAAACAGTTTTTTGAAACGTTAAGATCTAATAAAAAATCGACTTTTAATCCTTAGAGGTCGACAAAAATAATGTTCTAAATTAAAAGAAATCAGCGGGACATTTGAATATTAAATTTTTTCAAATTTTCTGATTTGACGTAAAGCTCTCTATTTAAAATTATATAAGTTTGAAATATAACATTAAAGGACACTACTGAAGTGAAATTTTGAAAAATCATTTTTTCTTTGCTAAATTTTTTGATTGTTTATACTTCTAAGAAGAATACATTAAACTTTGAAGTATGTATCTTTAATAGTTTTTAAATTATAGCCTTCGAAATAAGCTTTCTATTAGTCAGTGGGGTATGTTACTTTTATCTTTAAGTATGTTTTTCTTAAAACTAAACTTTCAAGCATTTTTTAATGGAAATTGAAACTTTTTTTTTTTTAATTTGGATCACGAGGGGGATGCACAATAATTACAAGAGTATTGAAGATTTCTATGCGAAAAAATTTGTTTAATTACTTGAAACATGTGTAAATATAGCTGACAATTAAAAAAAAAAAATCACTGTATTGATATAAATTAGTTTTCTTATCAAAAATTTCCCTAAATTACCTTTTTTTAAATGGTTATACTAGTGGGGTCCTTTAGTACTTGATAGTTAATCTAACATTAAAATTATAAATTGAAATGCTAAAATTACAAGTAAGAACATTTTTTCTCATCTCAATAAATGTTTTTCCATTAATTTTTACTTTAAATTATGTTTTATTTACTATAATCATGTTCAGACAAAAAACAGGCTATTAATGAATCAATTTGTGACTTTAAAATTTTTTTCTTTTTTTTAATTTAAGTTTGTTGATCAAAAAAACTGATGATATTGTAGTAAATTACTGGAATTTATCAATGTTAGTATCTATATAGATACCTGTAGTATAGAGATACCTATAGTAGACTTCTCAATTACATTTCATCCACATCAATGCTCAAATTTGTTGAATTTATTTTTCTGTTTAGTTCTCATTATTGTAATTTAAATTAGGATAAAACGTTTGATGATTTCTTTAATTTATTCAGTATCTCAACATCGACATTTATAAAAAATATTTTAGTGATAATATGTTATCCAAGAATGGTAGTTTTCAAGACGTCAATAGTTTGTACTATTTAAAAAAAAATTTTTCTTTTAATTTGTTTCCTTAAGAAAAAAAAAACTTATCAATCGAAAGTGAATTAGTTAATTATTTATATCTCTTACCGCTGGGCTTAAACCTCGGGCTGCACTTCCTCCACGTCCCTTAGTACGAAATTTAGTAATGGCTTGCTCAGCAAGGTCTGCTCGTTCTTCAGCTTCTTCTAACTCTTGTTGTGCTTTTCGGAATTTGGCGAGGTTAAGAGCTGCAATTTCTTCTGCTTCTTCTATTTGTCTTTTATATGTTTTAATCTTTTGTTGGAGCTTGTCAACCAGATCCTGCATGCGTTCGTGGTTCTTTCTATCTTCATCAGCCTGTAGATAAGGAAATTTATAATTGTATAATATATAATGTGAAAAATTCTTTTTAGATTAAATTGAAAACAAGGTATAGTTATTTATAGTAAAAATAGCTCTGATAAATTGAAATTCTGTTTATAGAAGATTTTCACAGTTATATACCGCAAGAAACTATTATAGAGCTCCCTATCCACGTGAAAATTAGTAGTCGAAATTATTTTGGGATCATCAAGTAGTCGTTAAACTACAACATTCATCTCTTGAAAGAATGTTTGATCCAACTATATCTGACGACATAAGATAAATTGTGATTTTTTTTAAATTTCACACTGGGGTAGGTCCAGTAAAATAATCATATTTTAGTGAAAAATGCTAATAAAGTGATAACGACTGTCTATATAATCTATTATTCAGTAATTCTATGGTAATCCTTGCAATTCCGATGAAATTTTATCAACGGAAAAAAACTTTTTAACTTTTTCTAAAAATTATCAAAAAATTCAAAACGTCACTATTTTTTCAGTTTTTCAAATTTATTTTTTGAATAACTCGAAAAATATTATAGCTACAAAAATGTACTTGAGTTTGTTTTAAAGAGGATATTGAAATATATATATATATATATATATATATATATATATATATATATATATATATATATATATATATATATATATATATATATATATATATATATGGGTCATTCCATGTCAAATCGACAAATGGTTGGAATCAACTCCTTTCGATTTGGACAAATTTGGTCAGAAGTTTTCTTTTATTGTGTAACGAAGTTCTGCCAAAGGAAAAACAAATTTTTTTCACAAGATATGCAAGTTCAAAATTTCGCAATTTTCCCAGTTTTTCAATTTTGTTTTTGTAATATTTCGAACGATATTATAGATACAGGAGTGGCCTTTTGTTTGTTTGAAAGAAGACACTTGGAGCTGTTGAAATATATATATATATATATATATATATATATATATATATATATATATATATATATATATATATATATATATATATATATATATTTGAAAATTGTCAAAATTGACGATCAACGTTTTTTTGGTTAAATTGTGTATGTAATATGTCGAACTGATCTTAAGAAATCCTGAAATTTTCAGAACAGTTTTTTTAATTTTTTTTTTTCAAAATGTGAATCTTTGAATTTTAAGAATCAAATTTTCTTTCATTTTTTGCAACTGTGAAATACAGTAAAGTTATGCAGATACGTTATGTAAATACGGTAAAGTTACGTATACTGTACAGTATTGTCGTTTTTAGTATAGACAGGATTAAATCTACGATGGAAATATAAAAATACTATTTTAATTTTGATTGATTTTTTAATTTTTTAGTTAATTATTTAAAACTAACCGCGCTGTGTACGGTTGCCAAGTCATTATCTTTGAGTAGTAGGATCATGACAAAAAAATTGAAGATTATCGAAAGTAGCTAACGTTTAACATTTTTCACTACATAACAAACACTGCTTGTCATAGTTTTTTTCCGAATCATAGTAGTTATATTTTCAATAAGTGATCCTTAGCTTTTTAAAACGATCGTAAAAAATTACCATTGATATTGAATAAAATGTTTGGATCAGCAACGATGGAAATAGGGCTTGCGTGTTAAGTGTGCAAACTTTAACAGTAAATATTTGTAAATTTAGCATCGCAAGGGCTATCCCTGTTGAAAAGCTCCAATAAGATCCCATCAAAAGCGACAAAAGCCACATAAAAACCAATAAAATTTATGAGTTTCTAAGGAGCTTTTGTCGCTTTTGATGGGATCCTATTGGAAATTTTAAACAGGGATTGAAAATAATTCCTACGCATACAAGACACTTATAAGTGTGTACATTCAAAATTTTAGAAAGAACGTAGAAGAACTTATTTCTTTGAGAATATCTTTAGTCGAACGTATAATATATTTTGTAATTTGTCCTTTTTTTTCTACTTAATTTCCAGTTGTTGACGCCAAAAATTTTAAGTGATATGAATTGTTCAATGGAAATTGAATATAAATTGATGAAAATATCATTTTTTGTTTGTTTTTGCTCATCAATATTTTCCATATAAAATTTCTAATCAAGCTCAATTTATTTACTCAACCTTTATCCTAATCAAGCAAAACTTCCCACGAAATTTCTTAAAAATTGAATAGGGTCAATTTTAATTATTGGTCAGTTCAACATAGAATAAACCATATAGATCATTTTTATCTTAAGTATTATTATGACAATACTTTAGTACTTCCAGTGGTTGACCCAAGTAACACGTGCTTGAGCAAGATTTCTGACCTAGAGCCTTGAGCAAAACCCATAGACACAAGCGTCGTCATCTACGTTGTAACAGCGTAAAATTACCCTAAATTGATATCGATATTTGTTCGACGCAGCACTGGCGCATCTCGATCTTCGGGCCTAAAGAGAGAATAGGAAGGGGTAGTTTTGGGTTATTATGGGTTATTATGGGTGAACAGTGCAATGCAAAAGGGAGAAGTGATATGACCGCCAGACAAAGTTGCAAGGAAAATCAAGAAGGACCGATCCCCGGAGTAGTGACGAGACGAAGAAAGCCATCAACAACTAGGACTTCATCCTCAAGCAATGAGTTAGATCGTCGTTTTATTCGTCAAGATATCAATAATTACTCTGTGAAAAGGAAGTGGACCGCGGTTTACCTAATACTCTGTTTACTACTCCTCTTCTAATTTTATTTGATTAATTAATCGTCAAGAGTTATTTATTTATTTAATCAATAATTTATTAATATTCGTTAGTTCGAACTGAGTGATTTTCATGAGGATTTATACCCGAGAGTCATTCAGTCGACTTTGAGGTGAAAAATCATTTGTAACATTCGTAGTGAGAATTGTAAATAATGGAAATTAATCAATTTAATTTATTTAATATCTAGAATTGTTTTATTGATTGAGTTAATTTTTAGAATCAATTAATTCGGTAAACTATTGATTTATTTTTACACTTGAGAAAAATCGACAAGTGTCTTCTCACGAATTCTTGATCGAGCGTCAGTAGATATTTTACATCGTAGTTAAAATCTACACCCCAGGTCAAAACTAACAAGCTAGTGGATATTTGGCGTCCATTTTACGAACGCCGACTCTTGTCGATTTATATGGTTGAATATTTTTGCAACGGAATTTATTGAATATTATTTTGGAATTATTTTACTTGAATCAATTTATATTATAAAATATTATATTGTCAATTTTTGTTATGACGCGTTATAATTACTGATTTTATCAAATGCAAATTATTTATAATAAATTAATTTAGATAATGATTTATAATTTAGTTCTGAAATTTAATTGTTGAGATTAATACGGTACTGCGAATTAGAGCTTAAGCTCATGAGATTTTTTTAGTCAATCATATTGTGGAAATTTAGTAAGAATTTATTCATAATTAACTAATTGTTGGAATTGAATATTAAGCTCAGAGTTATTTCAGAACTACTTTATTAATTTGAAAATATTGTGAGTTAGTTACAACTGATAACTGAATATTTTATTTGAAAATTTTTAAAGTTAATTTAATATGTGGGAATTATTATAAATTTTATAATAAAAGTGAAGTTAATTTAGCCAAGTGTGGGTTATGTGTGTGAAGATTTGTACGGGCCATGTGTAATAGAGAATGTTAATAGTGTTTAGTATTGGTAGTCCCGTGGACTTGTAAAGTTTAATTTTAAGCAGTATGGGAGACCGGTCGATATAAAAAGCCCAATTAGTTTTAAGCAGGTGTGAGAAACCGTTTATTAGAAAAAGCCCAACTAGTTATAAACAGGCTATGGGAGACCGTCCGTTAGAACATCCCCAGCTAGCCATCGTATTGTCGTTTGGAAAGGTATCATTGTAAATATTGTTTGTCTCGCAGTTAATTTCTCCGTATCGCTAGATAATAAGTTAATTATAGTGTGAGTGAGTGAGTGATTAAAGTTCATAAATTTTTTATTATTAATGAATACTGATCAGGTTATTAATTAATTATTTATCATTCAACAGCACCTTCCTCCACTCTCTCTAACCCTAAGATAAGTTCTCAGCTCTAGACCGGTTCCAGGAACCGTGATAATAACCTGGTGACGCCCTATTAATTATTCTGGTTGTTGTTCATTTTTTAGTTTTGTTAATTAATTAGGGGCCAATTGGACAGAAGGCAAATCTTTTACAACGTATCTGCCTTGTCTTAGATCATACCGCAAGAAGCTGATTTAAGAGTAATGTATAACTTGCTCACAGTATCTTACGCAAGAGAATTGGGAATCTAAGCCTTGCGCAAGCCTTTTCAGCATGCTTCTAGCGCAAGTCTGTCTGTAGAATTGAGTATATAACATCACCAAAATCTTTGCGCAAGGCTTGAGCTTATGATATGTTTCAAGTATCTGCAGTAAGGCTCATAGGTAGATTTTGACGCTAGCAACTATCGAACTTTTGAGCAGGTTTGTGCAAGTCTTGCGATAGAATGTTTTATGGGGAAATTCAGAGATACGATAGTGTCTCGCGCCAAGTACACGTCCAACATATGGTATGGCGTGAAACAACGTGTCTCTATTTCCTGTAATCATATATAAATATAACCTCCTCACA
Organism: Cotesia typhae; assembly: GCF_013202065.1. Lineage (NCBI taxonomy): Eukaryota > Metazoa > Arthropoda > Insecta > Hymenoptera > Braconidae > Cotesia > Cotesia typhae. Next base: position 1,475,940 of record NW_027423760.1, on the reverse strand, counting down.
TATTTAGCTCTATATTTTTTTATTATTGCTAAGACACTAACACATTACACCATTGTCAATAAGTTCCTTTTTATCAGTTATGAATATATTACAAAAGATTATTAGGTCTTAACAATTATTTAATATATCGCAACTTTGAAAATTTTTGATTGCGCCTGTTTTCGATTCTATGAGAGATTTTACAAATTTAATGCGAATTTTCTTATTTCGAAGTTGACACTACTTAATCATGTCATTCTACCACTTAAGTAGTTAGTATACTAAATACTGAACTTAGCGCCCATAAGTAGTTGGTCTTTAGTTTAGAATTTCAATATATGATAGTAGGTGGAGCTACAAAACCATTATCACTGTATTTTAGATCTCAAATTGGTCAGTCATGCGCGTAATTTAAAGTAAAAGTATTGTAATAATTTCGTTTGTTATTAAATTATTACAAAAATTCATAAAAAATCATAATAATTAAGAAATTTATCAATACACCGTAAAATTTTTTGCCCTTGTGGAATAAGTTATAACTATAGCAAAGGTAATTTACCTGGAAGCTCAGTTCTTTGATGCGACGTTCAGCTTTACGCAAGTTCTTTTGTGCGTCAGCGTGTCTTCTTTGTTCTCCATCTAATTCGTTTTCTAATTCTCGTACTCGTTGTTCTAATTTTTGAATAGCCTTTTTACCACCTTTCAGAGCATTTGCTTCAGCTTCATCAAGTCTTACTTGTAATTCTTTAATTTGAGCTTCTAATGCTTTACGTAGTTTTTCTTGTGTCTGTGCATGATCTTGTTCAGCTCTGAGCTCATCTGCCAGTCGAGCAGCATCTACCATTGCCTTCTTAGCTTTTTCTTCGGAGTTTTTAGCTTCATTAAGAAGTTCATCTAAGTCGGACTGTTAATAGAAAAAAAAAGTTAGTTTTCTGATTATGAGAGATTTTAATCATTATCTTGAAGCTACACAAATAATCTACCGTTTTTTTGGTCTTTCAATGAATTTACAATTTTTATTTAAAACTAGATCATGCTAAAAAATACCCTTTTTCTAGTGTATAAAAAAAATGAACAACGTTATTACACTTGATTACTTAAAAGATATTAATTTTGAAATAGCACGTCATAGAAAAAAGTAAAAATTAGCTTAAATTAGCTATAATACAATTATTAATTATTATGATAAAACAAAATTTGTAACTCAATAAGGTAAAATGTTGTTACTATTCAAAAAATATTAGTCCGCGAAAGTAAATTTAAAAATTGAAAAAGGAAATTTAACTTACGTGGAGCGTTTGGAGTTCAGCTTCTAGTTTCCTCTTGGCAGCCGAAATTGAAGCATTCTGGGCACTGAGATCATTAAGTTGTTCATGAGCATCGGCTAGCTCTTGCTCTGCTTGGCGACGACCACGATCAGCTTGTTCTAAAAGCGTACGACTTTCTTCCAGTTCATTCTGAAGTGCATTAGCTCTCCGCTCTGAAATTCCAAGAAGTTCACGAGCTTCATCTCGGGCACGCTGTTCTTCTTCTAAAGCTGTTTGAACATCTTTTAATTGCTGTTGGTATCGTTTTATATTTTTTTGTGCTTCGGCATTTGCTTTGTTGGCATGGTCTAAAGCAATTTCTAATTCATTTATATCAGCTTCAAGTTTCTTCTTCATTCGCAATGCTTCAGCCTTGCCCTGTAACGAAAAATCATAATATTGATGACAGTTTTATCTTATATTCAGCTATTTATGAACGTTTTTGGGTAGATTTCTTTAAAAATCTGCTTTTTGTAGAGACACTCATATTAGAATTTACATAAAATTTTGTTATAATATGTTTTAACTACTACATACCTTAGCTTCCGCTTCGAGAGATGCTTGCATCGAATCCAAAGCACGTTGGTGGTTCTTTCTTGTATTTTCAAACTCTTCCTCTTTTTCTTGAATGCGACGATCTATCTCTTGTCTTACTTGACTAAGCTCTAATTGAGAACGCAAAACTTTGTTTTCTTCTTGTTCCAAAGCAGCTTCTGCTTCTTCTAAAGCTGCTTGTAATTCATCTTTTTCGGCTTCTAACCGTTTTCTTGCTTTTTCAACTTCATGAATGTTTCGGCCTCCTTCACCAATTTGATCAAGTAAGTCTTTAACTTCATCGGCGAGATTTTTGTTTTCCCGACGAACAGCTTCCAATTGTTCTTGGCTCTCCTCATACGCACCTAATTGATTTTAATAAATAAGATTTTGTTATTCAATAAAACATAGAAAATAGAGTTATAACAATTATATATATTTACCTTTAAGTCGGAATAGCTCTGTACTGTAATTGCGACATTCTTTTTGGCTAGCATCAAGTTCTGCAGCCAAGTCATCAACTTTAAGTTTCCATTCACCAATGATCTTGTCAAAAGCTTTTTGTTTTTTCTCAGCCGCATTGGCGATTGCAGTAGCACGATCAACTTCAATTTGTAGATCTTCAACTTCAGTAGCCAGACGCTGTTTGACTTTTTCTAGGGCAATAACCTTTTGATTCAGAGATTCAATAGTTTCTTCAGCTTCAGCTAATCGAGCTTGAAGCTTTCGTTTAGCTTCCTCAAGCTCTTCAGCTCTTGCAACGCCTTCGGATTCATATTTGCTTCGCCAGAGTTGAGCCTCAGCATTTGCTTTACTTAACTGTCTTTGAAGATCAGCCTTTCCTTCTGCTTCTTCTTCAACTTGCTCTCGGATATTATCCAAGTCATGTTCGAGATTACGGAATTTACCAAGCAAGGTAGCTCGTTCACGACTTTCTTCATCAGCAAGCCGTTTTGTATCTTCGAGTTGAGTTGTTAGTGATATTTTTATTTTAGACAATTGACTAACTTGTGATTCAGCTTCTTCAAGTTGCCTCAATAAATCACTATTTTCGATAGATAGTTTCTTCTTTGCGGCATCAAAGTCGTTAACAGTACGATTAAGTTCTTCTAATTTACCTTGCGCTTCATTCAATTGGTGTTGTAATTGTTTCGCGATTTTTTCTTGAGCAGCCTAAAAACGAATCGTCACGAGATATTTATTTCGATATTTAAGGATTTATTTTAGGGTTATATTTTGATATTTTTTAACAACCCTAGCGGTTTCAACGACTCAGCGTAAACTCGGAGCTTACTCGGAGTTATTATGTAGTATACTCCCTCTCGGAGTTTAATCGGGGTATAAGCGGAGTGTACACGGAATTTTAGAGGTGTATGCAAGGAGAATTGTGTGCAGTTACGACACGGAGCCACAAGAGTATATTATTGGAGTTTTCGAGAAGTTTTTGACGAGTTTTTTCAGAGTCGCTATGGAGCTTTTTCTAGCGTTATTGTCAAATATTTTCGGAGTTGCTGTGGAGTTTTTTGGCATTTTTGTCGAGTTTCTTTCGATGTTTTGCGGAGTTTTATAAGAGTTTCACGGATGTTTTTTCAGAATTTTGGTAGTGTTATTGTGAAGTTTACTTGCGATTAATAATACTTCTGGGCATAAAAATTAATTTTGATTTCTCAAGATGACAACAAATAAATCATTTTTCAATTACGGTGGACTTGTACTTAATTTATTAACAAGTTGAAATATAATTATCTATATAGAATATATGTTATTTAATAATCGTATTATAAAGTTTATTTGTGAAATACACGACATATAAAAAAATGACATCGTAATAAAATTGTTGACAGTTTACAGTTGATAATACACTGAAACAATATTATCATAACTAAAATTAGAATTTTATCAATACATAAAGCAATTTAAATCTTTAATCGGTTTCCGTAAAATGAGCGGTGGTGTTTATTACTCGGTGGTTATTATTAGGTGACTGAATAGTAGGTACAGACAATGCTTTGGATAGCTTAACCAGTAGAACCTTTAGCGCGTAACCAATCGGTCCGGATTCGATTCCCGGTCTGGGCTGTCTGATATATTTTTTCGGTTACCGAAAAAAATTTCACTGAGTATGATCTTCCCTTTTACTTTATCCTTTCTTTCTTCAGTTCCCAAAATTGTCTTAAAAAAAAAAAAAAATAAGGTAAAATACCCAACGATCCCAATTAAATACCAATGACCCACTATCGTCTTTATGTGTCACAACTGCACAGAATACTCCGAGTTTATTCCCTATTTACTCCTTTACTACGCTGAATTTAGGACGAGTTTCTACAAAGTTTTATCGATGGCACCGAAACCGCTAGAGAATCAATTTTACTAAAACCAATCAAATTAATGAGAAAAAAAAATAAGTTGTATGAAAAATATCAAATAAAGCTCACTAACGATTATTTATTAAATTAATAGTATCATTGCAGCATGCTTAGTTCTTATTACGCTATTATAGAAACAGGCACTATTATTAAGGAAAAAAATAAACAAGAATCAGATATTCAAATTGAATATTATCGGTGTGAGATAAAAATATGTTAAGGTAATATACATAACATTGCATGCAAATTGTATAGTAATATTAATAATATAACAAATATAAAATATAAAAAATATAATAAAAAATTTCAAATTCAATTATGATTGCATTGGAGAAAAAATACAATCTGTGAAAATTAAATTGCATTGAAAATTGATAAAACTTGACATTTCACGAACTTTTCAGTTTTTGATATATGTAAATACCCGACAAAAACTTTTTTTTACATCTACGTTAGTCTGACTCACCATTTTCTAGATCTCCTCAGATTTAAAAAAATCTACTTAGATGTACGTTGATCTACGTACATTTCATTCTCTCTATAACCAGTAAAATTTTTTTACATCTACATTCATCTAAAATTATACATGTGCTTTACAGGCTCCATCTCTGTATACTTAAAAACATGGAAAAATATAGATGTATCCACGTAGATTTATTATATTTTTTCCCGGATAAGTGTATATATTAACCACGTATATGATATTCTATAACGGATTCATTTAAGTATCATAATTAATAGAAACTTTTTAGGAGCCTGAGTTTCATTTTTTGCGAGTTTGTTACAGAAGTTTTCTTTTTTAACTAGCTGTTTCAGTATCTTGCAAATAAAATTCATCGTCAAAATTGAAATATATGAAAAAAAATTTATTTCGGTCAAGTTGTCGTTATAATTTAATTTTTAACTTTGAAATTTAAAAAAACTTCTTGAAAATTCAGTAACATTAATATATACAAATAAACCGGTAAATTAACAAAAGTTTTAAATTTCTAGAGTTTATAAAGTACAAGAATAGATTTGATTGTAAGTTTTTGTTACTATAAAACTAAGCAAAAATGATACAATAAATAAAACTTATACCATAATTAAATCTGTGAGGAAAAATATTTTGTGAATTATTTCAGTAAGCGTCTTAAACTGCCGATTACTATATCACTAAAAATAAGCAGAAAAATAAATTCAATTTCAACGATTGTCATAAAGCTTTAAATAATAAAATTTTATTAACTTAAAAGAAGCAGTTATTATTAATGTTTTGCTTAATGAAAACTTTGATTTTGCTGCGATATGCGAAAGAGAAAATTTACCTTTTCATTACTTATGTGATCGACTGATGCGCGAAGATCATTAAGTTCTGTAAAGTACTGAACTTTTTCTTTTTCGGTCCTATTAAATGTAAGAACACAAAACATCAAGTGATAGTCAATGAGTAAACAATGAGATGCATTTATAGAATAATTAAATAATATTGAGTATACAGGCGAAATAATGTTAGGTACGTAGTCAAATTTCAGAGATATTTTCAATTGATTGCACTAATGTTCAATACACCAGAAGAGTGCAATTTTATTATACCTTTTCTCTTGCAACTTGATCAATTGCTGCACGAGCGCTATTCAATTCCGCATGGATGTCATGTCGACCTTTTTCTGCTCTAATGCATGAAAAATGTATTCAAATTAAAAGTACATCTAATAGTTTAATTTTACTAATTCCGAGTACAATGAATAACTATACTGATATACCTTCGGTAATAACTTATTTATTTTTCACTAAATATTTAATAAAAATTATAAAAGTGATTTTTAACTTTCCGTTATGAAAATGATTAATTTTCAAAAGTAAAAAGTTAGTGATTTTGGTTCGACTTTCGAAAATCGAGTTTTCATTAGATCTCAACGTTTCGTATGAAGCTGCGGTGGCGAGTTTGGCGATGATGTCTGTATGCATGCGCGCGTGGTTTTGTGTGTGTGTGTGTGTGTGTGTGTGTGTGTGTGTGTGTGTGTGTGTGAACATGTATAAACATCTCATAACTTTGTTACGGAGTGTCCGTTAGAGAAGCAGTTCGCGGCATCTCAAAAGGCCTTGCTGAACTTACAGTTTTTGTGAATTTCGATCGAATAAGTACAGCAGATTTTGAAAAAACCTCACAACTTTATGTTTTTCTAATTTTCAAAAAATGGTTTTTTTGGAATTACTTCGAAATCCTTATTTTAATCAATTTCATGATCTAGTTATTTCTTTTACTTAAAAGAATAACGTCGATTGCTGCAAACCGCATCAAAGTCGAGTGATTTGTTTGAGATATATCTAAATTTAAAAAATCAAAAAAACATGGCTTTTTAATATAACTTTTCAATCATTTCCCAGATTCGATTTCTATCTGAGAATTTTGGTAAAGTTCTCTTTACTACGATAAATCCGAAAGTTATTGCAGCTTAAATATTTTGGAAAATATGTTTTACTAAATACAAACTAGACTTTCGAGCTCAAAAAGCTTAAAAACGTCGTAAAATGTGAAATTGGAAGCGCTTTGTATTTGAAATTAACGAGAAGTTATTGGTATGGCCTATAGAGTCAACTGTTTTACTATTTTTTTATATTGAAAAACTAATAAATATCAATATCAATACCTTGCTTTCAATTTATTGAGAGTATCGATTTGCTCGCCCATCTCAGCAACAGCATCATTGTGCTTTTTACGAAGACTAGCAAGAGAGGATTCGTGTTGAATATTAGCCTCTTCAAGATCCCTTCGAAGCTTACTAAGTTCTGCTTCTCTCTTCTTGTTAAGTTCTATTTGTGCGGATGTAGCACCACCAGCTTCTTCAAGGCGTTCACCCAATTCTTCAAGTTCACGTGCCAAATCACTTCTTTGTTTCTCGGCTTTAGCTCGAGCTTGTCGTTCTGCTTCAACTTCTTCTTCAAGTTCTTCAATACGTGCCTGCAATTCTTTGATTTGTTTCTGAAGTTTACCAACAAGAGATTGCTCGTCTTCAAGTTTCGCAGTCAAAGAAGACAGCTCTTTGTCTTTACGCTGAATAGTTTGTTCCAATTCCTTCTTATTACGTTCGAGATCAGCTACGGCTTCTTGTGTTAATTTCAAATCACCTTCGGTTTTTCGTTTACCTTTCTCAACATCAGCGCTATAATCGAAAATATAAATGTATATCTTTAATAGGTAGATTTTTATTGCAGTGATTTTGAAATTATTGTTATAGGTTTCGTTAATATTTTTTTGACAGATACAAAAAGAATTTCAATAAGATTAATTGGTTGAATTGTAGTGTAAATACTTTGACCAAAAGTGGAAAAAGTTTTTGATGAGGAGAGAAAAATAAAAAAAAAAATGATAACAGATTCTTAGCGGCAGGATGGCCGAGCAAGCTAAGTCATTATATCATTAGTTCGTTCGTACATCATGTCGTGAGGCGAGGGTTCGAGCCCCGACGGTTGTTAAAATAGTTCCAACACCAACCATCGGGGATCGCTCCGGTAGCCGACTTGTACTGACATGGGTTTTCTCTGTGGTTTCCCCATGTCACTATTCTAACAGTCATTAGAAAGAGGTGAGGAATGGGGTAAATGGAGTACATGAAGCACAAGTCGGTCCATAGCCGCAAGAGATACGCAGTTATTATAAAAAGTTGAGAATATGTTATGGTATCTATGAGCGAAAATCGAAAGAATATGAGCACAGTAAAAATTTGAACGCAGTAAAATAGAGAGAGGCAGTAATATTGTGATGAAAAAATTGTAAAAAGCAGTTCTTACTGTTGTACAATGTAATAATTCTATCTATCTGATAACAGATTCTTGAACATAATTTATGGTAGTTTTCGAAAACACCTTACAATTTTTTATGTGATAATGAGTGACTGAGATATTAATAGTCTTGTATTTTATTACGTTATCAAAAATTGACAGTATACTTTTAAGTATGTTCAAGTGATTTATAAGCATGATTGTATTTAAATTGTTAAATCTTTTGCCAAATCTATGAAAAACTTCAGAAGATTTTACTGCGTCTGGAGATAGCAAATTCAATCAATTTCTTTATGTCGAATATTTAATACTAATATACCTAACTATATTCATATGTAAATGTAAATTAAGTTATAAAATACTAATTACCGAAGTTTTTTTTCACGTTCTAAAGTATCTTCCAATTCATCGAGAGTGTGTTCAAGTTTCACTTTCACTTTGTTAAGGTGGTTAACTTTATCCTCAGCTGCTTGAAGTTCTTCGGCGGTTTTTTGATTGATTTCACTTTGATTCTTCTTTTCTTTATTGAGTTTGTTAATAAGCTCATCTTGATGAGCTATTTCATCATTCAAATTTCTTATTTGATGATCTTTAGTAGCTTTATCTTGTTCAGATTTTTGAATAGCTAATTCGAGATCTTCAATATCTTTTTTTAATCCTGAAATTTCTTGGTCTAATTTCTTTTTATTTTGGAATAAGTTATTCCGTGTGTCTTCTTCTTGTTGAAGTCTTTCCGATACATCCTAAAAAATAAAAATATAATTAATAACAACAAATGCCTATTAAAAATATCTAAACATAAAATTAGAATTACTACATTTACATATTTTCTTTGGCAAGTAGAAAAAATTTTTAGAACAAATATTCGGTGAAATTTATAATTATCATATATATCTTAAGAGACATAAATCAATTGAAATCTGAACCTTTACTATATTTCTCAAAGAAGTACAGCTAAAATTAATGAGAGAATATGATTAGCTCATTAACGCTAAATAAGCCTGTACTATTTTCAGTAGATTTCACAGACCATACGGTTTCCTGTGTTATTAGATGAGTATATATAACTTTGGTTTCATTCGTCTAGTTAAAAATATTAAGAAAGGAAACTTTGGTACTATTCCAGTAGATATTTATACCAGCTATCTATAATAAAATTTCTATAAATATAAGTCTGCGTGTGAATCATTAAGGAAAAATTTTGATATCTAAATGGTTTTTTTACTCGATTTTTAAAGTATTTATAGCATGTAATTCGTCATCCATTCTCATGTACATGTATTATGAATTATGTGCGAAGAATAGTCGTTTATTGAGTAATTTTAATAAGGCATGAGATATTCTATCGAATAAGTAGAATTGAGATGTACACGGAAAAAAGTAAACTGTAAAATTCACTCGGATTCCGGTTAATTTTTAGAGGATCAAACATTAAAGCGGACATAGGGATGGCAAAAATATAAATATTACAGAACTTAATGTAGAAAGCTTAAAAGCCACAATTTACAATTTAATATCGAAAATAAGTGATTAATAGCGGTCACTCTAGAAAATGACGGCTCTCTCATCTTAAAAAATTACAGTTTCAAATAGTAAAAATTGCCATTTTACTATAGAGTTCATGCTATGTGGGAAAGGGGAATTCAGATGAGGAGAAGGGGGTCTCACTCTGGGAGAATTTAACATTTGAAACAGTAAAAATTCTACTCTCAAAATACATATTCCACCAGTCCAAGCAAATCAATAATTATAGTTTCATTTTTAGCGTTGCGTTTAAAATTTACCATTTTACTTTATAAATATTGACGTTGGTCGTATTGGATATTTAGTAACTGTATTTTGTACTTTTTACATATCATGTGAATATTTTTTTAGGAACGAAATGATAAATATCAAAATCAAAATCCTTAATTATTATACTTTAGCATTTTCGACATTCACGTAGGGAATATAACTGTTTAAAATAGTTGTTTTTTCCATGTAAAGAATAAATTGTAGCATTTAAATGTTAAATATTGCATAGTGATTATTAAAGTCACGATTTTACTGTTTGAAATGGTAATTTTTAGCAGTTGATCATTACTTCTTATAAATCGACTATTATTTGTTACAGTTTACTTTTTTCCATGTAGCATCGATCTTTTATACATAAACAATTATGAGAGAATTTTGGCATAGGCAGAAGCGATTAACGATAGTCAAAAAACAATCAAAAATTAAATAAGCAAGTATGAAGTACCGAAACTAAATAGACTAGAAATCCACACTACGTTTCTTTAAAAAATGTTTCCAATAAATTTTCATTAATTGTATTTATTAATGTGTATTTGATTAACTATAAGACTTTATTATCACATTAGAATTCAGAAAAAATATTTTATAAACAGCACAATTTTATTTGATGTCCATAAGAAATGTAGAGATTCATAAAAGCTACAGATAAAAAAGTCTTAGATACATACCAATAGTTGTGATTCCAAGTCCATTTTCTGGGCTGCTAGTTTTATTGCTCTTTCTTGATATTCAGTCAAAGAACCTTTTTCACCATCGAGTTGTCGGAGAAGATCAGTTTTTTCGGTAAGGAGTTTAGCGTTAAGAACTTCAAGTTCTTTGCGCATCTTTTCTTCACGTTCGAAGTTTTCTTGAGCAGTACGAGCTCTTTCTTGTAATTCCTGAGGATTTGTATTAATTATAACTTTATTGTCGTTTATTTCAGGTTTAGAAACAGAAGAAACATTGTTATCGTCGAGATTCATTATATTATTTAATTTATTTAACAAATATTCTTGCAGCTAAATTAAAATTATCAAACAACAAGATTAACTTTTTTTTAATTTATTTTTTTCCGAGGTAATAGGAGAAATAATCTCATCCGTAACTTTGACTCAACTAAATTAATACTGCGCACTTCAAACCAAAACTATCATAGGTAGGTTACTTCCTTTTTTTCTTTCTTTACAGACTGGCAAAATTATTACCCCACTACGAGTTTGTCGTTATGTTCCATGATATAATCTTATTTGAATATTAATAGATTGTAGGTAAACTACTTGAAACTAATTTTAGATTATTAAAATCGACAAAAATAACTCAAACTCGAAAGTACAAAGTATCAGATATCATTCCATTAAATAGCTTGAGATATGTTAATCAGTTCAATCGTTACATCAAAAATCTAAAAAATATTAAAAAGTTACTATTATACGTTCGAAGATAAAATAAAATACTATTCTCATCATGTACAATAACTTTTGTTAACTAATAATTAATTGAAAATCATTTTTAATATTCGTTTTATAATAAAGGCGCCCGTTTAATTATCTTAATTTTCGATTATTTAATGTTTTAATTTAGGAAAAAATTAGTAATTTAAAAAATTAACGAGTGTAGTTTTTGAAACAATAAAAATTTTTATGCAATAGCTGAACGAATTTTTACATTAATTAAGATATAATTCAAAAAATTTTGATCAACGTATTAAATAAAGAAATAACAGATAAATGTAAGGTTGTAAATTGTTTAAATATTACGAAATTAACAAAAGTTACTTAATAGACCTTAAAAAAAATGTATGTTTTAGAAATTTCAATCGAAGTGTTCTTAAAAAATAATTCAGAAAATTTAATTAATGAAATTTTCAATAAATTGTAATTGAACTACGTTTAACAAATAGATAAAGAGAAAGGGAAGATAATTTTTTTTAGAATAACCATATATCTGATCGGTTATCAAATATGTTTAGACATAGCCAAATTTCAAGTACAGTAAAATATCTAAAAACTCGAATAATGTACCTACCCTCTACGTTAAATTCTCTCCACTCATACTATTGCCTTACTTTTCCGATTTTCTGAGTTCTTAATTTTAGACTTTTAGCTCTAACCATTCAATTATAATTGAAGAATAATTGAATAATAATGCGTAATCGTTAAGGAGCTTTCATAAAGATCAATGGTCATGTTTGACCAGATATAATTAAACAACAAATAACCAGATCTAATGATATTTGGTCAAACATAAACTTTTCTTCGATATAAAAACAATTTACAGCCTAACATAAAATTTAATAAAAGTTAAAACAATTTAATGTTATCTTACAGTCTGTTCTGCCCTCCGACCGAAATGTGACAACTTTCTGGCCGCTACGCTAAGCGAAGTTGCCACATTCCAGCTACATTGAGCAGAAAAATAGTATACACACCTTGACTAGTAAAAAGTAAAGCCTCAGACCACATGTTTGTCGACCTCGGCTTTGCCACGGCCAACAAGCACATTTGATTTGAGACTTTTCTTATTTTACTGTCCTAGGAATGTAATATACTATTTTTTGAGTAAGTAAGCACACTCTCACTAAAAATTGTAGCAATAAATTCAATGCTTAAATATAGAAATTATCACTTACCGCTAGTTCATCTTCAATTCGAGTCGCATTAAGCATAGGCTTAATTTTCTGCCACAATTTCCACCATGGCCATGTACGAAGTTTAAGATATCTTCGCAGATTACGCTGAACAACTTGAAGAGCCAGACGTTGTTCTTGTAATTTTTTGAAATCTTTACGGGCCAAATAACCACGCATGTAAGCTTGCATCCAGGAAACAATCTTACTAAGACGTTCATCACGCAATTCTTCCATTTGACCTAATACTCCAGCACGGAAGAATACCTATAAAAATGTATTGTATATAAATTAAAAAAAATTGAACATCTATTGTGTACTCAACAATATAACAATGATAATAACCCTGTTTAAAAATATTGATTAAAAAGAATTAAAAATGATGAAGTTCGAATTCTTTTCAATAATTTCAATTCTTTTGTTCGTTTATGTAGATATACAGTTTGCATGGAGCGAACGCTTCTCAATTCTTTTCAATCAGTATTTATAATTAGGGAAAAATGATAATACCACCATAAAAAAATGATAAATGTCACCAATAGAGTGACATTTAAACTACAACTCAAAGTAGAGTAAGATTTTTTATTTTGAATTAAACTTTTTTTTATATAACATTTATGGTAGCATTGTCGATCTAATTTTGTATTATTTACTATTTTATATTGTTGAGTACTTTAAAATAAATTTATTAGACTCATCCAAAATCATAACAAAATAAGTGAAAAAATATGCGTTGAAGCATTTTTTATTTTCAAACCTTCGTTGTTATTAATAATAAAAACACTCAAAAACTTAATACTATATTATTCTCTTCTTATATATTATGGTTATTGACTGTAATAAATTCATGACGATATGTATTAAAAAAGTGTTATTACTTGTAAATTTGAAATCATAAAGCAAGTTTATCTTAATTGAGCTTGGAAAACATTATAACACAATTTGTGTTTGTTTGACATTTTTTAAGCCAAGGTTATTTTATACCTTGGTAGCTCCAAAACGGAACTGATCTTGATCTAGTTCTATTGTATCTAAGATGAGTTCAGTGGCTTTTTTCGGATCCATTCCGTTTTTAACAGCTTTTGCACACAGAATTTTGTATCTATTTGAAAAGTAACACACACAAAAATAATAAATACATAAAATGATATATGTGTATTAGCTGCATTGAATTATATACTATTAGTTGGAGATAGTGTATTTAGTCACTATAAAAAAATATCATTATATCAATATGAAAATTCAGTAAATATGGGATGAAATGATAAAATGTTAAATTTATTGAAAAAAATTTTTTTCCAATATGAAATTACGTTTTCAATTATTAATATGAAGGTATTTGTATAATAGCAATGTAAAAAGAAAATTCGGATCTGATTTCTTTTCTTTCACATTTAACTCATCAATACAATGACATTGTGATATTTTATAGAATTTTAAAGAAAATTGAGAAGTATATTTTTTTTAAATAACGTATACTACCATTGAAGAATTGTATTTATTTCGTGTATTATTAAATAAAAATGAAACTAATTTTAATGACGAATTAAAAAATGAGGAATTCTCAATAGTTAACAATGTAGTTATCAACAAACAAGTTCTATTTAGCATCTAAAATTAATCTATTTAATATAAGTTTAGATTTTTTTAATAATATAAATTAGATTTGTATAAACTACTACTTTTTAGTGATATAAAAATATGAAATTATCAGTAATTATTTTTTTTTCAACTTAAGTATAGAGAAGACATAAAAATAGGAAAGATATAAGAATGATTTATAAGTTAATTTTATAAAAAAAAGTCGATTGGACTTTAACTCTCAGGTTTTAAAGTCAAGCTAATTATAAAGCAATATTTGACTAATTGAAATTAAAGCGTAAAACTGTCAGAGTCGTATGTACGACATGCCTTCGTATGTCCAAGACGATATTGATCGGCATCAAGTCCAGAAGCATCCAAGATCGCTGCAGCAGCCTTCTTTGGATCTCCAGCTACTTGGTCAACGGCTTGAGGGGCTAATATCTTGTACCTATAGCAAGATGTGACATGCAAGTTGATAGGGAGTTTATTAGTTATCTTGATCACCACGGTTTCACAAGATGCTCAATTTAAGCATAAAATATTTTCTACAATTTTTGTTAAAGTATAATGATAGACAATAATTAATTTTGTCTATACAAAGATGGAGGGATTCATCTTGGTGATATATAGTTTTAATAAAATATTAAATGAATGTTCATATGTTTTTGATGATCTGTCACGAGAAATTAATGTAAATATTCAGTAAATACTAAATGGGGGCGTGCTAAACAGATACAAGTAAAAAAATGTCTATAGGTATATTATAGCATTCGGAATATAAACTTGGGAATATATTTTCATTTCAAAGTCTTAATCAATCAAGGGAAACAATCATAGTAACGAATAAGCATTTAAGGGGCAATCGATTTTCATGACTAGCCTTTGTATGTCCGATTCTGTAGAGATCCGGATCAAGACCGCATGCATCAAAACATTTTTGTGCTGCTTTTTTTGGATCGGTTTCTTCAGTCATTGCCTGTGGTGCTAAGATCATGTAACTATGTGGAGAAAAACTTCCTGTTAGATTTTAACCTTTCTTAACATAAATTAAGAACTCTAAAAATTTTAGTCAATGTTTTTATCAACTTATTTAGCAAACATTTATGATCATCTTACCCGTATTTAAAAGTGAAGATTTTTTTTTAAGAACTTGTAACTGTTGCCATTAATTTATCTAACTTAATTTATGAATGAAAAAGTTCTATCAGAATGTTATAGTGAAAATATTATGACTGTGTAATTAGTTTAAAATATAATTAATTATTTAAGAAAAATATAAACAAAAATAAATTTTCATAAGAGAAGTTAAGTTACATACCGCAGTTTGAAATCCGGATACATCATTCGATTTGGAAATCCTTTACGACAAATACGGATTCCTTCAAGTACACCGTTACAAGTCAACTGATGCATGACAAGATGCGAATCGATTACTCCTGCTTGTTTCATTTCATTCGGAATAATACACCGAACAAAGTGAGGTTGAGTTGCTCTTAGAGTTGTCATCAAATTATTCAACTGTTCTTTGTAAGATGATGAGACAGTAGAAAATCCACCTCCTTTTTTACCACGACCACCCTTAGCATCTTTTCCTCCATCACCAGACTGACCTGGGTGATCAGCAAAGATTTCTATCAATAGTTTATTGCTAGATTTTTTGAACTGATCAACCACAGTATCGTTCAAAGGATCCTTGTTCTTCTCTAACCACCCAGTGATATTGTACGGAACCTGAAAATTGATGATATTCGTTAATTACACTAAAAAAAAAATTCCTTGCTACATACTTTATTTTATTGTTTCAGTTATTCTATTGTACATTTTTAGACTTGTTATTATTATTTACCTAATTCAAGATATTTAGATTTTTCTTTACTGATGTACAATAAGAAGAATTTTTGAGTTCTAAGAGATTCAGAATTTTTTTTAATTTAAAAATAAATTACTAACGTGCACGCTATCATAATTTCAAGTTGATTCACTGTATCATTTTTGAGAAAATGATTTTTAAACTTTTTTTTTTTAATTCAGACCTTCAAAAAATTTTTAAATTATATAAATAGCAACAAGTTTTCACCTTTTTTTTCTTTTATCAAAAAAAAAAAAATTAGTTCTTTAATTTAAATACACAGTTAGTAATGATCAAAAAATTTCTGATTCTTTTATCAAAAAAATATTGGTTTCATAAAAATTATTTTTTTTTTTTTTTCAATATAACGATCAATAGAGAATACTCATACATTTCCAGCGTAATGGCCAATAGCAAAATGAGCTGCTTGTTGTCCCGGCTTGGGTGGCTTTGGTTTTAGGAAGTTTCCACTTTTCCCCAAGTGATTGTTGTTGAGTTTTTCTTCAAATGTTTTATCCGTGGCTTTTGGGAACATAGATTCTTCTTCAAGAATTGATAAAATTCCCATAGGCTAAATAATTCAAACAAAGTACAGTTTTTGATTTAATCGAATGTCTTGTCATATTGCTTACTGAAGCGATCTTGTATTTAGAATAATATTTCTGGTATTTCAAACGAGTTGAGAGACATTACTTGATCATCTATTATGTCATGGGAATTGGATATGTAATCATGATTAGAAATCATGTTTACACATGCTCGTTATTAAAGTAATTATACAAATTAAGAAATAAAAATTACTAAAATCTTTCGTTCATTTTCAAAATACTTTATCGAGTCGTAATTTTATAGTAAAAGCGATCAAAGAAAAAAAAATTTTAAATTCCATCAACTCTAAATGCTAATCCTGAAACTTGAGGTTATTTTTAGGTTCTTTGAGTTCGTAAGTATTATTTTCAATGTGCTTGCAAATTTAAGAAAGATAACTTCAACGTCACTTTTTTTTCCACTGATAACTAAATGTAAATTTAAAAGATCGGCCTGGAAAGATAAAAACGTGCCCTGATTCAGAAAGATGATTTGAAATGATTACCTCCATGTTAATTGTATATCTATATAGTATTCAAATCCGATGCTTTCAAATCATTTCAAATCAGATTTCTTAATCAGGGTGAGCTTAAAAATTTAATTGTTCATAAAAGATATTTTTAAACAAGATTTTAGTTTTGAGAAGATATTTTTGAAATAAAATTTCATTTCTTCATGCATGCACAAGAAAGTCATAAAGTGCAGAATTTCATTTTATACCTCGTGTAAATTACTTACTTTCTTAATCTTATTTTGTGTATATAACATATGTTGTATAATATATCTATTTTGAATATTTCTACAATTGTATATCTCAGAAAAAAAGTATTCCGAAAGTGAACTAAAAATTTCAGAAATAGTTTTTTTTTTTTCCCGTCGATTTAAATCAGTAATATTTGATATAAGAATTCATTTTCAGAATCAACGTTTTTTTGCTGCATAGTACTTTCTTGACGAAAATTAACACTAAAATTGTATAAATTATATCTAAGGATTCATAGAATATACTTATCAAGTAGTTTTCAATTATTTATAACTGAAATATTATCTTGCAAACGTGTAATAAAAATATAATGTAATACAATAAAAGCTCAAGCGCATTCAATTTTTAATTTAATAGTATATTACCTTTTCGATGATACTGATAGTATTTTGTGAGTTCGTACCAGATTCAAGAAAAACTGTAAAGTATTTTTTTATTCTAAATTTTCATGCTTAAGAATCAAAATCAAAGTACCATAATATTTTTGTCTGCAGTTTTCCATCTAAGTTGCTGTATATATAAGCAAGAAGAAAATTGCGCTGTAGATATACATACTCATTCACTTACTTCCTGGCTCATATATCGTTATCATAACTTTTGTGATAGAGATCATCATTTCAATTAGTAGCTTTGAAATAAAATTATCGTTGATTTTTAAAAAATAGATCTGACTGTACAAAATATTAATACAGTTAACGCTCCCTGTACTCGACCTCCCTGTATTTGACCACATTCTCTCCCTGTATTTGATGATTTTACACAGCTCTTATGGATAAGGACGAGTCAAGTACAGGGAATGGTCCTGTACGGGCGAGTAAAATACAGGGAGCGTTGACTGCCATCTAGATAATAGAGTTAATAAATGAATGAAATTAACAAATATCTCCCGAATCTAATAAATTATTAAACATAGGCATGTAGTCTATAGAACAAAAGCTGTCATGCTGATTATTGTTGATTTTTTTTTGTCTTGAGTATGGCTGGAATAATTGTTATAGCTGCAAAATTTATCTTGATGCCCTTTAAATACCTTCTCAATTAAGTCAATTGTTTGTTGAAGGTCCATGCCGAAGTCAATAAAAGTCCATTCGATACCCTCTCGCTGATATTCTTCTTGTTCAAGAATGAACATGTGGTGATTGAAAAATTGTTGCAATTTCTCGTTGGTGAAATTGATACAAAGTTGTTCAAAGCTGTTGAACTATGAGTGCAGGATTATGAAAAAAATACAAGATAGTTGTCAATCAACTGTTCATCTTGACGTGTTACACAATTAAAGTATAAAAATTAATAACATCAACGAAAATGAAGGCAATAGAGGAAATATTGTCTGTAATATTTTTTTTTAAATCATATTAAATACAACATAACATAAATTATAAGTTATCTTCATGGGTAAGTTACCTTAATTCATGTTATGCTTAAAATGAAATTAGATATTCCAGCATAATTTCCGAATCAAAATATTATTATTTATTCAAAGATTTATCCCATTTGATAGAAATAGACTATTGCGAAAGGGAAAGAAGAGAAGTAATAATGATTATCATATGAAACGACAATAATATAATTTTGAATGGTTTTTCTGATTGGTTGTTTAAAGGTTACTCCTTTCAGATTTAATTATTTGAAAATAATGCATTGAACAGCATTATAACATAACATCAAAGTAACTAATACGCATGAACTTTATATAATTGGGTGATGACGTAAACACATAAACAAAACACTGGACCATCACTTAAGCGAGTATAAATTGCTCAATTATGGCTTTTGATGCTGCTGCTGTTGTGGTTGTAGTAGCTCACACATGGTCAATGAGCTGACTCATCACGTGTATTATTAGCCAGTTTATGATTTTTAAAATATTCAGTACCTTTTCAATTAGCTCGATACAGGCAAGAAGGTCCATACCGAAATCAATAAATGCCCATTCAATACCTTCTCGAGTATATTCTTCTTGTTCAAGAACAAACATATGGTGGTTGAAGAATTGTTGTAGCTTCTCATTAGTGAAGTTGATACAGAGCTGCTCGAAGCTATTAAACTGTTCGAGCAAATGCCATAAAGTTTAACGTATGGCAATATATTGTCAAAGGAGTCAATTTCCTATTGATACAATCTAAAGTATATTTTTGAATCTAATTCGGAATTTCATTATCATGCTTACTATAAGTAAGATAATCATATTTAAAATAATCGGAATTTACAGAAGTAATACTAATTAATTAAATGCATTAGTTCTTAAATTTATGCACTGAGAAAAAAGTATTTTGCTACTAAGAATATTTTTTTTGATAATCACAAAACCTAGGTATACTGATTAACAGTATACCAGTATAACAGACTATTACATGTTTATAACCTCACTTTACTGGCACAAATCATTTTACTTATAAAACTAACAAAACAAATTAAAATTAAAACTAAAAGTGTTACAACAAATTTTTTTCCAGTCGACATCATCACTATTAGTTGAATTCTATTTTCACCAGTGCGTAAATCAAATAAACTGACTAACAGTGTTAAAACGTTGACGGCAGCGACAACGCATATATTACAGTATTACTACGCAGAGTATAGGTCTTGAACTGACTTATATTTTGATAATCACAATACGTGGTGTTTTGGTTACTAAAATACCTGATATTCTAATTATCAAAATACTTTTTTCTTAGTGTGTTCTTTATTTCATCTCATAATTTTTTTAACTACTTTCAGAAATGGTTTTAAATTCTTGGTTTTAATAAGATACAAATTTACTATTATAATTCACATTGAAACGACGTTTGTAATTCAAATACTTTTATCACGCAATTTATGAAATTGAAATTCCACAGAAAATAAGCGCGGCAAAATATTTATAAAAATGCTCTTTAAGAATCGTGTTGAATGATTAATAATAATGAAAACTAAAAGTTGCAACAATATGTCAATAATTTTTTGAACTTTACTATATTGAAAAAAAAAGTATAAGGTCTGCTGACTAATTTTAATTGAGTTCTGTGGTGTTATAAATTAGCTTCCTAAAAATTCATTCAATGCAAATTGAAGACAAATTTTTACATAACCCAAATTTGAAGATCTCGTACTTACTTTACAGTTATGTGATAAGCCGAAGTCGAAAAATAACATCAAAGATCAATTTAATTTTATTGACTGGATCACTTTAAATCAGAATGCTCATAATTAAAGTGATCAAATATAACGTCTTAAGTCAATATGGTATCAGATATTGATTCATTAAGTCAAAATTTAAGAAATAATGAATAAAAGATTAGTAAGAGTGCACTGAGAAAACAAAATAAAAAATTTGGATAGTACTTTTCTTCCAAATAGTTAACACGCATGATCAATTAAACTTCACTTTTACAAAGATTTTGGATGCTTTCTTACCTAATTCACCGATGAAACCATTTGGAAAAGAAAGAAAAAACAATAATGACTTGAAAATGTGTGTAGAACTTTTCCAAGTTATATGAATAATTATGAGTTTATGAGATATTTAAATATCTCATGAGTAATCAATAATCAATGATTACTTTTTGAGAATCGTTCGATAATAAACATGCTTATTAATGATCGAAAAATATTTGTATTAAAAATTGGAGGAGTTTACACACTTGCAAAGGACATATAGCACTCGATGATAAATACTATACAGTTGGGGTTCTTTTTAAAATGAAGATTTCAGCTACCTTCTCAATAAGTTCAATACAGGCTAACAAATCCATTCCAAAATCGATAAACTGCCAAACGATTCCTTCTTTCTTATATTCTTCTTGTTCAAGTACGAACATGTGATGATTAAAGAATTGTTGAAGTTTTTCATTTGTAAAGTTGATGCAGAGTTGTTCAAATCCATTGTACTATGAATACATTTGCAAATGTACACATATTAAAACCAGTTTGAAATTCATAGATCATTAATCAAAATAAAATGTTTATGAACGGAAAAAATTTATTTGTATGGATTTGTTTTATGTTGATTAAAACAAAATTTCCTTGGTAGTAAAATATATTTTATGAATGGATGTGTATATGGACTCCCCGCCTTTTATTAATCCTGCAATATTTTCTCCTTGAGAAATTTTTTATTTGAGACGTTATCTACCTGAGAAATTTTACTGGATAAATTATGTCATGAGAAATTATTGCTTAAGAAAAAAGTGGTGGACGCCGTGTATATGTAATCACAACACCAAATAAAAAACTGATCGATTTCGATTAAATAAGTGTAGCAGACCTTTCTTATCAAGGATGTGATTTTTTTCTACAAGAATATATGATGAAATTGCCGCCTGTTCGTAGTTAACCTGCATAATGAAAGTAAACATGCACTTATTAACTTAAAACTACTTCTTAGAAAATGTTTCATTATTGATTCTAAGTCAGTGAACGATAGAAATCTATTTGTGTCACGAAGAAAAAGAAGAGATACCTTTAAAAGTTTGAAAAAAACTTTTTGTGAAAAGTTATTTTTTGACACAATATAATAAAATGTTTCAAATGAGAAAACAACAAGACAACTAACTACACGACCTGTTGAATGTAGTTAGGTTAGTGAAAAAGTGTGAGTTAGAGTTCTTCATTTTTATCTAAGACAATTGAATTTTATATTGTAACTTGTAGGAACAAATTGAAGTATTTTACGTATTTAACAACATGGATATCTCTCTTGATCATTGTCGGCTTCACTAAAATGCAGTTTTAGTTGAGTTGAAAGAAAAAGTACAATAAAAAACACAATAATCAAGCAAAAATAATATTCCTGCTAAATATAATAAATAATTAAATTTATTTGAAGGCAGTTAACTTTATGTGAACCGGTGATGTTAGCCGAGTGGTCTAAGGCGCAAGGCCTATAGAGCACTCCGGACTGGCTCACCGGCCAGGCGTGGGTTCGAATCCCAAGCTGGTATTAGAAACCGTCTTGGTTGATATTTGACCCTCGCCGCTTAGATTTAAGATTTTCACAACCCAAATAGACCCCAACGTACCACTCCCAACAGTTAAAGTCGGCGATATGACCACAGCAGTTAAAACCGACTCTAAATAATAACCAATTAAAAAAAAAAACTTTATGTGAATATTTCCTTCTATCTAGAAATTAATTTTTCGTGTGAATTTAATAAGTTCAAATTCAACATTAGGAAGAATAATCTTAAAAAGATAATATTTTATATAAAGCAATCATAATAATTATTAGAAGACATGTTTTAATAAGTGAAATAAAAATTAATTGTAAAAAATTTATAAATTTAAAATAAAATAAAAAAACTAACTGTAATTTTTCAGATATTTCAAATAGCAATGATGTTATTATTTCGTTGTTTTTTGAATTTTTAACGAAAAAGTGGGACGATGAAACTAAAAACTCCAGTTGGAATGGAACAGAGACCGTTAAATGCTTGTGTGCTTGTGGGATTTTTTCCGGGGGATAGCCACTGTAAAATTTCGAAAAAAATATTTTTGTTTTCTTCAATTCAAAGTTTATATATACGGAAAAAAAAATTATATGAAAAATTACAATAGTAATATCATAATCCAGGACTAGACTTTTAGTGTCTTGATTTTTACGATGCTGCCGTCTACAGAATACAATTTGAATTATTGAAAATTACGATGTTATTTAGTAAATTTTTTTTTTTTTTTTGTAAGAGCAAGTGAATAAGGACGCATACTATATGTTTTAATAAAAGAAAGACAGAGTCCAGTAGTTTGCGGCGCCACCACCAAAAGATGACCAACTACTGTATGGAGGGTCTTATTATGTGACTGAACAGAAAGTTTAGATATTCTCTCCGATAGCGTAAGGGGATAAACCTTGGGCTTGTGGCGGAGAGGACTCCGGGTTCGATTTTTCGGTGATATAGAATTATATTTTTTTTCGGTAACCTAAGCTTCTTTTTAATTTGAGTGATAGAAATTTACGATGCTGCATCGTAAAAATTACGATTTTTGAGTTTAGGTCCGGCACTACAATATTCTATACTAAAAATTACGATGTTTTCACCGTAATTTTTCATACAGTTTTCTTTCCGTGTATTCAGAAATATGTATCTAGAGTTTTATATGAAAATTTCGAATATTTTTCTATATAAAGAATTTTTCGAGTTATATTCATTTTTGTAACAGCGTGCCAAATGACTGTTGTACACGTGGCGCTCCGATAAAAACGCGTTTTTCTCAAAACTACTTTTTTCGAACTGGTCTCATCTATAATCTGCATAAATATGAACCGATTTGCAATTTTTTTTATTTTCTGTATTCGTTTATTCAGTAGTTATAGTTGCACGTAGGGGACTTTGAAAATTTTGATTTTAAGATTTTTTAGGGCTGTTTGAATAAAAAAAAACGAAAAAAATTTATATGTTGCTATTTTTTATTGAATCCAAATTTTTAAAATCCCATACGTGAAACGCTAACCATATGCATGCAGATTACAACTCAGTTTGGTTTTTTTTGTTTTATATAATCCGTTTTTAAGTTAGAGATGAGACCGTGGTAAGAAAAATTTTTTCGGTGCTCCACAAAAATCCTTATAACTTTGTAATAACATGACATTTTTCAAGAAAAATTTAGGAGGATGATCTTTAATGTATACTTTATAAAACAAAAAAAAACTCAATCTCTAAATTCTTTTATTATCCCAGTCAAAAAAATTCCGGACAATCACCTATTTTTTTCATCCTCACTGTGGCTATCCCTCTTAATGATCGAGTATAAAAATCCTATGTTATTGTTTTTGTAACTTGATTTAAAGAAAATATTTTGAACCAAGAAATTTTTCTTTAAGAATTTCAATGTTTTATACCAGTTGTTGAAGCAAAAATCTTTTTGAATTAAGTAAAATTTATTTGAACCAAGAAAAAAATTTTGGCTCAAGAACTTTTCTGATAGATTCAAAACAATAAAATTTTCTTGTTCGAAGATTTTTTATCTTGACTCAAGTTAATTTGTGTATCAGTGTATATGATAGTAAAAATTGATTTTCTTATAAATTTGGAACTTACATCAAAAATTTCAAATCCAGCAATATCCAATACACCAATGAAATGTTGACGTTTTTGTTTAGTGTCCAAAGTTTCATTACATTTCTTAACTAGCCACTTGAATAATCGATCAAACATAGCTTTAGACATGGCACCAACTGAGTAAGTAACTTGATCTTTATTACGACCTTGAGTGACAAATTCATTTCCGACTTTGATTCTTGGCTTCAGTAAATTTTTGTACATATCTTGGCAGTCGACACCAAGCAATTTCGCTACACGTTCACCTTCCTGAAATTATTTTATTTATTATGAAACAGATTAAAAAGCAATACATTTTGTACACTTCTTTTTAACAGTTTGTAGAATTTTTTTATAACCAAAATGATTAAAAAAATTTTTTAAAAATAAGAAGAATAATTTTATATCTGTGAGAACGACTATTTTGAATTTGTTATTTGGATTATTCTCATAAGAATATTGAATATTATTTATGAACATTCATTCAAAACTTTTAACAGATTTATAAACAATTTATTTTTATTGATAGCATACCTCTGTACCATCAGCTTCAGCTTGTTCTTCACGTCCTCGCTGTTTAAATTTCATTCCACCCATATGCATGACAGAAGCCGTGATTTTATAGATATCATCTTTTTCTTGTTGAGTAAATCCAAGTACGTCAAACGCTTGCTATATAATTAAATTATGATTTAACGATTGAAAAGTTTAATACAGTTGACTTAAATTAAAAAAAAAAAAAAAAAAAAAATACGCATATAAAAGTAATTCAATTTATCCAAAGCTATTGCAACAGATAGAGACGAATCTCTATGTGTGATTACGTTTTCAAAGCAGCATTTTACATTATAGGCAAAGCTAAGTTTCAGCTATTGTTAAGGCCGCTTCTTCCCTTTAATTAACTTAGAAATGTTTACCTCTATTGAGACTTTTAAATTTATATGATAACCATACCATACCGATCACGAGCCTTCATTGAAATTAATCTATACGACAGCGCATATTGTTTCCTGATAGATGTAATTTGTAAAAATCTTACACAATAGCAATTGTAAATTATACCATATTAAATAGATCATCGTTCGTGATGTTCTTGTACCAGTCGTTGATAATCGTTTGTGACATTCTTACAGCAGGTGATATATTTTAATCTATTATATTTTAGCCTTATACATTAAAGTATAGTATTATTGATAATTAATTAAAAAAGTCATTAAAAATACTGAGATTGCTAACATGATATTTTTTTTTGTTCCTCTAAAGTAGTAGTTTCGATCATATCAGATTTTATAAAAATACTATCTACTGTGTTTACTATAAATATTTTTCTTAATTTCATGAACCTTAAAAAATTTTTTTTGTCAATTTTTCTTTCTTCTTCCAATATCGATAGAACTATTTCTTCCTATGATGTAGTATTTCAAGAACTACTATGATATTTTGAAATTTTAATGTTTCCTTAATTTTTTTGCCCGATTACAAATCATTACTGGATGTTATATGAGAGTCATGATATACTGTCATTACGATGATATCTAAGTATACACCAGTTTTTAGATCGTACCCATGAGATACTTTAAATTAAAGTTTTGCGTTTACTAAACTTAATTCGTACTAAAATTTTAATCTCGTTTATACAAATTCTATAATTATCATATCTATAAATCCATCAAATGTAGAATATTTTTCACTCTTACTTTAATAAAAAAAATTCTTCAGAAGATTAAAATTAACACATTAAATTACGAAAGGCTAACGACTGTATTTTGTTTAATTTTTAAAATATTTATAATAAAAAATAAATGTACTCGTATAATCGTAAATACTAAAAAATTAAAATGAGATAAGTTTTCATAATATCACATGTCTTCTACTTTATTTTTTATCGAGTTTTATCTACGTTATGATGATTATTTTTTTCCAAAAAAACTTGATAAGACCCAATGAAACTCAAAACTTGAGCATCCGGAATGATTAATAAACTTAAAAATGAAAGAAATGCCAATATTCTTTTAATACCAATAAATATGAATTAACTTCAAGGGGACTTACATCCGTGAGTAAACATTCTTCACCATCATCTACGTTGGGAATTGTAATTTTTCCTTGTGCTACGTTGTAATAGTCGTATATGTTATTTGACAAGAAACACATTTCTGGAAATCATGATTAAAAAAATAATTTTAAGACATCTCTTTCTGTGCGTGTGTGTGTGTGTGTGTGTGTGTGTGTGTGTGGCTATTTTTTAGGCTCCGTTATCCGTAAATACTTTCCAGTCACCTGATATACATAAAATAATATACATATAGTAATTGATAGTTCAACTATTAGTAACTAGATGCCGTAAAACTATAAATTGTCATTTAAAAATAGATGTTTCTTATAAAACAAAACTTTAACTTTCATCTGAAAATTAATTTTATCTTTAATCGTTATTATATCATGACTAACAATAATTTCCTTTGAAGAAGCCTCAGCTTGAAATTTATTCTGAGTACTAAAATTAGTAAGTTAAAAAATCGTAAATTTAATTATCCAAGTAGTAGGATAATAATATTATGCTCGGTATGTTGACCAATATTTAGAAAATACCTTGGCTTTGATCATTTTCATAACTAGC
Source organism: Cotesia typhae (assembly GCF_013202065.1). Classification (NCBI taxonomy): domain Eukaryota; kingdom Metazoa; phylum Arthropoda; class Insecta; order Hymenoptera; family Braconidae; genus Cotesia; species Cotesia typhae. The sequence continues at coordinate 1,449,170 of NW_027423760.1, read as the reverse complement.
GGCATAAAGCTTGTGAGCAGCGAGGAAAATAGGATATCAGTATTTTGCTAAACATTAAATAATATCCTTTTGGGTGATAAATTAAAAACAGTAATTATTTTTGAATCAATTAAACTACAAAATAATATAGCTAATGTGTATAGCATTAGTTATATGACCGAGGAACTTACATCAGTTTCCTCCATGTCTGATGCATCGTTGACTCCCTGAATTCTTGTCTTACCCTGGTTTATGTAGCAGTAATCACCGATCCGGTTGGATAACAGGCACATTTCTGCATTTGTTTCTTTTTGTATGATTATCACGCATTGATATTACCAACATTAATTGATAATTTCTTATGGGAAGAAAACGACACTTAAAAATTAAGGATTATGGCTGCAAATAGACATATCATACTGCTTGGTTAATCTTCACAATAAGCAGATTTAGTAATTAGCAAATAAGTTAGTGGCAAAATTATGGGCATCTATGAATATATGCTAAAAGTTAAAATATTTAAAACTAAAGAAAAAAAACTAAATTTCATGGTAATTTTTAGAAGTCTAGCTTGGAAGAATAAGTAGTTGATAAAAAAGGAAATGAAAATTCTTCATTTTTCAAATTAAAACAACAAATTGAAAATTTTGGTTATCTTAAAAGTATAAGATGTATAACAATTTTTTTTTTCCTTTGATCATTTAGTTTTTTTAGGTAATTTACTTTGGCTGGTCTACGAGTCTAGTATAATGATATTTGGAGTTATCATTGTTTAAAGCAAAACGGTTATTTTGATTTTAGTCATTTAGTACTTGGAACATAACGAAAATAATACAAAAAAGGTTTTTTAGCAGTAAAATTTTTGAATTGAGAAAAAAAATGAAAATTGATTACTAAACCGTATTTGAAAAACTTGTTAAAATTTTTAGCTATATTAAAAAAACTTATGATATTGATCGTAATTCTTTTAAAAACGTCGAAGCATCTCAAAGATGAACTCTGAAGATTGTCGAGCACTTAGATTTTTTTCTGAGTAATGAAACCTGTCGTTGTCATTAAAATCTATTTAGGGGTAAATTTTTTGTTTCTTTTTTTCAAGTTGAAAATATTGTAAATAATAATAACTGATATTTCTTTTTTCATGAGAACGTAAGAAAATAATGGGGCTTAATAATAACGTAAGTAAGGACATCGGCTTTTACTGAAATTTATGCATGTTTATAAACAGCTCGTGTTTTCAAGGATAACTATATATATTTTTTTTAAATTCGTTTCTATAAATATACATTAGGGTTTTCGTTGTTTCCCAAGTTGATTTTTTTTCGCTGTCGCCCCCTAGATTTTTAGTTCTTGACCTAAAAAAAAAATCTGATATAAATAAGCTCTTAATTACGAAATTAAACCGTGCCCAAATCGAGTTACATTTCCCATTTGAATAACATGGGAATTTGGAACTTTTTGGAATAAATTTTTTTCTTTAAAAAAAAATGCCACTACGACTATGATCGATGTATATTCTGATGAGAAATCGAATGTTTTACAAAAAAAGTTCTCTTATAATTTTTCGATAAAATCAATCCTTTAAAAGTTATTTATGGTTTAAGTTGTGTTCATGATTATTAATTTCATAATTTTTCAGTCTTGCTATGAAGTCTCATGTGTTATAGTCATTTATTTCATCTATAAATATTCCAAAAATTTTATTAAAAAGATTAACAGTTACAGTAACGTTAGCAATGCGATGTATCGAAAAGAGCTTGTTTATGTCAGATTTTTTTTTTAGGTCAAGAAATAAAAATCTAGGGAACGGCAGCGAAAAAAAAATCAACTTAGGAAATAACGCACACCCTAATATACATATATTGCAAATTATGTAAGAATTAAGTAGAATTAAGTTGCTAGAGTGATCAATTTCACTCTCGAGAAAAAAAAACGAAAATTTCAAATTATAAATGTATGTATCATTTGGTTAACTTTTTAATAAATTATTTTTTTTTAATATATTAATATCAAAAATCTTTTTTTTTTACTCTGTAAATTTTTTTTTATTTATGCTGAAAGATTTGAAGAATTTAATGCAATTGCCCTTAGAAATTTTATTTTGTTTATCAGTAAGTCGAAATCGTTAGAATCATCCAAAAAACTTTTGCTTTCACTTTGGACATGCACTTACGTCGGTAGCAAGCAGTTCTTCCCCATCGTCGAGGCCGGGAATAGTGGTTTTGCCTTGAGACACGAAATAATAGTCCCGAATATTGTTGGATAACAGCAACATGTCTGAACGGACAATAAAAAACATGCAAATAACAGCACTCTATTGTATATTAGCAATACTATTACGCATTTTAGTTAACGGTAGTTCTATTGAATTTACGTTAATCATAAGGAATAAAAGAACTTTAAATTTAAAAATTTTAATGTTATTTTTTCAATTGAATCAAATATTCTTCTTTGACGTAAAAAATATATGTATTTAACAAAAAAATAATACATCCACAAATATTTTTATATTTATACAAAGTATTTTTTCCCTCCGGGCGTAAAATGTCAACTTTAGCCCTGCTGCGCGAAACAAAGTTACCGCTTTCCGCTTTCGGCAGGGAAAAAAATAGTATACATTCCTCGGGAAGTAAATAAGAAAGCCTCAGATCACATGTTTGTTGACCTCGGCCAACAATTACATGTGATCTGAGACATTTCTTACTTTACTTCTCTAGGGGTGTAGTATACTATTTTATGTTGAGGGGTTCTAATAGGTACTAAAAACGATTTTTTACGGTACTAGTATTCTCAGTAGTATATTAAAAAAACAGCATGCATAAATCATTCCAAAAACTAGGAATGATGTTCTTAATGATTGAGAAATCAGAGTTTATTAAATACAACGGAATCATTAGAAACTATTTTTAACTCAATGCAAAACTAAATATGCATTGTCAAATCAACCAAAAATCATACTTCGTTATATTTCCTGTCGAAAAGGTGATATACAGTCAAAAGTCATCAACCACTTAAACAAATCAAAGGCGAATTTATTTCATAAAATCAGGTCAACTTTTCAGCGTCTATTGTACGTCGGTTCTTACGTCAGTGAGTTGACACTCCTCGCCATCATCAACACCAGGAATGGTCGTTTTGCCCTGAGATACGAAGTAGTAGTCAGTGATGTTATCCGAGAGACAGCACATTTCTATGAAACGAGTTTTTTTTAAGTATAACTTCACGTTTGTCTTATGGTTTTCAATTACTAATTGACTGCTGCCTTAGAATAAATTATTTTTGTCGGTTTAACAGATATCAAATAAACAGTTTCTACGCTTACCAAAGTCGTGGTTATATTTTTTATCTTTTTATATAGTTGGACAACCACCAACACACATTGGAAATCTTGACTAAAATTTTTAATAAAAAAAAAAATGAAAATTCATAAAAGCATTACCTTTCAGTCCCTTAACAGATCCTGACATCATTTGATAGAAAATATGGTAAGATCGCTCTAATGCTTGTTGAGAAATGACTCGAGCTTTTTCAAGTAAGTCTATTAGAAACAAAAAACAAATTTTAATGAATGAACAGCTACTGAATGAGTTACTAATCGAATATTATAGAAAATTGAGGTTCTTTCAGTTTGCCAAACTAGCTTCAAATTATTTTAAGACAATAGATCGTCGTGATATCGATGAGCAAAATTAAAAGTACTTTTTCATTAAGACTTGGCTGTATTTTAATAAAAAGAAATTTACGGCAACATAAAAATGAAATTGAAGCTCAGTCAATAATCTGAACAATTTTTAGATGGATTTAAAGTGAAAAAACAAAAAATCTATCTATATTGATTTATTGAAGAAAAACAAAAATGAAAATAATCATGTTTTCTGCTATTTTTCATTGTTACATGATAATTATAAAAATTATCCACTAAAAGATAATGATATATTAACAACTTTGCACTTAACCAATTATATTTCATGAGAGAATTTATCTTTAGAAAATATAAAAAAAAAATGTATATTTATATTATTTTTCATATTAGTGCATATTTTACTTACATGTTTCTATATCAGCACCAGCTAGTTTTCCAGATGGACCAAAGTGAATTCGGATAAATTTACCCTTGAAAAACAAAGTAAAGCGAAATTTCGTTACGATTTTTCAAAAACCACTTAGATTGTTCAGAGAAAATTTTTCTAACAATTTTATATTTGCTTAAGGTTCACTCTAAACATTTTCTGTTAAATTGTACTATGCCCATACAAAGTCACCGATGCTCGGAAAAAACCGATGATCGGCCAAGACTAGGCTATTTATGCTAGGCCGAGCATCGGTACTCTATCATCGCCCTATGGCTGATACACCATTCGCCACCGATCGATGCTCTTACTAACGACATACGATCATCAGTCTATCCTTGGCCGATGATGTGATGAATTTACTTCTTGCAGAACTTATAAAAAATACATTCAGCAGAACTTGTAAAAAATAAATGCAAAAATTGTATGTAAATTACAAAAATTTTATTTTTATTAACAAATGTATTGACTGAATTACTTTTCAAGTTAAAAACTCATACCCATACACAGTAAAAAATTTTGCGTCATTGCGTCAAAAAATTTTGTGTTAAAAATTTTTATGTTCAATATTTAACACTTTTTTGTGTTGATTTAACATAATAATTGTTAAATTTACACATAAAAATGTTAAATTTACTTATAAAAGTGTTAAATATTTAACACAAAATTTTTTGACGCAATGATGTAAATTTTTTACTGTGTACGGAGTATCGTTCGAGGCTAGGCTATTAATGCTTGGACAAGGATTAACGCCTTATGATCAGCCTATGAATGGCTCACCATCGACCGCTCTACTAAGCTCATAGCAACGACAAACGATCATCAGACGTTGCTTGGCCGACATGACAAATTTTCTGCTATGCATCTCCTCTAAATATCACATCAGCTGTTTCTTAAATTTTATTTACTGGCATTATTTTGTATTTATGGGAGATAAACATTTTCAAACGAATAAGTTAGGTGATAAATTTACCGTTTTTATTAGAGAAAATTTTTCAATTAGTTATTCATTAATTACTCATAAAAATTGAGAAAATAAAGTACCTATAAAGCGAATTATTGGTATGCATTGGAATAAAATACTTGTTGATCATTTAAATAGCTAAACTAAATTCTTTCTGTTAACTACGGCATGCAGCGCAGTTGGTAATGTTCGAGACTTCCACGCAGACGGACCAGGCTCGATTCCCATCGCATTTTAATCTTAAAATTTTTTTCAAGGGACTTCGATAGGCTCGCCGCTCCTGAGGAACCCGAGGACGAAATTAAAAATCTACATAACAATACGACTAAAAAAAATCAATAATTTCACGATACTTCAGCCTGATTTAAAAATTATTTTTCCGTTTGAATATGCTCAGCCGATGCTCGGTTACTATGCTCGGCCTATGCTTAGTCGCCAGTCTTGGGACGATGTTAACATCCGATACCCAGCCAGCCTTGGCTCAATGAAAAATCCGATTCTCGGCCGATCATCAAGGATCGGATGCCTATCATCGTCCAATGATCGACCGATCCTTAGTCTTTGTATGGGTGGTGCATTGCATTCCTGGACTATAACGAGACTGATAACAAATTTCAAGAAAGTGAAAAAAATATAAATGAGGCGAAAAAAATTTACAATGAATCAGCGGCAGTTCCACTCCAAAAATAAATTTTGTTCTATGAATAAATATCATTCATACCATCAAATAAAATTATGATTCAATGGTAGTCAGTAAGTTTTTTATTATATCTTTTTGAAATTGTTTCTTCGTGAGTTCTAATGTTTTAAAATTAGACTATGTACTGATATGTGTGAATGTATATAAAATCTGCAGTAATGAGATCTTAATAACTAGTTTATCTAGAGATAATGGTTAAAAAATTTTCTCGCAACATTAGTTGAGGGATGTAAATAAAGAAATACATACAAAACGAGATGAATTGTCATTACGGACAGTTTTTGCGTTACCAAATGCTTCCAAAACAGGATTAGTTTGTACGACTTGATCTTCTAAAGAACCTTTTTTCTTCTCTGACTCATCAGGTTTTTTAGTCGAGGCACCAACAGTTGCAAAGTAAGCAATTACTTTTTTCGTATTTTCAGTTTTACCTGCTCCAGATTCCCCAGTAATCAACATAGATTGATTTTCACTGTCTGAAATAGTAAAAGTAATGATATTAAAATAAGATTGAGTGAAAAATAGTTGTAGCAGTGATCGGCAGAAAGTATTTCAAAGCTTAAATTTTTAGTTTTTAGAAATTTTAGCCAATAATTTATAAAAGTGGCGTCAAAAAAAAAATATTTTTTTCTTATTTTAGAGTTCGGACTTAGAAAAACAGACTTAATCCATAATTCTAATCTATCACATGAGTTGAACAGCATATTTATTCAGCTCTGATTTGCTTATTTTTTGATCAGGATAAAACATAGAGATAAAAAGGTAATTTATAGATTTGAAAAAAATTGATCTGTAAATTAGAAAGATTCATGAAATAGTTGATATAAATTCAGCGTGACTTTTGGATATATACAGTAAAAAATTTTGCGTCATTTTGTAGAGTGTTAAAATTTATGTGTTGAATATTGCACTCTAGTGAGTAGAATTTAACATTCTCATGTGTTGATTTAATAATATAATACACAAGAATGTTAAATTCTACACACTAGAGTGTAATATTCAACACAAATTTTAACACTCTACACAATGACGAAAAATCTTTTACTGTGTACTCTGAAAAGTTCTGTGTAATAACAAATCGATCTAATGTGAATCGTTTCATAAACATTTTTAACTTATCCATTTATTTTTAAAAAGTATTAATTACTTTGTTTTTCTATTGTTTAAAGTTTATATTAGAGATAAAACGAAAGTTTTTTTTTCTAAAAATCGAAACATAATTTTGTAGGAAATTGATTACAGCTTTTAAAATTGCCTTCGAGTATTCTGTACGCTAATTAGTTGTTGAGATATCAATGATTGAAGGACCCTTTTTCTATGAAGCCCGAGGTTTTAACAAAAAATGGCTGTAACTCGAAAATGAGAGAAAGAAAAATTTTTTTTGTCGCGCTATTTCTTAGGATTGCGTAACAACTAACACTCTAAGAAATTTTTAGCAGAAACATCGAAAATACTAGAATCTCTTAGCTTTAAGATGCTTTCTGCCGATCTCTGCTACAACTATTTTTCACCGAAATACTGCCAAGAGCAGGCTGAAAGTTTCAATTTTCTTAACGTTATTTCTTTTCATTAGCATGTGCATACATAGTTTTTTTTTTTTTTTTTTTTTTTTTTTTTTTTTTTAAATCATTTTAGACTTCTAGATGAAAACATCAATTTTTTTTCTTCATTCACATCCCTGATTAAAAATACTGATTGAAAAGAATTGAGAAGCGGTCACTCCATGCAAATTGTATATCTATATATACAAACAAAAGAATTAAAATAATTGAAAAGAATTCATATTTCATATTTTTTAATTCTTTTCAATTAGTATTTTTAATCAGGGATAAGGTAGTCAGTCGAAATTGTGGAAGAAACGTCCGTTTCTCCAAGACGGGCGTCTTTAGAGTGGTATAACTTTTCTACTAATGAAGATTTCTATTTGAAATTCGTTTTAAATAATCTTGAAAAAATATTAAATAAATGATAAAAAGTTCAAAGTTCTTTCTTTTCATTGTTCAAAAAAATAGTTTCCAAAAAAATACTTATAAAACGGAATGTCACACGGGTGTACCGTCTTAAGAGAAAAATTCTCGAACCAAAAAAATGATTTTAAAGAGTTTTATTGTGTTGAATCAAGACGGAAAAATCTTGAATCAAGTAAAATTCACTCAAATTAAGTAAAATGTCTGAATTCAATAATTTTTCTTCTCAAGAAATGAAGACGATAATTCTTCAAAATGAATTTCTTAGTTTAAGAATTTTTTTCTAAATCACGTTAGTTTTTTTTTTTTTTTTTCAGTGCACAGTAAGACCGTCAGAGTATCCCTTGATTAGGATCCTGTTAAAATATCAGATATTACCATTAATTTTTAGAAGCGTTTCATCACAAACTTCTATTTCCTACTAAATAACATAAGAAATTATTTTTTGAACTTCGGAATTTTGTAACTCGATGACAAAATATTTCACAGGAATGATGAAAGCATATTTCTATAAAGAATTCAATGCTCTATAAATAAAATTTTGAATAAAGATTAGTGTAAGTCGAGCTGTTGCAAAGATATTGAGGCATAAAAATTGATCTGCTACGTACGAAGATACTTACATTCATATAAATTTTAATAAACTTGGATTTTTTTCAAATAAGCCATTTTTAAAAAATTGATGCGACTATCGAGAGAAATATTTTTTTCTGTATTTATGGCAACAGTCATATCTTTAAGACTATTTAATATTCCTTAATAAAAATTTTTGTAAATATTGTTCGATATATAATCAATAAATTACATTAAAAACAATCCTGATGTTCCTTTATTTTCCCGGTCAAAAAAATCGTTGAAATTATGTTTTTTTGACTGTTACAGCGACTACTTCCCTTAATAAGATATCGATCAAAGTAATAGTATTTAGTCATGAACTTACTTGTTAACATATTTACGTAAGCACCGTCAGAAATGGCAAAAATGTGGGGAGGCACTTCACTTCGTCGTTTACCACGATATAATTTTGCACATCGGGTCGTATAAACAGGGTAACGTTTATATGGATTGATTGCCACACAGAAAAGACCAGAATACGTCTGAAATACCACAATAATATAATTAAAGGAAAATGTATTTGCAAGAATTTAAAATCTGTTAAATATTAATGGAAAACAAAAATTCATTCATTTAACGTAGAGGTTGCGTTAGCTTATAATATTAAATGGTAGATTAGGTAGAAAAAAAAAAAAAAAACTGAATTCAGATTATTAAGCGTAATAGCGTTATTTTTAAAAATTGAACAAATCTCATTCCTAGCTAAAAATCTATTACTCTTAAAGCAATAAATATTTTTTTGTTCTAAAAATCACTTAATCAGTAAAATAGTTCATTTATCCTATTTTAAGAAAATATGGCTCAAATTTAGAAATGCGTAATTTTGTCAAATACAATAAAAAGTAATATCAATAGATAATTACTTCATTAAACATTTAAAAATCACAGAAAAATTTATATTCGTGTAAGTAAATCTTAGTATCATTTTTAAAACTCAAAGGTTTCTTTAAAATAAAAAACATCAATCTTAAATTAAATAGTTAAATATTAGATATTAAGATATCTATTAAAAGTATAAATTACTAAGATTAATGGAAACAAACAAGAAAACAGGAACATGACGCTTAAAAGTTGCATAGTTTCACATGAAAATATAATGTTTTTGATATCTTACGTAAATAAGTTTGTGGTAATAACGCTGTTTCAAATTGTGTAAAACAGAAGCATCGTTAAGATATGTTAAATTGGACATATCTTCAGCTTTTTCATACTTGGGTGGGTTGACTTGTTGTAGTTGATCTTTCTTAAAGTCTTTCGTCTGTATGAAAAATATAATAAATATTTATTAATGCGTGTATAAACTCAGATTAATAAGATTTTTGTGAAAGCATTTCAAGGTCGAAAAAAATTTTAGTTTCATCTTGGTTTGACTTAATTTTTTTTGTAGTTGAGAATTTACCGACAACTTTACCGCAGATCTTGATTTCTTTTGATTTTTTGTAACTTTTTCTTTGTCTTAATGTTGACTTTTTTTACATAAACCAACAACTCGATATCGAGTTGCGAAATCTAGTCGCCTGCTGGACTTATTTTTGCCTTTTTTTGACTTAAATTTAACGGGAGACTAATAACGAAAATAATAAAAAACAGAAAACTTTGTTATGGTTTAGTGGCGCTATAATTCTAAAGTGAGGAGAAAAATACTATAATAAAATGTATCTATAGATATATAAATACACAGTCGTATCTTAATTTTTTTACTCATATTAATTGAAAAAGTCCGCTGCATGTGTTGCTTCTGAGATGATACAAAAAAAAATTTATTTCGGTACGATAATGCTTTCTACCAATTTCTCTGTCATATACACGGATCCATAAACAGAGACACACGGATGTCCAGGAAAGATCATTATAAAGTTATTAATTACTGTGTTAAACAAAATAAATGTTATTGAAATGTATTTTATGTGCCTGACAGATTATTTGACGATATGAGAGCACTCATATTATCCTATAAGGGCGATAGGGATAAAAAAAATTAGGAAAACGGTTGACCCTGAAGGCCGTCTCTACAACTTCTCGCTAATGCCATATCTAGGCCCTCACAATTGCCTTTATCGTGTTTTTGAGCTCTCAAAATACAATTTTTATGTGTTATTTTGAGCTTTCCAAGCTTAAAGAGATAACTTTCTTATGCTTTTGAGTTTTTCGAGCTCAAAAGTCTGATGAGAGTTTGATCACACTTTTTTTTTTAATTTTTAAACCGCATGACTTGAATAAATGAACCGATTTTCACGCGGTTGGCAGCATTCAACGCAGTTTTTGAAGCCTCATAAAGAATTTTTAAGTTTTAATTGATCGACTCGGGAATTCTGGAGTAATTCTGAAAAAACTGGTTTTCCAAGATTGAAAGTTGATTAATTTTTAGAGTTGATCCATAGAGCCGTTTCAAAGTTATCCCTAAAGAACCACATTTAGAAAAAATTTTTTTCTCATTTGTTTTTTTTAGATTTCTCAAGATTTATCTGTCCAAATCGGTCTAAATAGTTTTTAGAATCTAAGTTTGGTAAATCCCTTTAAATGGCACCAATTGCGATAAAATCGGTTCAACCGTTCAAAAGTTATAATAGGTTTACACACACACACACACACACACACACACACACACGCGCGCGCGCACGCACACGCACACGCGCACAGTTACACTCTCACGGGGGTAGTCAGGGAAGCTTCCTGTGACCTTAAAACGTCGAGAGTTGATAATCACTCAATTTTTGCAAAACAGGGTAAAACCATTAACTTCCCGATTTTTTAAAATCTTCGATTTTCATAGCGAGAAATTTAAAATAAAAATAAAAAACGGAATTCTACGAAAGGTTCATCTAATCTTCACAAGGGATTAAGAATCAGAAAAATTCACACCATATGCTATTCAAAATTTTTTTTTCTTTTAAAAAAAAAGGGTATATTATCCAATTGTATAGAATTTTCAATCAATTCAACAATCATTTTCTCTTTGTCTATGTGATTGTTATTCTATTTATGTGTACATTATGACTAAGATGTCAGTTAGCATGACAAAAATGGAAATTTTCTTTTTACGCGGAAAAAAAAAATTAACTCCAATAATCAAGTAAATAACTTTAAAGATCTTCATTTTTCATAATTTAAGTAGAAAAATTCTTAAACCGTGAAGTTTTTTTTTTTTGATCAAAGTAATTTTTACATTGATTTAATGATTTTTCGTCTTGATTGAAAACAATGAAATTCTTCAAAATCATTTCATTGGTTCAAGATTGAATGTATCTATGCATGTCCGTGCTTAAGGTATGGCATTAAATAAAAAATTTGTGTTCTATTTTACAAAATAAAAAAAAAATGATTCTTACCTCACCCCCTGGCAATATAACTGATACAATATCGCCTTTCGTAGCTTTAATTTCTCCAAGTAGATATCCTTCTTTTTCATCAGGTACCCAGCAAGCTTTTTTAGCATCATAAGGTTTGGATTGATCAATTCTCTTTTGCTCAAGAGATACAAAAAGGTAGGGAGTAGGATCTGGATCTTCCCCCACTTGTACTGGTGGTTTCGGCATTTTTAGTTAATTTAAATATCGTTCGTCTTCAAATTAGTAAATATTTTTATTTTTTTCACTTTATTCGAGAATACTGGAAGTCTTAGAATGACGATCCCGAGTTCAGAACAAGATTTATATTCAAGGTGACAAAATTTTTGTTCGTGACGTTCTGTTTTACCCTGAAGTAAATAAAATTATTATTAGTGGCACGAAGAAAAATATACTACAATTTACATTTTGTTAATTCAAAATAATTTTTAGTTGTATGTATTTTACTTCAATTTAAAAAATAAAATAATTGTAATAAAAATTTAATTTGTCACGCCAATAAAAAAATTATTTTGATTCAACAGATACAAAATTGATCCAAAAATTGATTTTTTGAACACAATCAATTTATTTTCTTCAAAAGTTTAAATCATTTTAAATCTCATTATCTTTGAGTTAAAGATCAAGATTTTCGATCGGTAACTATGATAACTTGGTTAAAGTATATATTATCTTCGAGCGTTAGAATTTAATCTTACGTCTAAAAACAATTTTATTCAATTAAAAATAATTTCGCTTCCTTTATCTAAAAATTTAAATTATTAATTCATAAGTTTAACTTTTAAATTAATAAAACTGAAAATTTTGAAACAAGAATAAAATTTTGAAGAAAATATTTTTTCTTAATCAAGTGATTTTTTTTTTTTTTCGGTGCACATATAACACGTAACGATGTTGCTGGATATTGAAACTAATATTCTAAAAGTATTCCAATAAAATGTTTATAGATATCCGTTTCATTTATTTCTTTATATGCTACATTGATATTATCACTTGTTACACAGAAAGGAAATTGATATAATAGCTACATCCTTATTTTTTTTCTTAATAAATTTACATTTGAAAGGTATTCACTGAAGTTTCGTAACATGTAATTGCTCACAACACTTAAGTGGCCATTGATAAAAACTTTAAATGAAAACCAAGAAAGTTAATAATGATAAGCACATTTAAATTACATTTCTGTGTCGAAAATATTTTTTGATTTAATGAAAAGTTTACTGTAAAAAAATTCCACTGTATTTTTAATCTAAAGCAAAACCAATATTTCATATAATAGAAAAAAAAAAAAGATTACATATTTTTCACTTGGTGTACCTAGTTAGTAAAACAATAAGCACATTGAAATAAAATCACCAAACATGTTATACCCACGGACTTACTTTTAAAAAGCTGTTCTGACAGGGCGGCGTATACTAAACCTCAATATAAGCACGTGCAACGTGATCCTAATTTGTAACGCACGATCGTATTGGCTGGCAATGCTAACCAATCCAGTCTTCCGTTATTGTGTAGTTAAATCTACCTTTTTAGGCGGAGACGACACTAAATGTGTGACAGAGTAAAACGTGCAGCGCATCAGAAGTCAGATGAAAATAGATGTACAGAAAACAGTTTAACCTTATTATAAACTATATTCTTTCGAACTAATTCTTAGCAATCAATGTTAATAACATCGTTAGAAAAATAAACTTTTAATTGCCGTTCGGAAAAGGATGAAAAAAAAATAAAGTAGGGGATAAAGGGGTCAATTGAACCAAAAAAAGCTTAGAAATTTTTTACTATTCGAATTAAACCTAAATCATAATCTTTTTTAACTTCCCGCTAAGAAAATCGACGATTTTCAAAAATCGGAAAATTATTGTTTTTACCCCGTTTTGCTGAAATCGAGTTTTCATCAGATCTCGACGTTTTAAGGTCTCAGGAAGCTTCCACTGACTACTCCCGCGATGCTGTCTGTATGTCTGTATGTATGTATGTATGTGCGTGCGCGCGCGTGTGTGTGTGTGTGTGTGTGTGGATGTAGATGTGGATGTATGTAAACCTTTCATAACTTTTGAACGGCTCGACCGATTTTATCGCGGTTGTCGCCAATCGAAAGGGCTTGACTAAACATTTCGAATATGGTTTGGACCGGTAGATTTTCAGAAATCTCAAAAAAACTACGAAAAAAAACTTTTTCAAATGTGGTTTTTTTTTTAATAACTTTTAAACGGCTCGACCGATTAATTCCAAAAACTAATCAGCTCTTAACATTGCAAAACCACGTCGATCACCACCAAGCCGGTCAAAATCGGTTGATTCGTTCGTGAGTTATCGTTGACGAAAAAAATCGACAAAACGTGTTTTTTCGGATTACACCAAAATTTCCGGTCTAATCAATTTGTGTTTGAAAGTTAATCATAGAATTTGAAAAACTGCGTCGAATGCCGCTAACCGCGTGAAAATCGGTTCATTCTTTCAAAAGTTATTGCGGTTTGAAAATTAAAAAAATAGTGATTTATTAAACTCCTAACAAACTTTTGAGCTCGGAGAGCTCAAAACTACACGAAAGTTAGATTTTTGAGCTCGAAGAGCTCAAAAACATAATGAGTAAAATTTCGAGCACTTAATTACGAAAGTAGCGGGAAGTTGCAGGGAGGGCCTTCAGGGTCAACTGTTTTCCTAATTTTTTTTCTTGGAATGGTAGTTTATTATGTCTACTATCATTATCAATACATAAATTAGTCAATAAACAACGTGAATTTTTAAAAATGATTAATTTATCCAAACGCGTCAAATCCCGCTCGGGGGCAATTGAACCACTGCTTGGGATCTATTAAATCAATAATATTTAAAACTTAAACCCGAACTTTTAATAAATGCCATATCTACAGATTCGGTAGAATCTAGCGCCAAGTTCCGTTCAAAAATTCCGTTCTAAACGGAACGCCAGACTACCGAATGTGTTTACCGTAAGCAGAACGATATTTTTAGGTTGTAAAATTTTATTAATTCTACAGAACTTTTTTTTCTCCAATATTACTCTATAATTATACATTATATGTTATATTATCAATATTAATTGATAATGGTCATTGAAAATAATAAATTCTATTTAAAATTAATTAAATTCTCTAGGACAAACTATAGCGACCCAGATTTTTAGATTTTGATTTTTTTCTTATGGAGAAAGTGACATGCCACAGACAAAATAATTCGAGAATGTATGGTAACTCTCCACTAGATGGGAGACTACAGTTAAAAAAAAAAGTTATGAGCTTGCGTCGATGCTCACTAGGGCTCGTCAATGTTACTCTAACACAAACTGTAGTTAGAAAGTTCGAAATCGAAAATAAAAGAAATAGTAACAATCATCACCAATATTACAAAAACCATAGAAATTTATTTTACGATTTTATAAAATATAAATATTATCATTGATAATTTGTCTATCAATCTAAACCAAAGGATATACTTGATGGAATTTTATTAATGCTTATTAGTTACTCTACGAGAAATAAAAGTTTAAAGTGATTTTATTGTTACAATTGTTTGTGCACTAATTTTCCGCGGTAAAAGTACATAATTTGAATTGAAAATTTTTTCAATCACATAAAATGTTAAAAATTTTTTTTTAAAAATAAAACCTCTAGAATTTACTATCTATCAACTTTACATATGGATTTTTTTAAATTAAGTATTATTAACTAGAGTCAATATCTACAAGAGCTCACATTGTTTGGGTTTAGTTTCTATGTAATAGTCAGCTGATCATTGCCTAAGTAATTCTGGTCGAGTGTTTTACAGATATAGGTGGCACTGCTATACTGCGACCGAACTGCGCGGACATTCAAAACGACAATATTCTGTACATAATGCTTACATTCATTGAGTTTGATGAATCGTATTATTTACTAACAACATAATTATGATAATAATAATATGTAATAAAAATAATCATGCTAATAATAACAATAAAAATGAAGATAATACTGATAGTTATTATAATGATAACAATAGATTGATGTTAAAAATAATTGCATTCATAATATTGAACAATATGATTATTTTATTAAATTATTAAGGATTGTGGTATTAAATCCAAATTCACAATTTCCTAAATTACAAAAAATATAAAAAATTTTTCCTACGATTTTATAAAATATAAATATTATGATTGATAATTCAAGTCTATCAATCTCATTCAAAAGATATACGCGACTAATTTTCATGAAATTTTATCGATGCTACTAGTTTCTTTACGGAAAATAAAAGTTTATGAACATTTATGAAAATTTATGAACATTTCATATCTGTGGGAAAAGTACAAACTTTAAATTAAGAATGTAAAAAAATTTCTTATGAATACAAAAAAATTTACAGAGTAAACTAATAACTAAACTATCCAACAACCTTCTATGTGTATGTTGTTAAACATATTGTTCTAATTTAATTTAATTTATTAACCAGACCAAATAGATAATACGCTAAACATTGTTTGAGTTTTACTTTCTTCGGATATACCAGCTGTTCAGGGTCTCGAGAATTCTCATTAAGCAGTGTGTACATTCTATGATCTTTTGGTCATTTCCTGTAGGTGGCATTGTTATTCGATTGAGCGGGTTTCAAATAATCATAATTTTTAGATAATTCGTATTGTAATTATGCGTTTGATGCATTGTCTTATTTACTAGCAACAATATCATAATAATAATAAATGATAATTTAGGAGCTGATTTTTAAAATGGTATTAAAGTAAAATTTCAATTATTTGAAAGAGCTTTCGTTGTAAGAGTACAATTTCCATTATGCTTGAGTTATGCAGTAACTATTCATAAGAGTCAAGGTTTAAGTTTAAAAAATGCCATCATTGAAGCAGGGAACACCATTTTTAATGTTGGTCAAATTTATGTAGCCCTATCTCGTGTAACAGAGTTACGTGGACTACATTTAATCAATTTTGATCCTCATTCCGTTAAAGCAAGCTCTTCAGCAATTAAAGAATATAATTGTTTAAGAAAAATTTATAGGTCTGATTTACCTACCATACCAATTCCTGATACACGTTGGCAAAAAATATGGGACATGATTTGGGCAGTTGAAGAACATTTTATTCAAATTGAACTCAAAAATGCGAAAAAAGCTTCTCTTAGTTTATTAGATTGTCGAGGTATCGAAAACTGTGATAACGTTTCCGATGGTCTTAATTCAATTATTCAATGTATGTTTAATAATACAATAATTAGGACATTATTAATCAATCATGGCCTAAAGAATCAATCTGTCAACAATAAACTTAGTAATTTATTTAGCAAATATAATAATCGCGAATTACTTCTAAAGTCCAGTGACATTAAAGAGTCATTAATAGAGCAGCCTTATTCTATGACAAATAACGATCCTGTATCAGTATTTCTTAAAATTTAGTACAATTTAAATTAGAAATTAATGATCGATGCAAAACATGCAATTATTCTAATTCTTACAGTATACAAGAAAATGTATTACATGTTTCAATATATGATGAGAAAAAAACATTTGAACTACAAGAATTAATTGATTCATCATTTGGATATTGGTTTACTAATTTCAAATTTTGTGAAAATTGTAAAGAAGTCAAAGAAATGCTAACAAAAATTTCATTAAATTCCTTGCAACAGATATTAGTTGTGAAGTTACATGTGTCCATCAAAGGAAAAAATAAATTAATAAATAGGAAAAAAGGGTTTATAAAATCGGTACCCAAAGCAAAAATATCAATATGTAATACAAACTATGCTGTTGTAAGTGCTATATTTAACTCTTCAAAAGATGGTAATTCTGAAAATCATCATGTTGCGATGATTAAACATAATTTATCATGGATCCAAATAGATGATGAGACTGTACAATCAGTAAGATGGCCTGCGAATTCTAAAAGTGCTTACGTATTTTTCTTACAAAAGAAGTAAATTGAAAACTTGAGGTACACCGAAAGAAAGAAAGTCTTAAGTCAAGCGTAAATTTTCTTAAATCAAAAAAATCTTAAGGAAGATTGAAAATTTCTTGAATGAAGTTAATTTTTTTTAAGCCAAGAAAATTCCTTCTTGCTCCAAAATAACTTCGGTCTTCCTTACAATTTTCTTAGTTCAAGAAATTTTCTTTTTCTATGTATATATGACATCTTAATGCTTAAAATATATTAACTTATCTTAAACTTAACAAGAAATTAAATAAAATAACTACTACTAACTTCTTTTAAAGTTAAAAAAAATACTTAAGTAAATGAGCACAAACAACAAAACAAAAATTTTTAAAATTATAATACTAAATAAAAAAATAATCCACAGATTCGGTAGAATCTGGCACCAAGTTCCGTTCAAAAATTTCGTTGTAAACGGAGCGTCAGACTACCGACTGTGTTTACTGTAAGCATGACGTTTTTCTGAGGTTGCAAATTTTATTTTAAATTCTACGTTCTTTCTTTTTCTTAAATTTCTATTATAACAGTAGTTCATACCTTTTTTCCTAATATTAATTAATTGAAAAAATATGAAAAAATTGTTTAGTTCTATGAATCAGAATTATTTCGGTTCAGACAGCGTTGAATATAACTGCTTAAATTTTGTCCCTATTATAATTTTTTATTCAGATATCTCTGCATAGGAACACTTTTTAACAATAATACTAATTATAATACTAAAAGTAATAATATCGGTAATAATAAATTGATGTTAAAAATGACAGCAATAATAATATTTATCATTATCATTATTATTACTAAAATAATTGTTTGTTATTTTCATTGAATTAATGTGTATTGCAGTATTAAATCTAAATTAAAATTTTTTCTTATTAAGAAAATGTCAAAATTCTCTTTGTATATATAAGAAATGTATAATTTCCATCGATAATTTAAGTTATCGATTTAAACCGGAGGCGTTTTCGCGGATTAGTCAGTTAAAATTTTTTAATACCACTAGCTAATATGAGAAAAGAAAACTTTAATTTTTTTTATCATAATTTGAGCTGTAAAATCAAAGAACGAACGACTTTTCATATGATTATAGCTTTGCCTGAAAAATTCATTTATATATGAATTTTTAATATTGCGCGGGAAAAGTTTACGTTTGAAATTAAAAATGTAAAAGTATCTTATGAAACAAAAAATTTTATAGAACAAATTATCATACAACCTTCCATGTTTATGTTTGAAACATATTTTTTTAAATAAATTTTATTTGTTAACCAGTTTAAACACACAAACATTGTATGAGTTATACTTTCTTCGGATAAATCAGATGTTCAGTGTCTGGGGAATTCTCATTAAAAAGTGTGAACATTCTGTGATCTTATGGTTATTGCCTGTAAGTGGCACTGCCATCCAATTGAGCGGGTTTCAAATAATCATAATCTCTTGATAATACAAAACATGACTATGCGCTTGATATATTGCATAATTTACTAACAACAATATCATAATAACAATAAATAATATTGGTAACCATAATAAAAATAACAATAATAGTAATTATAATACTGAAAGTGTTAATATCGGTAATAATAAATTGATGTTAAAAATGAAAGCAATAATAATGTTTATCATTATCATTATTATTACTAAAATGATTATTGTTATTATTAATAAATCCGAACAAAAACAGTTTCACTGTAAAAAATTGCGCCAAGTCCACGTTCATAAAACTCGTCTCAATAACATTAGCACTTTACAAAAAAAAATAAGACTCGTTTCAAAAATTTTCATTCTTTACAAAAAGATGTGAAATCCGAACAAAAACAGTTTCACTGTTTAAAAATTGCGCCAAGTCCACGTTCATAAAACTCATCTCAATAACGTTTGCACTTTACAAAAACAATAAGACTCAATATAATAATTGTCATTCTCTACAAAAAAAAGTGAAATACAAAAAATACCAAGAAACTGTCATAATGTTAAAAAAATTGAAAGAAAATTTGTTGAAAATTTAAAAATTAAAAAAAAATTTTTTTATCGTACTTGGCGCGCGTCAGTAAGTACCCCAAATTTTTTCAGGATAAATAAACATCCTTTGAATGATTAAAAATTTATAATTAAGTCAACCTATAAAATGCATGAATTTAATTAATCAACTATTATTATTTAATAATAAGTTTTACAAAATTTAGGTAAAATCGACATGTCATACCCTTGCAACCTTCACCTCACTCTGGAATCACTCTGTATTCAGAGTCAGAGTGAAATCATATTGAAACCAGTGTGGATCCAGAAGGGTTTTGTGCCTTTTTTCCAGAGTCAAATCACAGTGAATCCAGAGTGATCCCAGAGTGAATTCAGTGATCCCAGAGTGAATTCAGAGTAATCTCAGAGTGAATTCAGAGTAATCTTAGAGTGAATTCAAAATGAAACTAGAGTGTTTTCAGAATGTCTTGAAAATGTTTTCAACGTGGGTTTAGCGCTTTTTAGAGTAAATTCGAATAATTCTCAATTTTGTCCTTAGTATATTTATGATAACTTTAACACGAGTGTAGTGTATTGAGTTTTCATAATTTACCTAATTATATTAACAGTTAGACGACAAATGGTTAATAAATTGATAATCATATAGCATTTTACGACTACATAATTAACAACCATTTCATTCTACAAAATAAGAGATAACAAATTTTGTAATTTGAAAATACTTTCAATTAGTTAAAGGTCTATTTTTATCTTTATTATATTAAATTATGAAGTCAACAGGTGAATTTAGTATTTTACATTATTAATTGGTTCCCTATTTAAAAATTTTTAAATGTTATGAATTTTTGTATGACTTAAAAAGATTTTATTTTGAAAATACTAGAAATTCACATAGGGATCAGTTTGATCCCGGAAAAAAAAAATTATATATAATTCTATAGAACCATATATAATCTATATATGATTTCATATAATTTATATATAACTATATGTCTTTACATATGGGTCATTCCATGCCAAATCGACAAATTTATTACCTGACCTCTTTCGATTTCGCTAAAAATTTTCTATCTTTTTCTACCCCCCGAAAGACATTTTTCAGAATTTTTAAAAATTTTTTTTCCAAACTCAAAAAAAGTTACGAATTTTCGAAAAAAACCGCTCTTTTTTTTTGAAAATGCTAGAACTTTTTTAAAAATTGACCGTTTGGGAACTTTTTTTTTTTCAAAATTTTTGTTTTTAAATGTAGTTTTTGAAAAAAATTTTCAGAATCCCAGATATATGAAATATTTTAGTTTTTTTGAAAAAACCGTGATTTTCTCAAAGTTGGACCATTTTTTTTTTTTTTTTTTTTTTTCTAAAAACTTCAACTAATTCCGCAGTGATCGCCGCATATTTCAGGATGTGATCGCTATTGCTTCTAATTTTTTTACTGTTTAAAAAAAAGTTTTTTTACAATTTAGTTTATTTTTTTAACTTTTCGGCCAAATTTTTTTAGCTTACTCGTGAAACTTCAGAAGTTGAAAAATAATGTATCTTTCGAAAATTTTAAGTCGTTATCTTCCAAAAATTTTTTTTTTTAAATTAAGTGATAATTATGTTTTTGTTTCATATTTGTTCAATTTTTTTGTACTAAAAATCACAACTGCACTATTGAAGTGTGCAGAAAAATATCCTCAGCCGATAATTTTTAAACTGTCGTCTATCGGTAAAAAGAGATCATCTCTACTTTATTCTGTTAGAATGAAGGTTATGTTAAAAGAATAATCGTATCGTTGATGTGTTCAAAGTGTCACAAAGATATAACATTATTAAATAAATTTACACAGTTGGACGGAGAGTTCTTTTTATCGAATTTTTGTTTACAAGTGATTACAATGCCAAAGTTTCGCGATCGATGTTGTAATCCACATAATTTGGAGAACCATCGGAAAACATCATCTTTGCGTAATGTACCACAAAATTTAGCTAATCGATACAATTTGTCAACTGTTGATCGAATATGCAGTTCATGCTATAAAAATTACTTCATCATTACGCTGAAAGTCTTTCTGATGAAAGTGATGACAATGAACCCGATGAGCGTTCTGAGAATGATGAAAATATTCTTACCGGATCTATAGAAGTTGATAATTCCGGAGGCAATAACCTGACAGGTATTTTTGAAGCTTTTATGTTTCGATGTTCAACTATCATTGTTCTTTGTATTTTCTATTGATTATTTTTTTTTAGATCCAACAACAAGTGTTGGAGAATCACAAATTCAGCAAAGTAGTTCGTCGTTATCTGAACTCAGTTTGGAAATAACTCGTCCGATCGTAAATGAAGCTTTATTATTATTAAACCAATCTCCATTGCTAGCTAGAAGAGTAAGTGATGAAACGTATTTAAACAATAAAGTTTCTCGTGTTGCTGATAGTTTGAAAAAGGCATTAGGAATTCCAAATCCTGTAGATTTTCAATGCAGCAACACAGATGCTGCTGAAATAATTAAAAAATTAAGAGAAAAGTTCCATGATACCAATACGACCAAATCTTTACGTATACAAATGTTGACTCTTATGCCGTCAAGTTGGAGTATTGAGAAGATTGTTGAAGTAATGGGCACAACTACGTATATGGCGCGATTAGCAATAAATCTTGAAGCTGATAAAGGAATATTATCAATACCTGAAAAGAAAATGGGTGAGATATTGACTTACTAACTAATTTTTGTTTGAACAATTTATACGTATTTATATATAATTTTAATCATCACTCAATTTTTCAGGGCATGGATTATCTGTTGAAGTATCATCAGCTGTTATAAATTTTTATAAAGACGATGAAATGAGCAGTCCTATGCCAGGGAAAAAGATTTTGTTTCATTGCGTAATGATGATGGTACGAAAATTCAAATTGAAAAACGCTTAGTACTCTGTAATTTGAAGGAGTTACATAAGATATTTCAATCAAGATTTCCCGGAATTAAGATCGGATTTTCGTCATTTGCATCTTTACGTCCAAAACACTGTATCTTAGCTGGTGGTTCGGGGACTCATACAGTTTGCGTTTGTTCTATTCATCAGAATGTCAAATTAATGATTTTAGGAGGTAAATTAAGTCGATTAACAGAAGGTTCAAATATGCCATTGAAAACTTACAGCGACTGTGTGAATGCTATTATCTGTGACAATCCCAAGACTGAGTGCTATTTCAATACATGTCTAAATTGTCCAGGCATTGACAACATAAAACAATTAATTTTCACAGAAATGGATAATCATGCAATCGATGAAATTCGTTACAAACAATGGGTGTCTACCCCAAAAGTAACTCTTGAAACAACGCTGAAAAATGCTTCGGATTTTGTTGATGATTTTTGTGATAAGCTTGTTGGTCTATTACCACATAATTTCATTGCAAAAGAACAATCGGCATATCTAAGAGCGCTAAAAGAATCGATAACCGATAACAAATTCATAGTAATTGTTGATTTTGCTGAAAATTATGCGTTTATTGTTCAAAATGCTGCACCGGGATTCCATTGGAATAACGATCAAGCAACAGTTTACACAGTCGTTATTTATTATAAGGTTAATAATCAACTAACTCATCAGAGTATGGTTATAATTTCAGACTGCTTAAACCATGATTCTATTGCTGTCCATGTTTATTCTGGAATTATTTTCGACTTTATCAAATCTCTTTCGACCACAGTCTCCAAAGTATTTTTTTTTTCGGATGGTGCACCGCAACAGTATAAAAATTATAAGCATTTTAGTAATTTATCCCATTATCGTGAAGATTTTGGTGTACCAGTTGAATGGAATTTTTTTGCAACGGCTCACGGCAAAGGGCCTTGTGACGGAGTCGGTGGGACGGTTAAAATGAGGGCCTCGAGAGCAAGTCTGCAATTACCACCTGATGAGCAAATATTAACACCTGTACAATTTTTGAATGGGTGTCAAAAATTTGACAAATATAAATGTGCGATTCTCAACAGTTGACGCCTACAATCTGATGAAAGACAAACTAGAAGATCATTTTAAAAATGCCAAAACCATCCCAGCAACACAGAAAATACATAAAATTTCGCCGTTGGAAGATGGTATAGTGGAAGTTTAGTCATTTTCTTTTTCGGATCAGTCTTTAACTCATAGCACAGTGAAAAAAAGAAGACAATCATTAAGTAAAAAGAAATAAGGAAATAGATGTTATCATAAAGAATAGATGTTATTGTAAATAAATAAACTAATTAATGAATAAATAAATCAATAAATATTAGAACCTGGTCAGAAGAAAATGTTTTATATGAAATACATTCACGGATAAAAAGGTGATGTAAAATTTGTATCACTGTAGACGCTAATTTTGTATCTAATGTATTATGTCCTATACTTTACTATACTATGATACAGCATTTTCTATAGTAGTGAACCGAATATAGCATCACCTGACGTAAAATTTGTATCACTTTTTTTTCCGTGTTGATTTCAGGACAAGTAATAAAAGTGATTTTTATTTATGTAGAAATATGAGGTTGGAAGTATGAATTTAAAAAAAAAAAAATTTTGGAAGATAACGACTTAAAATTTTCGAAAGATACATTATTTTTTAACTTCTGAAGTTTCACGAGTAAGCTAAAAAAATTTGGCCGAAAAGTTAAAAAAAAATAAACTAAATTGTAAAAAAACTTTTTTTTTAAATAGTAAAAAAAATTAGAAGCAATAGCGATCACATCCTGAAATATGCGGGGATCACTGCGGAATTAGTTGAAGTTTTTTTAGAAAAAAAAAAAAAAAAAAAAATGGTCCAACTTTGAGAAAATCACGGTTTTTTCAAAAAAACTAAAATATTTCATATATCTGGGATTCTGAAAATTTTTTTTCAAAAACTACATTTAAAAACAAAAATTTTGAAAAAAAAAAGTTCCCAAACGGTCAATTTTTGAAAAAGTTCTAGCATTTTAAAAAAAAAAGAGCGGTTTTTTTCGAAAATTCGTAACTTTTTTTGAGTTTGGAAAAAAAATTTTTAAAAATTCTGAAAAATGTCTTTCGGGGGGTAGAAAAAGATAGAAAATTTTTAGCGAAATCGAAAGAGGTCAGGTAATAAATTTGTCGATTTGGCATGGAATGACCCATATGTTTGTTTTTAAGATTATATGTAATTATATAAAGCTATATATAATTGCAAATAATTTATATATAACTGTACGTCACTACATACATTCGTTTTTAAGATTATATATAATTTTTATATAACTACATATAATTACATATAATTTATATATAACTATATGTCATTACATGTATTTGTTTTTAATATTTGATCGAGCTAAATTTTAAATTATTTTAATTTTAAATTATTAAAATTTAACCAATTAAATAATTGTCTTCGAATAAATTAATTTATTAATAGTTAATAAATCTTTCTATCAGTGTATATTGATAATTAATAATTTACAAACGAAATAAAAAATTTTGTTCATTACGCATTGATTATGTATACGATTTGCATTACTTGTAGTTGTTAAAAACCCTGATATTCAAGTAATTCTCATCGGTAAACTGGTAAAGAATTAGTCTTTCAAGCGTCAGGTCCCAGATTCGATTCCCGAGCGTAACGATTGTTTTTTATTTGATTCCACTCTGACTTTAGTCTGGGTTCACTCTGGTTCCCCTTTAATTTAATTCTGAGTTCACTTTGATTCCACTCTGGCTTTAGTCTGGGTTGACTCTGGTTTCATGCTGGAAAATAGGCACAAAACCACTCTGGAACCATCATGATTCCATAACGTTTCCAGAATTTTTTCAGACTGATTTCAGAATGTTTTGAAAGTCGCAAGGGATACGTATGTTATTTAAAATTTTTTAATCTTCCAGACATCATTTATGATTTTACTAAAACGCCCTTTCGTGTTTGGTTATGCAAACTACTTCAAAGTGGATACAATTGAGTGCTCTAGAAAAGAAAACATATGGCCGACTAAATTGAGAAAATGCGGTGTGATTGCCAATCAAAATGTGTTAATTACAATTAAACTAAGCAATATCAAGTTTCTTCATTGAAGCTTAATGACAGAGCTGAAAAAAATTGAATCCAAAAATTTTATATAATTTCAGATGATTTCACCACACCACCATATTGATAGTTATGTCCACTAAAAATTAAAAAAAAATTTAAAAACGGATTTTTTCACTGAAACTGATAATTAATCGAGTAAGCAGTGTTTTTAATGAGTTGAGTATGCTTGACTAATGTAAATTTATAAGTATAAGAATATATGAAATCATATATTATGTAATTAGAGCTGATCAGCCCGAATATGTATAACTATACATAATTACATAAATTCGAGCAAAATCGTTTTTTCTCGGGTTGAAATTCTTCCGAAAAAATTTGGGGTACTCAATGACGCGCTAAGTACGATAAAAAATTTTTTTTTTAATTTTTAAATTTTCAACAAATTTTCTTTCAATTTTTTTAACATTATGACAGTTTCTTGGTATTTTTTTGTATTTCACTTTTTTTTGTAGAGAATGACAATTATTATATTGAGTCTTATTTTTTTTGTAAATTGCAAACGTTATTGAGATGAGTTTTATGAACGTGGACTTGGCGCAATTTTTTTACAGTGAAACTGTTTTTGTTCGGATTAATTGTTACTTGCTAATGTTCCTGTAGCACATTTTTAATGCACAGATTTTATATTAAATGAATTAAAAATCAATTTAAAAATAATTTTCATTATAAATTCAGTTCATCAAATTGTTAGGTTATTTCCTTGATTTTTTTCACGTAGAGTCCAGATGCGTACGCATGTCCCATGCTTCTCCGTATGGTTCAATCGTCCCCAGGACTGCTGGTTCAATTGACCCCATATAATTTCATAACAATTAATAGTAACTAATAAATAAATAAACTATTATGTCACTATAAATAGAGTTGAGGATTATAAAGTATAAGTATTTACAAAGACTACAATTCAAACTTTTTTTTACAAATCAATTAATTCAAAAATGGAAATATCATTAAATAATTTGTTATCAACCAAAAAAAAAGTTTACATGCTTAAAAATAAAAAAATTACAATTTTTCAAAATATATTAATCGCAATGATTTCAAATTTTGATCATATCCGAGCTTAACATATTAAAATCTAATTCTAAGAGCATGAAGCGTTTTTTCAATTTTTTAGATTTTTTAATTTAAATGGTTCAATCGCCACGTGGTTTAATTGACTCCCTTCTCCCTTATGTTTCACCTTTATGCGCGGTTTGAGTAACACTTCCTTGACATTGTAATAATTAGAAGATAAGATAATTTAATGTAGATAAATTGTGCTAGAATTTAATAGTATAAAGTAATAATGATATTACTTGGAAAAAAAGCATATCATATGCATACATTTACATCCAGTATTGCAAATAAATTAATTTGAATATTATTACAATTTCAATATAAGTAAAAAGTTTATAGTAATTTTAATAAGAAACAAACTTTCTATGATTCACTATTTTTTTTTAATTTCTGAAAAAAATTACATTTGTTATCGTACTTGTGAAACGTCAGTTATTCTATTCGTTTCAATTTGATTCAATCTAACTCATTGGTAAGACCGAAAAGAAAAATTTTTTAACCAATTTTGAAACATTCTTCTGTATCGGCTGCTATCTTCATGATTCCTATTTTTTTCTGTGAGCCTCGTGAATTGAAATTATAAATGATCTAAATTAAAAAAAATATTTGAATGTCTCACATTTTAAAGCGATTGAAAAATTTTTGATAGAAATTAAAAAAAAATAAAAACCGAGAAAAACTTAATTATTATTGTTCATCTATATTATTTATAATAATCTTAATCAAAAACAATTTAAGCGTTTAACGTAACAAACAATTGAGTTTTTAAGCAACAAAAAAATTATTATAAAGAACAATTTTTCTTTTAAAAATCATTATTTGTTTCAAAAATTGAAATTCCAAAAAAAAATTTTAATTATCGTATAAACAACGCATTCGTTTATAATAATCTTTTTAACAATAAAAAATAAAAATTGGAAAAAAAAATTAGAAAAACGGTTGACCCTAAAGGCCATCTCTGCAACTTCCCGCTAATTCCGTTAAT
The DNA here is from genome assembly GCF_013202065.1 of Cotesia typhae. Classification (NCBI taxonomy): domain Eukaryota; kingdom Metazoa; phylum Arthropoda; class Insecta; order Hymenoptera; family Braconidae; genus Cotesia; species Cotesia typhae. The sequence continues at coordinate 1,421,500 of NW_027423760.1, read as the reverse complement.
ACATGGCCGTTTTTTTTGAGCTCTTCGAGAAAGATACCTTTTCTGTGCTTTTGCGCTCTTTGAGCTTAAAAGTCCGATAAAAGTTTTATAAAACACTATTTTTTGGATTTTTAAACCGCAATAACTTTTGAATGGATGAACTGATTTTTACGCGGTTGGCGGCATTCTACGCAGTTTTTTAAGCCTCATTAGGAATTTCTAAGTTTCAATTAGTCAAACTAGAAATTTCAGAGTAACCCCGAAAAACACTTTTTTTGGTTTTCTTTCGTTCACGATCTTTCGAACAACTCAATCGATTTTGACCGAATTGCCGGTGATAGACGTGGTTTTTTAAGGTTGAGAGCTGATCCGTTTTTAAAATCGATCAGTTGAGCCGTTTAAAAGTTATTCCAAAAAAACCACTTCTGAAAAAATTTTTTTTTGAGATTTCTCAAAATTTCTCAAAATCTATCGGTCCGAATCGGTTCAAATTTTCAGGAAATCTAAGTTTGGCAAAGCCCTTTCAATGGCAACAACCGCGATAAAATCAGTTCAATCGTTCAAAAGTTATAATAGGTTTACATACACACACACACGCACACACACACACGCGCGCGCGCGCATAGTGACATAGTGACACCCTCGCGGGGGTAGTCATGGAAGCTCGGATGAAAACTCGATTTTAGCAAAACGGGGTGAAAACAATAACTTCCCGATTTTTGACAATCTTCGATTTTCTTAGCGGTAGGTTAAAAATTTTTATCACAATTTTTCAATCAATTATGCAATAGTTAATTAATAATTTTTTTCTGCTTAAGCATGAACAATGCAAGTGTGATAATTGTTAAACTATAAATTTTCGATTTTCTAACTTCCTGCTAAGAAAATCGGGAAGTTATTGGTTTTGGCCCATTTTTCGAAAATCGAGTTTTTGTCAGATGTCGACGTTTTGAGGTCCTAGGAAGCTTCCCTGACTATTCCCGCGAGCGTGTCACTGTGTGCGCGCGCGCGTTTGTGTGTGTGTGTGTGTGTGTGTGTTCTGAAATTAAAAGCTTTAATTAATCACCGAAAAATAGATTTTCTTTTTTGAAAATATTATTAATGATCCGTTTTTATGTTGTCAAAACCTGTATAGAAATTATTTTTTTTCAATTTTTGTCTCTTATTGTTTAAAAAACTATTCTAAACGAATGCGTTGTTTTGAGGATAATTGAAATTTTTTTTTGGAATTTCAATCTTTGAAACTGGTACGTTTCTCAAATTTTGGGGGTAATTAATTTTATTTAATAATTTCAGATTTTGACCTCATTAAGAAGTTGATAGACTCCAGGCGGGTCATGTCACTGATTTCTCCGTGAAGTACTTTTTTTTAATTTTTAATTTTTTTAATTTTCAAAAAATTTAGCTCTTTTCTGACTCAGTTTTTTGAGCTGAATCAGAAAATGTAATTCGTTCAAAAGTTTATATATATATATATATATATATATATATATATATATATATATATATATATATATTAGTGTTTCAAAAAAACAAACTATTTTTTTTTTTTCGAAGAACTTTGAAAATTCTTCAGAGTATCCCTAATCGAAGACATTGTGAAAATCTCAGCCCTTAATATTAATGTATAGAGGTGGCTGTAATTAATTTTTTATTTCCATTTAAATAACATAGAAAAAAAATTTTTTTTACTTTTGAATTTTGCTAGTCAACAACGAAGCTTTTATGTTGGGGTTTTGAGTGGAATACTGGTTCAGGTGAATAAGTAGTTAAAAGGAACCGTTACATAGCATCTATACCTGATGGTTTATTATAACAGACTGATTAGTGATTAGTACAATTGTATTCTTATGGTATAGTGATGATGATAGGATAGTGGGGGTAGGTAGGATGACACGCATGAGCCGATGACTCCAACACTTCCCCTCATCGGTAACATGCGTGAATTATTCTTTAATTTATTAAATTTAGCAGATTCGAGTATACAATAACAACACGTCAATTAAAAGAATGCGTCGACTAAATAATTATAGATTATAGAAGTAATATGGATATTACCAGAAGGGCCTAAAATATTTGTTAATTAGGATTAAAATTATTTGTATGTCAATTAGTATCAAAATTAGTATGAGTAATGCCAGTAGGGCCTAAATATTTGCAGATTAGGATTAAATTTATTTTACAACATGTAAGTGGGGTGACACTGCTTCTTCCAAGACTTCCCCTGAACTGCTGCATGATGGTCATCACGGGTAATTATAGATGATCCCTTGAAGTATTTCGGCATGATGTCATGCCTTATCTTTGGCGATGTTATTGAAATTCCAAAGTAGTGATAGATTGGTGATTCATACTTTGGCTCATTTTTAACTGGAGGCTTGTCCTCACAATCCTGAGATGCCAATCCCGATGCCGATCCCAATGCCGATACCGATGCTCCACTTCTTCTCCAATTTACACTGCTGCTACTTGACTTGTCTATAACTCTTACTGCGACTTTACTTGACTTTAGATTTTATACTTCACTGCAACTTTATTTAATAATGCTGTACTGGAACTTGACTTCAACTTTATTTATTTCTGCTGTACTGTAACTCGACTTGACTAAATTGAACTTGATTTATCTAAAATGTACTACTGGAACTTGACTGCAACACTGGAACTTTATTTTACTTTAACTTTACTTTATTTTACTTTACTTTAACTTTACTTTCTTTCTTTAATTTTACTTTAACTTTACTTTATTTTACTTTACTTTTACTTTATGCACTTTACCGTGCTTCACTTTACTTTTACTTTATGCACTTTACCGTGCTTCACTTTTCTTTAACCTTACGCACTTTACCGTGTTTCACTTTACTTTACTTTACTTTAATTTTGTTCAATTAAGAGTGACTAAATTATAACACCTTAGCTACAGGAAACAGCTTACTCTTAATTGTAACACCTTAAAGCACATTACCGTGCTCCTTTACTTTAACTTTAACCTTAATGCACATTACCGTACTCCTTTACTTTAACCTTACTTTTCCAAGTTAACTAAAAACCTTATGTTAACTTGAAACCTTAGTTTTACTTGTCTACCTCATTACCCAAACCAGGTGCCTGGGCCCATAACCTGTTGGGGTTTTGAGTGGAATACTGGTTCAGGTGATTGAGTAGTTACAAGGAACCGTTACATAGCATCTATACCTGATGGTTTATTATAACAGACTGATTAGTGATTAGTACAATTGTATTCTTATGGTATAGTGATGATGATAGGATAGTGGGGGTAGGTAGGATGACACGCATGAGCCGATGACTCCAACATTTTATAGCTATGATCGATACATATTCTTGTAGGAAATTTAACGATCTACAAAAATTGTCTGAATGAATATATGCGTACGGAGAACCATTTCGGAGTTATCAGGCCTTAAACATCGGACTGTTTAAAAAAATAATAATATTTATTTATAAATACGAAAAATCGACTTAAATCACTTGAATAAACAATATTATATATCAAAAAATTAAAATGATAAATTCATGATAAAATTCCATCAGTTACGAAGTTATAATTTTTCACTATTTTTAGAAAATTTTTTGCGTTTTTAAAAATAAATTATAAACATGAAAAAGAAAATTATTTATTAATTGATAAAATTTATGAATTATCATATTTTTTAAATTGTCATGTACTGTTATTAATGAAATAGTTTTAAAAATTCTAGGTTATGTAATTTAACTCAGTGCTATATAGTTACATAGTACTTGAATTGAACAATCAATTTTTATTGAATTGTTAGTATGATTTTTATAGAAATGATAATACATTAATTATTTCCGCTTTCTGCCGTCACAAACCTGTCTCTCTCAGAGCTTTTTTATCTTACATTACTTCGTAGTAAAACAACGTAATTGTTAATGTTTTAAACTAAAATTAGTTTAATATTATATTTAATTTATTTATAATTATTTGTAATTGTGTTTATAAAATCTCATTGTTAAGCTTAAGATGGAGGTGCAAATTTATTTAATTGGTTATCAAATTACAAAATTTGTAGGAAGCAAACTGCCGAGCTTAAAACGGGTTATGTCTCTTTTCTTTCATTATCATTGTTCTCAAAGCTTGACTATTAAGAAAAGTGCATTAATTACGGTTGAAAATGTATTTGATTTATGGTCTAAAGCTGGAATTCCGACTTGCGCGAAAAATTCTGCAGTAAGAAAACTCATTCGCCATCACACTGTTTGGAAAAATTTGCTAAAAAATAAAAATCAAAAGCTGTCATCTACTCGAAAAAAAAAAAAGTTTCTATTTTTTGTGCCGATATTGAGAAATTATTCGACATAGCACATCACAAAGTAATGAAACTCATTAATGAAAGTCAAAAGTTATTTTTGCAAGGCCAAAGACAGTCAAATCGACGAGGTATTCTCCATATTAATCCTCCAGTAAAAACGGTAGCTAATAATATTGATGAAGATAGAATTGGTCATAGTCTAGTCAACAAGTGCCTTTTAGGTCAAAATTTTTTCGAAGGCTCGGAAAAATATGATTGAGGTGTCATTCGATTCGTTATCACATCTAGAAAGTTTTTGAAAAATTTGAAGATGCGCTCGCAAAAAAATTTTTATAAAAAATGGTATAAATTAAATAAATAATGAGTTAAGATCATGAATTTTGGGCTCAATTTATTCTTTAATTAATAAATAACGATTAAGTCTTAGCATTTTTTAACGTATTGCAATTAGTTTACAAGATAATTAAACATAAAATAAAAAAAATTTTTTTTTCAGCACTTTTTTTTATAAAAAAAGGTATAAATTAATTAAATAATTAGTTAAGATCATGAATTTTGGACTTAATTTATTTCTTGATTAATAAAGAACAAGTAAGTCTTAACTTTTTTTATCGTATTGCAATTAGCAGGGCCAAAAAGTTGGTGTTTTAAGGTTAGCGGTAAATTTTAAGATTATATTACCACAGAAATATGTTCAGATCGTATATAATTTCAGATGACTTGCTATACTAGACAGAAGTTGCTGACTGAATGCGGAACTTTGTCTTAAAATTTGTCTTGAATTTTGTCTTAAAATTTGTCTTGAATTTTGTCTTTAAATTTTTATTGAATTTTGTCTTGAAAGTTGTCTTGAATTTTGTTTTAAATTTGTCTTGAAATTTGTCGTAAACTTTGTTTTAAGATTTGTCTTGAATTTTGTCTTGAAATTTATATAGAATTTGTCTTAAACTTTGTTTTGAATTTTGTCTTCAATATTGTATTAAATTTTGTCTTTAAATTTTTATTGAGTTTTGTCTTTTATTTTGTATTGAATTTTGTCTTAAAATTTATATTGAATTTGGTCTTCAATATTGTATTGAATTTTGTCTTTAAATTTTTATTGAACATTTTTTGCCGATGGGATAATTAGTTGAGCAAAACACGCTTGTTGACAGCAACGGTAATTTAATATTACACAAATATTTTATTTTGTCGCTGACGCACTTAATCTCATACTTTTGAGGACTCAATTTCAAATATTTACAGTCCGAATCCATGTTCCACTTTCAGTCAGCAACTTCAGTCTAGTATACCAAGTCATATCTGAAATTGTGTACGATCTGAACATATTTCTGTGGTAATATTATCCGAACAAAAACAGTTTCACTGTAAAAAAATCGTGCCAAGTCCACGTTCATAAGACTATTAAGAAAAAAAAAATTTTATTTCTTTACAAAAAGATATAAAATAAAAAATTAAAAAATCCAAGTAACCGATATGGTTGTATATGATTTTCGAAAATTAAAAAAAAAATTTTGTAAATTTAAAAATTAAAAGAAACAATTTTGGAACATATTTAGTGTGCGTAGTTACGAAATATTTCACTTTTTATGAAATTCCTAAATTGTATCTACTAAGACACTTAAAAAAAATTGAAGTACACAATAACGCACACGATTTTTTTACAGTGAAACTGTTTTTGTTCGGATTTCAGCTTTTTTTGTAATTATAATAAAAATTGACAATTTTAATTTAATACATTTCCGGTGGCAAACTATCCCCTTTAAGCTATAGTTCATGTAAAAGTTATTCTTGCGCCGCCTGGTGTGTGTAATTGCAAGCTGTCAAATATCTTTTTTTCACTGTAGTTTTCCATCTATCATAAGATTAGCATGCATCGATATATTATTTAGTCTCTGGCCGTCCGCTTTTTACATAAGAAAAAAGTTAAAATCTAAAAATCTGGGTCGCTATAGTTTGTGCTGATTATTTTTAATAATTTTAAATAGAAATTATAAAGATAATTGATAATAATCAAGTAATACGCGTAATAAAAAGCATGAACTACTATTATAAAATATCATATAAAAAAAAAATCAAATTAAATTTGAAAAAAAACTTGTAACCTCAAAAAACGATTCTGCTTACGGTATATACACACTCGGTAGTCTGGCTTGAGAACGGAACTTGGCGCCAGATTCTACCGAATCTGTTGATCAATCTTAAAATTTACCGCTAACCTTAAAACACCAACTCTTTGGCCCTGGCAATTAATTAACAAGATATAACTAGTTTAAACATGAAAAGTCAGGTGAGTCTAATGGAGTATAGAAGGCAATAATTTTTAAAATTCAATAAAAAATATAAATAAATTTTTTTTATAAAAAAAAAGTAGTTAGTTATTTGTGTTTCATAGTGTACAGTAAGAAAAAAAATATACCGAAAAAATTTAATTGTTTATAACAAATTGTTTATTTAATAAACAATGAAAATTAAAAAAAAATCAGATTTTTTTTTAGCTATCAAAGAGAAACATAAATTATGATTTAAAAAAAAATAATGGTTCCTTAATATTGAATGCAAGTGGTGAAAAAAAATTGTTAATTAACAAAAGCGTTTTTAAGCAACAAAAAAATTTTTTTAAGAAACGATTTTTTTTTTTTTTAAGTTTCTAACTTTTGTAATTTTTGCGAGCGCATCTTCAAATTTTTCAAAAATTTTCTAGATGTGATAACGAATCGAATAATACCTTAATCATATTTTTCCGAGCCTTCGAAAAAATTTTGACCTAAAAGGCACTTGTTGACTAGACTATGAGTGGTTTTTATTTCTAATTATCACCTAAGGTAAATAGCACAAAAATCCTCAAAAAATATTTATTTATAAACCTAGCATTATTTCATTTCCACAAAATTTTTTAAAGATAATTTGTAACGGAGTACACGAGACCTTCTTTATCCGGTGAAGGTCTTCGGTCCGAGCTAAAATTATCGACCAATTCCCCAGGGCGCTAGTAAGTAAGTCCCCGAGAGGGTAGCGCCGGCGCTGAGAGAGAGAGGGAGTAAGGAAGACAGAGCCAAGAAGAAACGAACCAACAAATTTTGGTAAGTTTTATTGTGTTTGAACGATCGAAGAATCGACATCGCAAATATCTCACTCAGGTAATTATTTTTATTCTATTGTTTCTTGTGGAACGAGACGATAAATTTTAGTTAAATTTAATGCTTGCTAGGCCCAATGCCGGCTCGCTTAAGTTTAATTAATCTAAGAAATATTCTAATACCAATTTCGTGTTCCAGAATAAAATATTCTCTGAGAATTAAGTTACGAAGTGGCGATTCAGGACCGTGCTGCCAATAAGACCTCATCAAGGAAAGACGAGAAACCCGGGAGTAAAAGCGTCGAGGGATTTTTGAAAATAAAACCCAAGGAAACTCCAGGTACAATAAATACGTCTAAATAGATTCTCGGTGAAGCGGCATCAGCCAGGCCTTAAGTCGGCTGAAGGTTATCGCCATTTCGCGTTCGATTACAATCATTAGTTTTTAAATAAAAGTTTAATTAATTAATCTTGCCAAAATTTAAGCAATTGGTTTAGTCAATAATTAAGCACTCGTTACTTGAACTAAAGTCTGAATAAAAGACCGAATAAAGTTGAGAATAAATTTAAGAACAAGTCAGAAATGAAATAACTAAATATTTAATTAATAATACCAGGAATTATTTCGGGTTATTAATTAAACACGTAGGCAGAGTCGGCCGGGATTAATCTTACTAGGAATTATTTCAGTTTGTTAATTCATGATTTTGGTGTCACGTGAAAATTTGATCTCTGGTAATTGAGTTTGAGTAAAATCAGTTAATTTTTGTGTCAATTAAAATCATTAAAATAATTTCAGTAAAATATTTTAGTAAAATCATCAGAAGTTAAAATTAATTAAAATCAATATAAATAATTTGGAACAATTTTAGGTTGTGTAAAATAAAATAGAAGTAAAATTAGAATTGTAAAAAATCGTTAGAATAATTGTTAAAATCATTTAGATAAAAGTAGAAAATAAATCAGTTGTAAATTTCACTTGAATAAAAATTCAACAAAAGTTGGGAGAGAGTCCGCCATCTTGTTTCGAGCTAAAACGCTGAGTAAAGGACGTACAAGGTCGAAACTAAAAATCTCAAGGCGTTGTAAGGTGAAATATAATCCCCAAAATTAAAATAAAATAAATCTCAAGTTTCAAACAACATAAAGAAAGTAATTTAGCAAAAATAACATAAACTCAGTTATTCAGAGACAAGTAAAATAATTTAGTTAAAATTGAGTGAAATAAAACCAATTGTCAATTTCTTAATTCAGAGATTAAAACTAAATAAATTAATTAATTAACTCTGACAAATAATTTGGACAAGATTAAAACAATTCAAGTAAATAAAATAAAATTACAAAAGTCGGAAAAATGAAATTCGAAGAAAATAATTAATAAAATGAAACTAAATTAATTTTAAGGAAATTAATTAAAGTAATTAAGTAAAATTTTATAATAAAATATGGCGTAATAAAATCGACAAAAGTAAAATAAATTTGTAAGAATACTAGGACGTAGCGAATATTTTGTCGGCAGATTATTAAGACCTCTGTTATCAAATTTTAATCTATTAATACGAGATACGAAGACCTCTTAGTTTTAAATATTTATTGTTGTATTATTAAGACCACGGCAGTAAATTAGTTAAGAATTTTAAAAAGGAAATTAATCGCTATAGGAATTTGGATTGGGAATGAATGGAAAATGTATTCAAGAGAAAATTTAATAATTGAAATTTAATTTGGATTTAGAAAATTTAATAATCAGATTTAATTTGGAAAATAAAAGTAAAAAATAGTCTTAGAAAATAATTAATAAAGTATAGAAATTTTAATTAGTGTGTTTGAATGATAATAATTATATTGTGGGTGCGTGTGGAAAATTATGAAATTATGAAACTATAGCAAATTATGGAAAATGGAAATTATGGAAAATTATGGAAAATTGAAAAATGGAGGAAAATAATTAGAAACCGCGGTATGGTCGCTCCATAAGAGGGTACCGTCGGGAATAAGTAACTATGATAGAAACCGCGATATGGTCGCTCCATAAGAGGGTATCGTCGGGATTAGGAGCTTTGATAGGAAACCGTCTTATAAACGGAAATAGGACTTAGGATTAAGTGTTAATTAATTGTAAGGGAAATATCATTTTAATGGGGTGGGTTAAATAAAATTTCTTGAAAAATGAATTTCTTTGGTGATTTCTATTTTCTTCCCAGCAATCTCTCACGACCCTGTAGAACTTACTCCATGCTCTGGTCCAGTTTCTAGATACTGTGTCTAAAAATCCAGTGGCGCCCTAAATAAATTTAGGGGTGACCAAAGAGAACGAGGGGGCTTTTCAAAAGAGTCGCGTACCGTTTCAAATTTTATTATCAGCAAAAAAATTACGTATCTTCTTACTGATTTTTTATGCAGGAAGTATTTATTGAATTCTAACAATTGAATAAAATTGTTTTTAAACGTTTTTTTTTTCAGTATTACCTTTTCTTAAATTGGTCAGTAATTATTTTGAATATTTTTAGTTATTCTTGAATACAAGTTAAATATTTAACATTTTTCTTTTTTATTTTTATAAAATTAATTACAAATCCTGACTAACTTGAATGTCTCATACTTATTTTCTGTGCGTAACTTATACTGTGTCTGATATAATTTAAAATTTTTGGTTTTCTTTCAATCTCCGAGGATTCAAAAGTAAAACTTTTTATATTTTGCAAACGAAATTCAAAGTGATGAGAATAATACTGGATTATTATTAAGTCAAAAAACAGATTCAAGTTTAAGTCGAACTTCAAATGCAGCATTTGATTTCGAAGATGATGTAGAGGTTTCACGGCAGCGGAAAAAACTTGAAATAATCACGTCTAAGCTTGTCAGTGCATTGGATCGTGCAAATGTAAGTAGCAGAAATGCTACTTACATTGTAGCTGCTACTTTAATCAGCGCGGGACTAGATATAAGTCAATATAATTTGAGTCACTCAAATATCCATCGTCAGCGTGAATTAGCGAAAAAAAGAACAATGGCAAATTTACAACAAAATTTAAAAGTTGATAAATGCGTTTTACACTGGGATGGGAAGATAATGCCTGACATTGAAATGCGCCAAGACGTGGACAGATTACCAATCGTATTATCAGCTTCAGGACAAGAAATACTACTTGGTGCCCCCAAAATTGACTCTGGAACTGGGGAAAATCAAGCCTCAGCAATTATTTCTGTCCTGAGTGAATGGTCTATCGCTGACAGTATTGCAGCATTATGTTTTGATACTGCGGATGTAAATACAGGTTTTTATCAAATTATAATATATCTCTATTGACAAAAAATCGAAGTCGAACAAATTCTATGCTATAAATCTAGATATATCTGAAACTTTTATTCCTCTACTTTATTTGCTTAAGCGGGTCTTCTGGTTTGACGTCCTGATTTTTGTGCATTTTTTTTGAGATTTTTTTGTAAAGATCAATGAAGAGATAGAACTTTAAACTTGTACTATTTATTTATATATATTTCAAGAGTATACAGTTTACAGTTAAATATTTAGCTAAAAACATTTAATAAAATTAAAGTTAAGTGGCTTGAAGAAACCCGCTTCGAAAAAAATTGATGCTTACTTCTTCCAGATATGCTGATTAACATATCTGAAATAAAAAAACCCGGCGGGGTTTTAATTTGTATACTCAAATACACCGGGTGGACTACGATCAAAAAAAAATTTTTAAAATTGGAATTTTGATAGACTTCGAAACAAAAAAATTCGAATTTCATTTTTTTTATCAACTTTTTGATACAAAAAAAATTGGAAATCAAAAAAATTTTTTTTCGATCGTAGTCCAATCGATGTATTTAAGTATACAGATTAAAACCCCGGCGGGTTTTTTTGTTTCAGATAAGCCAATAAGCTGATATCATGGAGGAAGTGAGCGTCAATTTTTGTCGTGGCGGGTGTCTTCAGACTACTATAACTTTAATTCTAGTGAATGTTTTTAGTTTAAATTTTAACTGTATACGCTCAAAATATCTATAAATAAATGTATAAAGGTTCAAAGTTCTATCTCCTCATTGGTCTGTTACGTCCAAATCAATAACTTGCATTTAAACAAATACGTGAGCAGTATTTATTTTTTTTCTTGACAATAAATTTTATCTGCGTTGTGTATTCTCTAAAATTATTCCGAAATCTTAACTAAATACGATCGAAATTTAAAAAAAAACCCTTTATGATAACGAACCCCTATAATTTTAAAATTTACCTAGAAACATTTTACTATCATAAAACTAAACATAAATACTCCTAAACAAATAGAAACAAAAAAAAACACATTAAAAATAAGTTACCTAAATGCATTTTTCTTGGAGACGTTAACATAATGAACAACCCAAGAAAAACGCATTGGATTTTTTTTATCTTAATTCTCTAGGGTAATTAAATATCCATAAAGAGTCCCAAACAAATAGAACTAAGTACCTACGACTCTTTAGAGTTTTAAAGTAATTTGTAAGCCTAACAGATGTACTTTTAAGATAACTAAAATTTTTCTTTATCACTTACGACAAACAAAATTTTATTACAGCACGACAGCTATTTAAAAATAATATTTGAAACTTAACGAAAATTAACCATAGAAAGAACATTAATATTCTATAAATAAATTATCTCTTTTATTAAAATAACTTATACTGATTTCAAAAATCAAATCAATTCTGAATTAAATGAGATGATACCAATAGAAAATTGTGACTTCGAAATATTAATCAAATTATCAATTTAAATTTACATCTGAATTATTTAAATAAGAATAGACAACCACGTATTTATTAAAATCAATGGTTCGTAATAATTTTATTCAATAGGAAAATATTTTAATTGTAATGTTATAACTACATAAATTTATCATAGGAAATAGGATGGAAATTATTAACATAATTCTTAAATATTTAAATAATAAAATTGTAAAACTTAGATTATGAATGAAGCGAACTAACTATTAAGCGAATTAAACAATTAGCGATATTACTAATGATAATAAATTTAAATAATTTTTTATAAACTAGAAGGACAAAATGTACATGCCAGCGTATGTGTGAGTGCGCACGCACATAGGCTAGTATCTTGGGCGGGACCCAGTCGCTTTCCCTACGGAAAATGCAATGGGGCAGGGAACGGACCCCGGGAAACTGTTTCCTGATTGGACACAGTTTTCCCCCCAAAAAAACCCAAAGTCCGAACTCGAACGATCGATAAAAGGGGCCTTGTTCACAAAAACGATGGTAATTTTTCCTGTTCAGTCCCAGAAGCTACAAGTGTCCACACACTTTCCTGTAACTAGTGTCCACACACTTTCCTGTAACAAGTGTTCACACACTTTCCTATAACAAGTGTCCTCACACTTTTATTATCCACGTTAGTCCTCACTAACTTCTAGTGTCCACACACTTCCTTATTATCCACGTTAGTTCACACTGACCAGTTCACAAATATCCTGATATTTCCAATTTTCGTTTAATAATTTTTCATTAGTGAATTTAAATTAAGTTTGTATTGTAAAGTTTAGAATCAGTGAAATTAATAAGTTGCAAATCAGGTACCATAAATCATACTGTATCATATTTTTGTTAAGATTTCCAACCATAAGAATTCTTGTAAATTTGTTTGTGTTTATAATTTTTCTTCGCATTTGTAATTTTAAATATTCAATATAATCATAATTAAAATATACACAAATTCTCATTCATTTAATCACAAAAATCCAATATTTAACACGTTCCCGGTCTATAGGTTGAAAAGCTTGGGCCGAAAATAATTTAATTTATTTAGTCCAAATTTGGACGTAACAGGTCTTTACAAAAAAAATCCCAAAAAAGTGCACAAAAATCGGAAGTCAAACCAGAATACCCCCTTAACTCAAATAATAATTTTTTTTTGGTTTTCATTGTTTCAGCTAATGTATTGGTTATTTATTTTGTTATTTATCAGTACTTACATTTAAATTTGTAATTCATGGTTTTTCTAAGGAATTCACAGTGGTGCATGTGTTCTCGTTGAACAAGCACTAAGAAGAGAGTTGACTTATTTACCATGCCGTCATCACATATTATTGAGCTAGTTTTAAGATCCGCATTTGAAACTTATTGGCCTACATCTTCAGGTCCAAATGTTTCGATTTTTACTCGGTTCAAAAACAAATGGAGTGATATTGATCAACAAAAATATACTACTGGGATTTCAGACAGAGAAGTTCAAGAAGCCCTTGCAGATATGAAAGATGAAATCCTAATACTTATTGCTAATTACTTACACGTAATGTTGATTATGGTTCTTAATTGTCTTCAATTGCGTTTCGTATGTGTCATAATATAAATAATCATTATTATTGTTGTTGTAGATTTCGCAACCAAGAGGAGATTATAAGAAGCTTCTGAACTTAGCTCTGATTTTTTTGGGAGCTTTGTCATCTGACGGAGTAGTTTTTAAATATCCTGGAGCTTTTCATCATGCAAGGTGGATGGCAAAAGCGATTTATAATTTAAAAATATTCATGTTTAGAAATCAGTTGAAGCTAACAAAGACCGAAATTGTAGGAGTCCATCAAATTTGTATTTTTGTGATAAAATTTCACATAAAAGCGTGGTTTTCAGCCACGTCAGCGATAACAGCGCCAAGTAATGAATTAATGCTGATAAAAAATTTGCTTCTCGACAAAAAAATTAATTCAGCTGTTTCAAAAAAGACATCTGAGAAATTGGCTAATCATCTGTAGTACCTTTCTGAAGAATTAGCAGCTTTGGCTTTATTTGATTCGAGAGTTTCACCGGAAATAAAAATTAGAATGGTAACTGCTATAAAGTCCCGAGATAGTAGTATATTAAATAAAAAGCGCTTCATAATCAATAAGAATAAGTTGAATACGTTATTAATAAAAGATCTAAGTCATTTCGTTTCTAAAAGATCCTTGGTATTATTTGAACGATTTGGATTGTCTACTGAGTTTCTTGATGTCAACATCACTTTATGGGCTAGTCACAGAAGGTTTCAAGAAAATATTCAATTTTTTAGTACATTAAAAGTAGTAAATGACGTTGCTGAGAGGAATGTTGCATTAATTACTAAATATAATCATCATTTAACTAACAGTGAAGAACAATTTCAAGGTTTGCTACAAACGGTAAAAAAACATAGAGAAGACTTTCCGAGCTGTTCTAAAAAAAACTTTATGGAAATTGTACTATTGAAAGTATATTGACCATAAATTCGTAATACATCTGTATTTTTTTAGCGCTGTTCAGTGAAATTAGTCAGTAATCAATAATTAATGAAAACTTTTCATCAAAAATCTCTTAGAAATTTATCATTCTAATTTTTTGATAGATAATATTGTTTATTCAAGTGATTTAAGTCGATTTTTTGTATTTATAAATAAATATTATTATTTTTGTAAACAGTCCGATGTTTAAGGCTTGATAACTCCGAAATGGGTCTCCGTACGCATATATTCATTCAGACAATTTTTGTAGATCGTTAAATTTCCTACAAGAATATGTATCGATCATAGCTATAAAATGCTTCGTTGTTGACTAGCAAAATTCAAAAGTAAAAAAAAATTTTTTTCTATGTTATTTAAATGGAAATAAAAAATTAATTACAGCCACCTCTATACATTAATATTAAGGGCTGAGATTTTCATAATGTCTTCGATTAGGGATACTCTGAAGGATTTTCATAGTTCTACGAAAAAAAAAATAGTGTGTTTTTTTGAAACACTCTAATATATATATATATATATATATTAGGGTGTTTCAAAAAAAGACGAATTTTTTTTTTCTTTTGGTGTCTAAAAATTGATAGTATACCTAAAACAAAAATTTTGGCGCCCATGTGAGCTCTTAATATCAATAGTAAGATTTGCCTGTATCCATTTCTTTATTTTCCATTTAAATAACACAGGAAAAATTTTTTAATTTTTATTACTTTGGAACGGTTCATCGTAACAACAATCTGAAAAATGATATTTGTAGGAAATTTTACGCTCTACAAAAAGACCACAGTTCCTCAGATTAACGGCTTCAAAGATATCCGCGGTCAAAGATAACACTAATAAAAAATTTATAATATTTTCCAATAAAACTACAAAAAAAATATCATATACTATATTTTTATTATTTTTTATGTTAAATTCCTTTAATTCCGTTAACCTGAGACTGTAATCTTTTTTTTTTTTTACTAATTAATTCAATACTTAACTCACGAAATGCACTAATATATAAATATAAACGTTAAAAATGTCACATAAATGATTTTTTGGTCTTTCTTATAATAAATTTATTTTATATTTTATAAAATTTATAAATTTTTGGAAGAGGAAAGTGTAAAGTTCCTTATTACACAAACTCACCAAACACTCATCATTGCATATTATTCAAAATAATATGAAAATTCTGTAAGTACGTTAAATCAATTAAATCTACTATAAAACTTGATCAAATGTTTTTTATTTGAAAAATATCAACAGAGCTTTATTTAGCTCTGTCGGTACAGAGTATTATACTCATTTAATTTGAGTGCTGTAGCTAATAAGCTCTGTGTTGGTAAGCCTGGTTGTTCGGTACTAACTTCATTTAGTTGCTTTGCTCTCAACGCTTTACTATATCTTCTCGTCATTGTCTTTGTTCATTGATACTGACTGTTTTTTCAATCCGTTATACTATTAATTTAATTAGTTGAAATGTATTAGTTATAAATTTTGTAACCATAATGGTGAAAACAGTGTACTTGATTGGTGATGTGTTAAGTGAATTAGTTGGAAAAAAATTACCCTGTCTGAAAGAGGTTATGTCGCTTTTATTTTATTATCTTGATACGAAAAATTTTTCAGTTAAAGAAAGTATATCAATCACTATCAACAAAGTTTTTGAAATTTGATGTGCGGCACAAATCCCGACAAGAGAGAAAAGATCTGCTTTTTTGAAACTAATCTCAAATCACAATCGATGGAAGAATTTACAAAAAAACCGTACAATGAAAAAGTCAAAGTCTCAAAAAAAAAAGGAATCCGTTTTTCAGGATGAATTAAATAAACTATTTGATGTAGCTCATGCGGATGTTTTAAATGTACTGGACAAAGAAAAAAGATTATTTTATTTGGGACAAAAATCTTCCAGTCGACGTGGTTTTATTTCATATAATTCTCAACCAATTTTAGAAGATGTCGAAGACATGGATGTTGATATCAGCAATTATGATAATAATAACAATAATAGTGATAATAATAGTGACGAGAACATTGATAGCAATGATAAAAACTATAATAATAATGGTAATGATAGTAATAATAATGTCGGAGAGTTTGATAACGACAATGTCAACTATTATTGTGCAGTTGAGACTGATGATGTTGCTAATCATAAAATATCAAGTCATCCATCTCAATTATCCCAGAAATCTTTGGAAAGTAATACTTCTCATATAATCTCTGATTATGAAGATGAAATGCCAAAACAACAAGTTCCAAAAATTGATATAATGACACCAGAACTTGCTGCGGCTTTGGATAGAGCTAACGTGACTAGTAGGATGGCGACTTACATTATTGCTGCTTTATTATCTAGCTTGAACATTGATTGTGCAAGCGTAAACTTTAGTCATGTGACTATTCACCGAGCAAGGGAAAAATTCCGGAAAGAAGCGGCGTTAAATCTGAAGACTAATCTGGAAACTGACAATTATGTACTACATTTTGATGGAAAACTGTTATCAGATATTACAGGTACAGAACAAGTATGACCGGCTTCCGATTATTTTAGTTCCTAAACTAGAATCTGGGACTGGACAAAACCAAGCTTCGGCTATTATTAAAACAGTAAAACAATGGGATATTAATACTGACAACATCAAAGCATTGTGTTCTGATACTACGGCGTCAAATACGGGTAAATAATTTATTAATAAAAATAATATAACATGGTTGATTACCGTAATGTTTAAATGCTAAATCAAATCAGATTTTTAGTATTAACCATTAATTTCCAAGTTATGAGTTATTTTTTTTTTTTTAAATTGAAAAGATTTCTCCGTACTACTCTAAAAAATCGATACTTCACTAGCAATTCTGATTTTATTTTTTCAGGAATCAGAAATGGTGCGTGTGTATTAGTAGAAAAGGCTCTTAGTAGAAAACTGTTGTACTGGCCATGCCGACACCATATTTTTGAAATTGTTCTTCGAAGTGCATTTGAAGTATACTGGCCTGCTTCGTCTGGCCCAAACGTTCCAATTTATCAGAGATTTAAAAAGAAGTGGGATGAAATCGACCAATCAAACTTTACGGCTGGTATGTGTGACAAAAAAGTTTTGGAAGTAATAACACCAATCAAAGATGAGATTTTGAAATTCGTTAATAATCAAATAGAAGTAAAATTTTTTAATCCAGCGCTGAAGAATTATTAACTGACGTTAAAGTAGAAAAGAAAAATGTATAAAGTTCAGTATAATTGAGGAGCTGATTTTCAAAAGGGTATCTTTTCATATTTTAAAATACCAGTTTTCTGAACTTTTAAATACTAATTACTTTGAGAATTATGAACATTTATAAATGAAAATCGAATTGCAGCTTCATAACCGATTGCACTTTATAGCTAAATTAAAAAAGTTCAATACAAATATTTATAATTGAAGATAACTAGTTTTTGTCTCGATTAATCAAAAATCAAAAGATACCCTTTTGAAAATAAGCTCCTCAATTATCAATTTTACTCTGATTAATTAACTTGCCGTCGTGATTAAAAATATTGAAAATCAGTTTCACATGACTGTTATACTTTCAATCATCTTTAACGATTAAAATTGCGTTTGTAAAATATTTTACAACTTTTACCTCACATCAGTTAATAATAATTAGTCTTCTCAACTTTGAAATTGCGATATAATCAATTTCATTTTGACTTATAACTTTTTTTGTAGATGGATCATTGTCGAGACGATTACCGTGAACTTCTGGAATTGTCATTAATATTTTTGGGTGCTACTACCACAAATATTACATTTAAGCATCCTGGACCGGTCCATCATGCAAGGTGGATGGTTAAAGCAATATATAGTTTAAAAATTTTTTTATTCAGAAATGAATTTCATCTTACTAAATCGGAAATAGATGGATTACGAGAACTTTGTTTATTTATCATAATATTCTATTTAAAAGCTTGGTTCACTGCGCCGTGTGCTATAACAGCACCTAATAATGATTTAACTTTGATTAAAGAATTAATTTCATATGAAAGATTTAATAATAGTCTTTCACAGACATGGTCACAAAAATTAGCCGACCACTTGTGGTATTTAAACAACGAGCTGTCTGTTTTATCTCTCTTTGATAAAAATGTTTCAGTTGGAACAAAAAAAAGAATAGTTCATGCTCCTAAAAACTGTAAAGCCAATGAAACTACAACAAATCGCTTTATAATAGATAAGAAAAATTTAGAGTCATTATTAAATAAAGATCTTAGTCAATTTGTGTCTATGAGATCGATTAATATATTTGAATCGTTTGATTTGTCGTATGAGTTCATTGATGAGGATGTTACTTTGTGGCCTCAGAATCCGAATTTCTTAGAAAACTTGGAGTATTTCGGGAAACTTCAAGTTGTGAATGATGTAGCAGAACGCGGCGTGGCATTGATAGAGCAGTATAATCGATGCTTAACGAAAGATGAAGAACAGCTTTAATATTTGTTGCAAGTAGTGACAGAACATAGAAAACAATATCCTAATTGCAATAAAAGTAATTTTATAAACCTGTAATATTTTCAAGTTGAAAAATTGTTGTAACAAGTTGTAAATATAGTTTTTTGTTATAAAGAATTAATTGTTCAATTAAATTTCTTAATATTTAGTAAAAAAAAAATAAATTTGTTATAAAAGAGACCAAAAAATCATTTATAAGATATTTTTAACGTTTATATTTATATATTAGTGCATTTCGTGAGTTAAGTATTGAATTAATTAGTAAAAAAAAAAGTTTACAGTCTCAGGTTAACGGAATTGAAGTAATTTAACATAAAAAATAATAAAAATATAGCATATGATATTTTTTTTGTAGTTTTATTGGAAAATATTATAAATTTTTTATTAGTGTTATCTTTGACCGCGGATATCTTTGAAGCCGTTAATCTGAGGAACTGTGGTCTTCAGATGTTTTTTGTAGAGCGTAAAATTTCCTACAAATATCATTTTTCAGATTGTTGTTACGATGAACCGTTCCAAAGTAATAAAAATTAAAAAATTAAAAAAAATTTTTCCCGTGTTATTTAAATGGAAAATAAAGAAATGGATACAGGCAAATCTTACTATTGATATTAAGAGCTCACATGGGCGCCAAAATTTTTGTTTTTAGGTATACTATCAATTTTTAGACGCCAAAAGAAAAAAAAAGTTGTCTTTTTTTGAAACACCCTAATATATATATATATATATATACTGTGACATGGGAAATTTTCCCCATCTAGATTACATTTATAGAGATTATTTTTTGTTTGAGTATTATTTAGTCTAGAGTGTTGGCCCAGCTGATGGACTGCTGAGATTCGACGCGCCTGTGTCGCCCCAAGGGGTTTCCGATCAGAATGCGAAGCTCGAGGTAGAAATTAAGCCGAACCGCGCCAAAGAAATTACAACTATATTAAGTATGGATGGATGCGTCCGACAATTCACGATGTAATTTATAGAGTGTAAGAGAGAGAGAGAGAGAGAGAGAGAGAGAGAGAGAGAGAGAGAGAGAGAGAGAGAGAGAGAGAGAGAGCGAATGAAAAAAGCGACCGGGCGAACCCGCAGTTCAGTTCGAAATCAACGACCAGGGAGACATCTGGGAGTAGCAGCGATCAACGAGGGAAACCCGGAATCGGAATCCACGAACGATTGGAAGTTAAAGCAACGGGAGCACATCGAGGCTCCACCTGAACGCCGAATGGAGAACTAAAATGGGATATGGACCAATCATTGATCATGGACATTTATCAAACAACGGCTGATTGGACGCGCAGCTTCTTAGCTGCTCTAGAGAAAAACCACATGTTGCTGGAAAACGGAAAAGCTAGAAGACAATTCTGATCTGGATACCGTTCAAGCCACTTTTGATACGCTGAAAATTTTTGTTGCGACACTAAAATCAAGCGAAGACGTATTATATTGGAAATTCAGCTGCTTACGTGTTGAATTTAGTCATTTTGTTAATTTTGAGTGTCGATCCCGCCGAAAGTTAATTTTATTGTGTCATTGCCGTACACCAGAAGCCAAGAATTATATCAAAAGTTTTTTTTGGTCATTCCGACAACGAAAAATTCCGTTGTGACGCCATCGCCGAGAACCTCTGCCGCCTGTCAGCACAGCCAACATCTGCTTCCTGGACTTCACACCGTGCCGAGCCGTCGACTGAACGGGGTAAGTGAGGTCGCAGTTTGTTAATTTACCTGGGTGACTTCACCGCGATCCGCGAGTAAGCCGAGATCGGATAGGTTTTGTTTCTTTTTTCTCTTACCTGTCCGAATTACAAGCAATAAACGTTTATTTAATTTTTTTTTTTACGTTGAAAGTAACAAAGGACAACTAATTACGATTTTGAATTAAGCCCGAGAATAATTGTGTACCGAAATTCAACAATTGCGTTGTTGAATTCCGGCTTCGGGGTGACGTCAGCCAGGTGCGCGGTGCCAAAATTTTTGTAATACGTTGTTAAGAGATATTGTGTACAGTTGGCGATAGGTCTTGGTAAAGTTTGAGATTACCTGCCGCAGAAAATTAGCTCGACTCGAGGGCCATCTAAGAGCGCCAATAGACCCTATACCTCGAGCTTTGTTCCCGCGTATTGCCCGACGGGTAACAACAGTTACCGACGGTCCCGTTATCCACCGCGGATGAAAACTGATTGATAGATTGTGCTATCGATAACCTACGTACGACATATCGATGCATTTGATAAATTCATTTCCTTAATGCGAATGAAGCGAATATACTTTTTTTTTGTTTGTTGTAATTATTCGACTGATTTCTTGCGACCTATTGTATTAAAATCGTTTACTGGTTTAAGAAGGAAATAAATTTTTGGTTGAATTTTGTTTGCGAGGTTCTTATTCGATTCGTTTGTTTATATTTTTATTGCGTACCAGCGATATTGTTCAACTTCGCGTGTGGTTGAATACGTTATCGATTCCGACTGGTCTGATTCTGGCGATTTTAATCGGATTTTGAACTATTAATTAATTAAATTTTTTTAAATTATTTTTTTGATAAATTCAAAATTTTGTTGTTAAGAGAGGACAAGAGAAACAATTTTTTTTTATATTGATAAATTTATAATTTGTTTATTGAGACAAGAAAAGCGAAGACAATCAATTTTTGTTTTTAAATTCAAATTTTGTTTGTTAAGAAAGGACAAGAGAACAATTTTTTTGTATTGATAAATTCAAAATCTTGGCTGTTAAGAACAGAAAAGCGAAACAATTATTTTTTTTGTATTGAGAAACTTGAAAATTTGTTTGTTAAGAGAAGAAAAGAGAACACATTTTTTTTTTATTGATCATATTCAGATTTTTGTGATATTGAGAATTGCCGGCCCTGTGTATTTGATCGGTCTACACTACTGGAAAAAATTAAGGGATCAAAAAAAAATTCCAAATTTTTCGGTAGTTTTCAACAGGCCGTAACTTTGAGAGAAATGGTCGTACAGGAAATAAAAAAAAAGGAAATTGTAGCTCCAAGTGTCTAGTTTTTGGATTAGAACTTCAAAATTCTGTAGCCTCCGCGGTTTCTGAGTAATCGTAGAAAAACCAGCAAAAAAAAAATTCTCAAAATTTTTTTAGTTATTTTTTTTTGGTCTACGGGCGTGGAAAAAATTTTTTTAGCTTAACCACCATAAGGATCGGATACTTGGTTCATTTAGCTTTAATTTCTTTCTTTAAACACCCTGATACGTCCACTCCTCGCTGAGATATCGGTCTTCAAATGGAAAAGGATCTTTTTGTCTTTGATTATCGATATCTCTGCAACCAATGATCGCACAGAAAGTTAAAGGTGGGTTTCAAGAACTTGAATGAATTCCCCTTAACGACTGTCCATTGTTTTTTGGAAAAAAAATTTTTTCTTTCCGTCACATGAATTTGAAAATGCAACAAAAAAAAGGGCTTTTAGTGGTTTTTGGAAAATCAAGCGCTGGATCGAAAATATTGAGGAAACCACTAATGTTAAGTGTGCCTTTTACAGTTCAATATGTCCACAAAAACCCTACAAAGAATCAAATTAATCCAGCCAGCCGTTTTTTTGTTTCACTTGATCGAATTTTTGAAAAAATTAAAGGATCACGTTTTTTGCTCTGAAAAGCTCATAATTTTTAAAAATGAGAAAAAAAATTGTTTTTCCGAGCTTTTTCCACATTTTTGTTCCAGAAAGTGCTTAAATTTTCAAAAAAAAAAAAATTCAAAAAAAAAAAAATTTTCAAAAAAAAAAATTTTTTCAAAAAAATTAAAAAAAAATTTTTTTGGAAAAATTTTTTTAACAAGTTAAAGAAACTTAAAAACAATCACCCAATTATTTTTATCACCTTTCCACCGCTGCATTCCTTGATTCTACTGATCTCCTTTTAATTAAATTAATAAAAAAGTTATACCCCCAATCGAATTTCGATTTTTTCATACGCTTTTCGGAGTTTTTTTTTCTTTTCTTTTTGTGAATCCTTAGCAAATCGCTTCATTTAACAGTTTTTTCAAAACTAATCCCTCTGCGCTAAAAAAAATTTTTTTTAATTTTTTGGTCAAAATTGAAAATTTCTGACTTTTGATTCTTAATCATGGTTAGACGACATTTATCGGAGGTGGAAGTCGCTCGGTTAGTGACTTTTATCGACGAAGGTTACACTCAACATGCAGTTGCTATCCGGATGGGTGTAAGTCAATCTGTCGTATCTCGAGCTTATACCAGATACCAAGAGACGAATCAATATCATCGTCGCCCCGGACAAGGTCGCCATCGAGTCACTAATGCCCGCGATGATCGAACAATTGTTAGAGAAGTTCGACGACAACCTTGGGTCAATGCGAATATTGTCGCTCGAAACTTCCCCAATCGCAGACAACAGCAACAACAACAGCAACAGCGACGACGGCATCAAGTGCGAAACATTTGCTCTCGAACAATCATCAACCGTCTTCGTGAAACTGGGTTACACGCACGACATCCTAATCGTGTACCCCTGTTGACAGCAAGACATCGTCGAGCTCGTTTAACGTATGCTTACGATCATCGAAATTGGAACTTGAGGGAATGGACAAATGTTTTATTCACTGATGAGTCTCGTTTTAATCTGTATGGCAACGATCGATGTCCTCTAGTTTGGCGCCGTCGTGGAGAACGTTTTCGCCAGAACTTTGTCCGTCCAGTCGTTGCCTACGGCGGTGGATCAGTTATGGTGTGGGGCGGCGTTTCACGAAATTGGAGAACACCTTTGGTAATTGCACGCGAAAATTTGACAGCTAGACGATACATCGACCAAATTTTAAGGCCCATTGTTCTGCGCAGACGACAACATCTGAGGTCGTTCATATTGATGCAAGATAATGCACGTCCATACACAGCCAACATTACCCGGCGCTTCTTTGAGCGGCATGACATCACATTGTTGCCACACCCAGCAATGAGTCCAGATCTCAACCCCATAGAGCACGTTTGGGACATAATGGGCCGTCGGTTGCGCAGAGAGTATCCAAATTTGCAGAACTTAGCTGCTTTGGAGCGCGCGCTTCAGCACATTTGGAATACCATTCCGCAGCCTCAAATTACCGTCTGCATAAACATGGCTGAACGTTTGAGAACCGTTATTGAAAACAGGGGTGGTAATACCCGGTATTGAACCAACAAAAACCTTCAGAGAATGAGTTTGGAGTCATTAAATACGGTGGAACTGACGAGCCACCGGGTCTCAATTCTCCTGAAATACCTTACACACACACACACACACACACACACACACACACACACACACACACACACACACACACACACAGAAGCGTAAATCCGACCGCGCGACCTCCACGTGGTACGCTTTGGATAACGCTAATGCCGGCGGTAATTGTTTTCTTAAACTTTTCAAGAGAAAAAATTTCAAAAAAATTTTTTTCAATTTAAGCACTTTCTGGAACAAAAATGTGGAAAAAGCTCGAAAAAACAATTTTTTCTCATTTTTAAAAATTATGAGCTTTTCAGAGCAAAAAACGTGATCCTTTAATTTTTTCAAAAATTCGATCAAGTGAAACAAAAAAACGGCTGGCTGGATTAATTTGATTCTTTGTAGGGTTTTTGTGGACATATTGAACTGTAAAAGGCACACTTAACATTAGTGGTTTCCTCAATATTTTCGATCCAGCGCTTGATTTTCCAAAAAACCACTAAAAGCCCTTTTTTGTTGCATTTTCAAATTCATGTGACGGAAAGAAAAAATTTTTTCGAAAAACAATGGACAGTCGTTAAGGGAATTCATTCAAGTTCTTGAAACCCACCTTTAACTTTCTGTGCGATCATTGGTTGCTGAGATATCGATAATCAAAGACAAAAAGATCCTTTTCCATTTGAAGACCGATATCTCAGCGAGGAGTGGACGTATCAGGGTGTTTAAAGAAAGAAATTAAAGCTAAATGAACAAAGTATCCGATCCTTATGGTGGTTAAGCTAAAAAAATTTTTTCCACGCCCGTAGACCAAAAAAAAATAACTAAAAAAATTTTGAGAATTTTTTTATTGCTGGTTTTTCTACGATTACTCAGAAACCGCGGAGGCTACAAAATTTTGAAGTTCTAATCCAAAAACTAGACACTTGGAGCTACAATTTCCTTTTATTTTATTTCCTGTACGACCATTTCTCTCAAAGTTACGGCCTGTTGAAAACTACCGAAAAATTTGGAATTTTTTTTTGATCCCTTAATTTTTTCCAGTAGTGTAGTTCATTGTTAGTTAATAAACATATTTGTAATAGTCCCTGCGCATTAATTTTTTTTTCCTTTAAGCTGTCTCAATTTTTTTTTATCTCTGGTGGTACAAATATTCCGAATCGATTCCTATACCCGCTCTACAATTTAGAATCTCTTCGACATTGACCTGCCGCCCAACGACGATCAACTGTTAACTCCGAACCGTGGAACGTAAAGTTCCTGGCGCCCAACACTCTACGAACCAGGTAAGCCAGTATTTAGGTGGACCTCTTCGGCGCTGTCGACGCCAGTGCCGTGAAAAAGCCATCATAATACGTACATACATACATATATCAACTTTTGAACTATATACATTTTCCGACTCAGCTCGTCGAGTATAGTCGGAATATAGCAAAATTTTTCAAAAGTTCCGTCATGAGGACCAATGCAATAGTTAGATTTCTGTGAAATCTACTAACAAAGCCGAATTACCCTTAACCCCCATTATCGGTTGATCTGGCGTTGCGAGGTTGCCGTGTGCCACAGTTTGCAATGATGTCCTTAGTTGTATTTGAGGCTCATTTGGATAGACATGAACGTGCCCACCTGCATCTGTACGCAATGACTCGTGATAAACAAGAGGTACAGCCAAAATCAGCATTGTATAGCATAAAATTGAAGCAATCGCTCTTCCCCGGCTGATCACAAATACCCATCAATACTACTCCTCTTACGATTATTTGATGGTTACCAGGAAGATAAACTTCAACTCCTTCAGCTATACTTTGTAATTCTTCTTGGAATTGGTATATAAAATTATTCATGTATGGTTTTTTATCATCAAACCAGTAGCCTAAGAGCAGCGAATTTTGTCTTTTTTTACGCTCATTGAAAGGCAGCTCATTAATAGTGAGATAAAAAGGCCATATACTGATATGATATGATTTGTATACGGGCACACCATCAGTATACCAACTGAAAGATATATGATGACTCATTGATGAGGATTTGATAAACAACCATTATGAAACCATTCTCTGTAAAGTTCGCCATCGTAAATATCAGAGATAACATCAGGAAAAGGGATTGGTCTTCTAAACCTCCATTGAAGTTTCTCATAAAAATTTTGTCTTCTATACATTTCTTTCAATTGACTTAGTATTGGTAATTGGACGAAGTATGAATTCTTTTTCTTTTGTACACGACGGACATTCGTCGTTTTCATTGGCCAGTTCTCGAGTGCAAAACTTACAATAATAATGTTTGATTATATCTGTTTGATCCAGCTGAATATTTTTTAAATTTAAATAAACTATTTTTTTGTAATCCATCTGGTAAGCAATGTAATTCGATGGCTGTAATAATGTCCTCAATATAAGTCATAGACAAATTATGGCGTAAAAGAAGAGATAATATAACCAACATGCTATCTCCAACGGTTATTGGAGCACCATTAAATAGAGGCTGATTTTGATTGATGTTATTGTCGTTGTTGTTATTTTCCTGGTTTACATTATTATTTCCACACTCAGGATGTTCATTAACATGATCATATGCTTGATTTTCATCGTCATTATCATTATCACTATTATCATCACTATGAACAGAGGGTTGGAAGACATCATCATCATCTGAACTTTCGTCATGATCATCAAATTCATTTTCCAAAGCTCTCATCTCTTCACCTCGCAAAATAACTTCATCAGCATTCCTGAAAAGATGAAATTTTAATTATAGAAGTTAATTAAAATTATTTTAATAAAATATACCATTAGTCTATGAAATTTAAACTTTTTTTGACATACGAAAATTTACATCTGATTATTAATGTACTGTGAGCTTCCAACAAAAATATATTCGTTAAAAAAATTAACACGTGGGGGTTTTTTGTAACATTGAAACACATAATTTAATATTAAGTACAATTATTTACATACTGATAGAAGAATTTGTTTATATTTAATAAGCTTTATTAACTGTTAATAAATATTTATTGATGGTTAATGAATATTTGTTAACTTTTAACAAATATTTATTTAAAATAAAAAACAAAAATAGCAGTATTCTTTCGACACTTTTTATAACCCGGAAATTTTTATAACCTGGAACTTTTTATAGCTGGAAGACAATATAATAATTCGAATTGATCAATTCACTAAATAAATTAACGTTTTTAATATTTTAAAATATAAAAGATAATTTTTAGCTGTGATAGAATTTGATACTTCACAATAAATATTATTATAATATAATATAAAATATGTCAATAATTCATATAGATAATGTTTGTTTATAAACAATCTTCATATCATATGACATTGCAAGCGAAATAAATTCACTTAACAAAATAATTATTAAATAATAATAAATATTTGTTGACTATTATTAAATACTTATTAACTAATAATAAATGTACTTTCCTTTGTAATAAATATTTATTGAACGTTAAAAAATATTCATTAAAATTTAATAAATTAAATAATTGTCTTCAAATAAATTAAATTATTAATAGTTAATAAATCCTATTATCAGTGCACTTAAATAATATCCTTTGCAACCTTAAGTTTACTCTGGAAACATTCTGGGACCAACGTCAGAGTGAAAACATACTGGGTCCAGCATGTTTCCAGAATGGTTTTGTGCGCTTTTTCCAGAGTTTATGCAGATTATTTCCAGAGTACGCCCAAAGTGTTTTTAGAATAAGACCAGAGTGAATTCAAAATGGGTCCAGAGTGAAACTAAAGTGATTGCAATTAAAAACCAGAGAGTTTCCTGAGTAAATCCATGGTTTTTTCAAAGTAGGCTCAAAGTGTTTCCAGATGAAAACCAAACAAAATCTTTAGTGAATCCGGAATGGAATCAGAGTGTTTAGTGAGCAAATTCAAAATGTTCTCAGAGTTAAACCAGAGTGAATCCAAAATTGGTCCACAGAGAAAAAAAAGTGGTTGTTAAAAAAAATCAGAGAGTTTCCTGAGTGGACGCAGAATATTTTCGGATAGAATATTAAGTATTTCCATTGATGATCTACCATTTTTTTTTCAATAAATTACGGCATAGTATATTAAAAATAATTAAAATTTAACTGCTATTAGATTTTATTAAACAGGAGATAAAAAATTTTTTATTTTTGTAAAAGTTACTTAATTAAGTAGCTATTTTACAAACAAAATGTCCTTCCAAGTCATAAAACATTTTTATTGCTTTTCCAAATCATGTGTATAAGTAAAAATATACATAAAAATAACTTTTTTGCAGCTATCTAGGCCTCATTCTTTGAGAAATATTATATCTAAAAATTATTAAAAAATTACTGGAACTTTGATAAGGGAATGGGTTAGTTAAATACTACTCATTAAGCCGAATGGTGATTAATAATTAAAAAATTTTATTAATTTATCATTAAGAGAACTGTAAACTTTGAAAAATTTAGGAAATTGATATCCAAAAATCCAGTTTTCATCAGCTATTATCGTTTAGTGATGCAAAGAAGTTTTTTAATAGTTAATTTCTATCAATTTTCTGGGCGTCAAGTTCACACCTTACTTTCAGCCATAAAAAGTTTTTTGACCACTTTGACTTTTTTCTTTCTAATAACTTTCATCAACAATAAAATCATCTAAAAAAAATTTGTCAAATTCCTGAAGGTAAAAGAAATTTTGTATAAGTTCTTAAATATAATTGTTAGCTTCAATTCACGTTTTTTTTTTTTTTTTTTTTTTTTTAATATGCTTCTTTAACTTATTAAATATTCAAAAATTACTAAAAATCTTTGAACCTTTTTGGATGTTACATTTTATTAGTGATTTTTGGTGAAATTAATTTTTTGTCAGCATTAAAATCGTCGAAATTATGAATTCGTAATTTTTATAGTAATCTATTGTATTATTAAAAAATTTAAAGATAATTACGATTTTCAAATTTGGTCTGGTCAAGAACAGAATGATTTTTACTGATAAATAATTTATGAACTATCTTGAATAACTATCTGATTGTTTCACTTATTTATCCGAAAATTTCCTCAATTTTTTTATTTCTCGAAAAATACTAAGACAAATCGTTAATGTCATTTACTAGTTGAAAAACTGTTTAGATTAATTTAAGCTTTTTTTTTGATTGATTGTTTCAACACATTATCATTTTTTTTAGTCTACAGATATATTGTTCAATATTGCAAAAACTAATAAAGCTACTTAATTGTATCAATATCTTTCGTTGATGAAACATTGTTTAATAAGTGTTTTTCTTTATTTTTCTACTTTTTCATTTTTCGACTTTTCTCAAGGTTTGAACTAAAAAAATGAGTTGAATGTTATAATATGGAGATTGAGCTTAAAAATATCACATTTTTACATAGAAATTATAATTTGAACTTTAACATTGATCAGAAAAATTAGTCGAAATATATATTCAGATTTCAAAAATATCATAATTCGTGTATTTGAAACTTGACGAATTCAAAATATTATAAATATCTTAGAATAAGATAGCCAACGTAAAAATATAATTATGGACCACATGAAATTAAAAATAGCAAAAAGTATCGAGGATGAAATAAATCAAACTATTTACATTTTTTTTAGCTTTTGCTACGTTTGAAAATTATTTTATTAAAAATGTTAAGTAACTAAAAATGATTTTTTAAATTTACAAATGGCATTATTTACTAATGAACTTTCATTTGTTTATTTTTTCGAAATACTTTTCTATATATATATATATATATATATATATATATATATTATTTATGAGGCTTATCCCAGAGCATGTTATGAATAGCCATTTTGAGTAATGCATCATACAACTTATAATATATTTTATTTACATATCATTATTTTAATGTTTTTTTATACAGAAAAACATGCATTTTTACCTAAAGTTACTACAGAAATAAGTATAGCAATCAACGTCGATAAAATTATATCATTAGCTAGTATGTAATCTAGAATGTTAATGTACGAGTATAAATTAATAACACCCTGGTGAGAATTTTTCGGACTTTTCTCTCAAAAACTCTGAAGAAGTCTTTTAGAACTTAAGATAAGTCTTTTCTAGAGTTTTTCAGAGAAAAGTCCCAAAAATTTTTACAAGGGTAAGCATACATTAATCGCGAGCTTATGGGCTAAATTATACATTGGAATGTTATTTACATTGATTAATCATAAAACAACTAAGTAAACAACTACTAAGAATATTAAATATTGGCGAAACATCAAAATTTCGATTTCGGAAAATAAAAAAAATTTTCGGATGCTTATAAACATACATTTAGGATATATCATAATAATAATGTTAGTTAACTTTCGCCAAAATGAAGACAAAATTTTTCATTGACATTCAAAATCAATAGCTTAAACATTGTTCATTCGTCTAAATGTATTGCACCATCGATATTTATTTAAATAGTGAACAGCTTTCCCAAAAATATGCCATATAAAAAAAATTATGCCTGTAAAGAACAATTTAATTCATCAGCAATCTAATGAAAATTTTCTAATACAGGAAATAGAAATGCAAGTTAAAGTGATTTACTGGATTTAAATCATTATGTACTATAATTGTTAAAACTATATCCCTCGCGGGTTTAGAATCACTGTGAAAGCACAGTGCAAACTCCGTGTAAGTTGTGTGATTTCACTGTGCTTACACTGTGCATTTGTCCCATTTGTACACAGTGTTTTCACAATGAATTCACAGTAAAATCACAATGTTCTCACAATGAATTCACAGTGTTTTCACAATGAATTCACAGTGTTTACACAATGAATTCACAGTGTTTTCACAATGAATTCACAGTGTTTACACAGTGAATTCACAGTGATTTCACAAGAAAATAGACAGTAACATCGCGATATTAACCCGGCAAATTCATCGTGAACTTATGGTGTATTCACGGTGGTTACACGCAATCTTCACAGTGAATACTCTTGAAACAGCATCAATATTGTTTTTATGGTGTACCTACCTGATTTTTGTATTCAAAAATTTATAAAATGTAATACCATAGATAATTTAAAAAAAAAAGTATTTATTACTTTTAAGTATCTTGTTACATTTATATGAAACACTGACAATTTTTATTTTAAAAAAATATAATTTATACTTATTTTATTACGACAATATTAATAATATTCTGTATATTTAAACAATAACAATAATTATAATATCAGTAATAATAATAATATTAGTAGAATCAGTTTAATCATTAACTATCACAGCACGACAGTTTGTACATTATTTTACTCATATCAGTTGTAACAATTGCGTTGTATTTCTAACTTTAAATTAAGTTAATTAACTACATTTTCTTGGCTTTTTTATTTTTCTCCTGCATGCACGAAAAGCCATGCTCATCCAATTTTTCAAATGAATGTTAATGTCATCGTTAGAGCCTTCGCCATAGTGAATTTCTCGACGTCTTTGCAGGTATAAACAAATTTCTATAATGAGAAAAAGAAAATTAAAATTAAAATTTTTGAAATTAAAATAAGGTTTTATAATGGAGAACAATAAACAACATTTTTTTATTTTACTATTTAATTTTTCGTTTTACATCATTATTTTTAAAAATCTTGTAACTTTATTTTAAATTTTAGTTTATTTTTAAAAATGTTAATTCAATATTGAAAGCTGAGATTTTATAGCCTTTGAAAATAGCATGAGGAAAATTTTCATTTTTAACAATGGATCGGAATTTTTCTAACTTTCCGCTGAGAAAATTAAAAATTTTCGAAAATCGGGAAGTTATTGGTTTTATCCCGTTTTTTGAAAATTGAGTTTTCATCAGATCTCGATGTTTTGAGGTCCTAGGAAGCTTCTTTAACTATTCCCGCGATGGTGTCTGTACCTCTGTATGTATGTACGTATGTATGTATGTACGTATGTATGTATGTATGTTTGTACAAAAACACAGAAACTCTGATTTTTTATCTGTACATTTCTGCAACTTACTGGCACTTAGTACAGTGGCGAAAACGCGAATTACGTGGAAAAATCAAGTTTTGAGGTCTGTAATACTTCGCCGGTTCGAGTTACAGCTTGGTCGCAATGGACACTTTTGTAGCGCATTTAATTAATTCTAAAGAAAACTCGTCCATGGTCGAAGCGATGCTAGAAAGTACCACTGAGCTACAGAAATTCACAGATAAAAAAAATCAGAGTTTCTGTATTTTTGTAATGGGAAATCTTTACACGCCTTGGGCGAGAAATTAATATTAATATTAAGGGCGTCGAATGCTGCCAACCGCGTGAAAATCGGTTAATTCGTTCAAAAGTAATTGGAGTTTGAAAATAGAAATAATCGTGTGTTATCAAACATCTATCAGATTTTGATAAGTGCAATTTTAAGCGCTTAGATATGGAATTATGGGAAGTTGCCGGGATAGCATTTAAGATTAACCGTTTTCCTAATTTGTTTGAACTACTTTAACTTTTCAAACATGACTTATATGTAGAATCCTTGAAGTACATACTTTTCAATTTTCGCCGATCTTCAGGGGTTGTAATCGTTTGTACTTCTACATTATCTTGACGTATCAGATACATGTTTTTCATTACATCCGGCGGCCATATTTCTCTCATTACAAGATTAGCACGTCGTCTCATTGTCTTTTGCATAAGAATATCTGACATATTATCTGCATCAATTTTTAAACCATCAATGACAACAAACTAGATTTAAAAAAAAAAAAACATTTTTAGTATGAAAATTCGACTGTCATAAATGAAATGTGTACATCGCAATAAGTAATATACAGGTGTACACATACGGAATAGGTATTCAAGAATAATCCCCGATGAAAAATATTAAATGAAAAGAATTGAAAAGCGGTCGCTCCGTGCTAACTATGTATATATATATATATATATATATATATATATATATATATATATATATATACAAGCAGAGAAATTGAAATTATTGACAAGAATTAAAATTTCATCATTTTTAATTCTTTTCAATCAATTTTTTTAAACAGGGAATCTTCAAGCTAAGATAAAAAATATCAGTTTCTTTACTAATCTTGTCACACAATTGAGTACAACTATTATAGATTGATGAAAAGTACTTATTGTTATACCTCTTGAGTTCCTTCTACCACAACAGTTTCTGTTAAGTTTGGATATGACAAAGGCGATACGTTTGGTTGGCTTCTTTGCTGTCCAATCGGTTGATTTTTTTTAATTAATTTATTCACCTTCTTATTCAAAGAATCAACCATAGCTTCAAGTCTCATTGTTTTCTTAGAAAGTTTTAAGTTTTTCTGAGGTCGCTGAAGAGGCCGCTTAATTCGAGTTCTTGGTTGCTGAGGACGTCGTGAAGCTGAAGTCGACGTTTGTGAATTTGTAGATTCTGTTAGTACTCGGCGTGGTGTTACTTCGTCATTTTTATGGCCATCACGGTTGTTTTGAAAGGAGCCATTATCCTCTGCATCAGTACCGTCTGATAAATCCTCAAGTTCTTCATTATGAAGCTCATCATTTGATAAATCTTCAAGTTCTTCATTATGAAGCTCGTCATCTGATTCATGTGGCTTCTTATAAGACAAAATAGAAGAGACAAAAACATTTTTATTTTCACCATTAAAGTCCATGGGCTGTATAAAATTGATATGAAAAGTGCACAAGTAACAATTCGCGACCCAAATGCCAAAAGGGCGTATTACAGCAGTTAGATAGAGAGTTATGCCAAAAGGGCGTATAAAAAAATTTTTTTTTGCCATTCAACTTAGAATTGTTCGAAACGTAAAGATTTGTCAAAAAAAATTTTTCTATGTACTAATGCCAAAAGGGTATATCTCAATACATACGCCCTTTTGGCTTTAAAAAAAGTTTAGCCTAAAGCCAAAAGGGCGTATAAAAAACTTTTAATTTTGTTCTGAAATATAAAATTTAACTCTAAAAAATAAATTCAGACTATTTAATTTTGTTCAATTTCGTGCCTCTGACTCAGCAACCATATTAGATATCGGTATTTTTCAAATTAATTTTACATGATTAAATTGTACTGTTTATTGGTCTGTTATTTTACTGTAATGTCAAACAATGAACTATAAATGATAGTCAAATACATTTCAGAACCTCAAGTAAACCATGGATGATTGCCATCACAATTGCACCTTGATAAAATTTTTTCATTTCAGCTGGTGTTTTTTTTTCTTTATCAATTAAAATTATAAACAGAATTTGTATTAAAATTTTAATATTAACCTTTAATAATACTGATGTGTAATTTAATAATCAATAAATATTTTCAATTCTGCAGTAAAATTAGTAACATATAACTCAGAATTCAAAGCAATCGGCAAAAAAATTATGCGCCCTTTTGGCTTTAGGTCACTAAATTTTCAAAATCCTAAAGCTGAAAGGGCGTATAATTTCAGACATACGCCCTTTTGGCTTTGGAAATTTTTTGTCTATATTTAAGCTTAGAAACCGTTAATAAAGCGATTAGTGAAAAAAAAAAATTTATACGCCCTTTTGGCACTGCAAAGCCAAAAGGGCGTATAAATTGGTATACGCCCTTTTGGCATTTGGGTCGCAAATTATCAACTTGTAAAATGCCAAATTGTAATATCACGTAAACGAATTAAGATCAAAATAAAGGAAAAAAGATCTAATTTTCGGTCTATTTAACTTTAACTCCAAATTGTTTTTAGGGGAGTAGATTTATAAAAAAGTTTTTAAGCTGATTTTACAATTGAAAATTTTCTCGACTCAGGTATTGTTTCATTTTAGTGATATTATAATTTGTTCATGTATTTTTAATTCCTACAGTAAGAAAATACAATTTTATCGTGTTATTAAAATAGCAAACTAAAATATGCGATACAATACCGCTGCAGTCGCTATTACGAACAGTATATTTCTCAATGTATTTTTTTTCACTTCTAACGATATTTTCCAGATACGTCAAAATAAGAAATTACTCAATTTTTTCATAAGTATATAAGCATTTTGATGATTAAAACTTACATCTTTCTCAGGATCAGGCTGTGTTCCTGGTAACAAATTTCGGTAATATTCTGCTGAGGCATTAACGGCGGCATTTTTAGGAATTTTGCTTGGACACTGTTAACAATAGTTTTAAAACCATTACAAATAATTTATTAAAGAAGTGAGCTTTCCAAGATTATCTTTATCTTAAATTACTGCAATGTATTAAATTTTTTATTTTCTTTTATTTTTATACGTTAAATCCACTTGCACTGCAAAGTGTACAGTTTATGATTTTTTAAAAGAAGTAATTGATTCTCAATTCAAATATTTTTCTTAAAATTTAGTATATATTTGAAAACTAGTTGAATTATTTTCTCGAAATGAAAAAGTTATTTCTTTAAGATAAAAAATAAGTAACAAAACGGATATTTCTATGTAGTTTTATAAGTAAAAACTAAAAAGGAGACTTAAAAGTCTATTTACCAGATTTCATTAAAACTACCGTGATTAAAAGAAAAAAGATAAATGTAGAAATGATTAATATATATATATGGGGTATTCCATGCCAAATCGACCACTTTTGAACTCAACCCCTTTAGATTTAGCTGAAACTTAATCATTCTTTTCTACCCTTTGAAAAACATTTTTGAGAATTTTTTCAAATTTTTTTGTCCAACCCAAAAAAAGTTTTAAATTTTTCAAAAAAATTGCTTTTTATTTTCAAATAGCCATAACTTTTTTAAAAATTGACTTTTGGGTACCTTTTTTTTTAAAAATTTTTGTTTTTTAATGAACTTTTCGAAAAAATACACAAAAAAAAATAAAATATGATCAATTCTATAAAATAATCGGTTTTTTTGAGCTAAATCGTTATTTTTTCAAAGTTGGCCTTTGTATTTCTTTTTCTCAAAAAAAAACTTCAATCAATTTGACAATTATTCCCACTCATCCCGGGGAGGGCCGATTTTTGGTTTTTTATTATTTATATTTAATTGAAAAAAAAAAAATTGTCAAATTTTATGAAATAAAAGAAAATTTTTTTTTCAATTAAATAAAAATAATAAAAAAAAATCGGCCCTGCCCGGGATGAGCGGGAATAATTGTCAAATTGA
The DNA here is from genome assembly GCF_013202065.1 of Cotesia typhae. Classification (NCBI taxonomy): domain Eukaryota; kingdom Metazoa; phylum Arthropoda; class Insecta; order Hymenoptera; family Braconidae; genus Cotesia; species Cotesia typhae. The sequence goes on along the minus strand of NW_027423760.1, from coordinate 1,385,172 downwards.
TTGAAGTTTTTTTTAAAAAAGAAATAAAAAGGCCAACTTTGAAAAAATAACGATTTAACTCAAAAAAACCGATTATTTTATAGAATTGATCATATTTTATTTATTTTTTTTTTATTTATTTTTTCGAAAAGTTCATTAAAAAACAAAAATTTAAAAAAAAAAAAGGTACCCAAAAATCAATTTCTAAAAAAGTTATGGCTATTTGAAAATAAAAAAGCAATTTTTTTAGAAATTTAAAACTTTTTTTGGGTTGGACAAAAAAATTTGAAAAAATTCTTAAAAATGTTTTTCAAAGGGTCGAAAAGAATGATAAAGTTTCAGCTAAATCTAAAGGGGTCGAGTTCAAAAGTGGTCGATTTGGCATGGAATACCCCATATATACCTGTTTAGCTGCTACAGTCGTTGACGTCTGTTTGGATTGAATGGAAGGACTATAATCGTTAAATTTCACAGTCCTGATGCGTATAACCCCATCATCATGACGTTCTTTTAACAATTTAGGATTATCTGAAATTTTGATTAAAAACAATAGTTGAAAATTAGATGCAATGGCTTAGGATTACTTTACCGTCATGTTTGTAATGAAAGTAATAAATGCATGGTTGAGAGTTCATAATTTCATAAAACTTTTTCATTTGAAATTACCAAAAAAATTTTCCAGCATAAGGAATGAAAGTGAATGTTCTAATACAATTACTTAATCAAACACACACTCATTACATTTTACAATTAGATAAATTATCCACTATTTACAGAACAGATCGTCAACTTTGTCACTTCAATGAAAACTTACCATCAGATCCAACTACTAAAAGATTATTTAAAGGAACTCCGACGTTTCTTACGTACACTATAGTATCGGAACTTTCATTCAAAGTAATGGGTTAAAATTTATTACCTTCTATAATTTTAAAAACATTTTTCGTTTTCACAACCCAACCTTGCTTTCTATTCTTAGATACAAGGAAACAAAATTTATCCATTTCTTATTCCTAAAATAATTTGAAATAAAATTTTTGATTAAATGACATTTCATAATAATATCAATGGTCACTGAAAACTATATTACTTACTGTGTAATTTATCTTCTCAATTTTTAGTCATTCATACATAAAAACAAGTCATGCTTGTCCATATAGGTTATAATGTAAAAAAAAATATTATTTTCATTCACAGGTTAGTTATCAGAAATTTGTACCTAGGTAGATAAGTAAAATTTTTAGTTTATATTATTTTTAATAAGTTGCTATTATAATTTTGGAAGACTTTTAAAGTATTATTGTCAAATAAAAGTAAATTATAAAACGCATTGTATGTTTTCTTTTTTAAAGTAAAATTGCTTGTGTAGGATATTCAGTGTGGTAGCAACTGCTTACCCTCGATTCCAATAAAATGCAAAATACTACTACTACTAAGCAACTTCAATAACCTCGTAATACACTACATACACCACACGAACATTGCTTTGTAATTTATTCAAGGGGCTGACTCAAACGATATCTAAAAATAAAATTAGAAATCTCGGGTAGTAATTATTATTATTATTATAGAAAAATTTACGCGAGCGGTAAAATCCAGAACGCAATTGTGACCCAGATGTCGGAAAAAGGGTCTAGAGTAGGGAAGAGGGACCGAGTCGGAGAGAGAGGGCCGATGGCTAGTACGGGACAGCTGAGGAGTAGGGCGCGGAAGAAGGGACCAGGAGGGGAACAACGACAGCTACCTACTCTTCATTACTCATGTTTGCCTGATACTTCGACGGGCGTATTTTCTGGCTAAATTATTATTTAACATTGTAAATAATTCATTTTCTTGATTTAAGTTGTTGTTTACGAGTGCAGTATTATTATTTTAATAATTATTACTATTGAAAAGTATTATTCACTAAAGACGTGTGAAAATATTTAGTTATTTAATTTAGTTTTGAATATTCAGAAATATATTTTTTTTTAGTTAATATCGTTTTGTTCAAAACAATTAATGTTTAATAGTTCAGATGAGTTAATAATTAGTTAATCATAAAGTATGAGTTTGTCTGCGATGATTATTATTTGTGATTATATTTTTTTTGTTTGTTTAAAAAATTTATTGAAAGAAAATTAATGTAATTTAATTTTGGAAACAAATTATGGTAAATTTCCAATTTATAAATTATTCTAAGTCCCGAGCAAATTTTAGTATGGGAATGTATTCTGTTGAATTTGTATGTAATCTGTTGATATTTGATTCCCAAAACTCTGAATTTGACGATACGAATGAATATAAAATGAGGGAATTGCCAATTAAATGGCTAGTTTGTAAATAACGTGTAGAGGGCAAAAACGATTATTCTGGTTCGCTGTAAGTGACTTTTGGAAAAACTGATAAAAGCAAAAATTGGCGAGCGGAAAGGCAAGTCTTGTGACAGAGTGTTATTGCGGGAATATTCTTCTACCAATAACAACTGGAGGGACATTACCTTGGTTCGTCTAGAACACTGGTAAGGACCTTTTGAACTCTCAACAAGATTTGACTTCCCCGGATTTTTGACCCTCTGTCGGAAATCCGGTAGGTATTCACAGACCGTGTAGGTGGGAGCGGAGAGGATACTCTCCATCCGCTCTCAGGGTAGAGTTTTAGGCCCAGGGGTGACGGCTAGTCTCCTGGAAGGTGGGTAACCAGTTTTTGGAGTTGTAGTTCGCGATTTGGACGCTCACGGGAGCCAGAATGTGTGCGAGTTTGTCTTGTACAGACCAGTTTTGATCGGACCTTAATACGCGTGCGCGACCGACGTCACGAAGACATTTTGGTTTGGTATTGTTGTCGTTAGATTTAGTTTGCTGAGGTTTGATATAACCTAAAAATTTTGTATTACGAGAGTGTGTTATTTTGTTTTGTAACCGTTTTGAGACGATTTTGGTAATTAAATGATTTATCATAACCTGTTGACATTTTGAGTTTATTTATTTAGACGTAATTATTTATAATTTATTTTATAAGTAATAAAGTTCTGCTGGTTTTATTTCGGATCGTATATTGTTGTTTAACCCCCCTTTTACCCTGGACTCCGGCGAGCTTCAGATTCGAGCGAGGGGGGCGTTTTGAGTCGCAGTATCGTACATAGTCGTTCAGGGTTTATTCGTCAACAGAATAAAACCACCAAAAATTACCCGTTACAAATTTATGGCGCTCGAACAGGGACCCGGTGATTTTGTTTCGTGGTAGCGGGAATTCGGGGTACTGCGAGTTCGTTTTAGTTAGTTTCTCCAATCTTCAGTTAGAATGAGTAAGAAAACGGGGACACAAACGTGGCTGTGGTCGCTCAGAAAAGAGGCGGTCATTAGCGAGCTAGAAAAATATCAGGTGGCAATCGAACCAAAGGCGACGTTGCCAGAGTTAAGGTTTTTGTTGAAAACGGCGCTTAACAAATCGCGAGCGGCGAACGCGGGTCGCGCGGGTCGATACGACCAATTGTTGATTGATCTCGACCGGTCCGAGGCGGAACTGGATAACCTGGAGAATCTGGATGACCCGCCCGAAGAAATAGACGAGCAGGAACAAGAGAATGAAGATGAGCAACCCTCAGGCGAGGACCTAGAAGACGAGAACACACCACCAGAGGCACAGACGGCCCGACAACGACGGGCCGTGGAGAAAAGATTGCGAGCCGAGATCGAGGCGGAAGAACGAGAGCGGATCGAGGCGGAAGAACGCGAGCGGAGTGAGAGAGAAAGAGTAGAACGGGAGGAGCGAATCGCTCGCGAGGCCGAAAAGGAGCTACGCGAACGATTACGCCGGGAAATAAGGGCGCGATTGTTACGCGAAAGAGAGGAGCAACGAGCCTACGAACTTCAGCTCGACGCAAACGAAGCGCGAATGAGGTACGAGGCCGAGCAGCAGAGAAAGGCAGAGCGAGAGACACGCAATAACGCTCATAGCAGCAACCGAGACCGTGCTCCGCGCATGGAGAATGTGCGACGTGACGACGACGGAAATCGCCGGTCAGGACGCATAGTCTACCCCGTGAGCCCAGCCAGGGCAGGCACCACGTTCTCAGGAACCCCCAGACACGACCCACATTTTTACCCGACGTTTGGGGAGGATTCCGCCGAACTCCGCAGGAGGGATCTAGTGCGGAAGTGGAACGTCGTGTTCAAAGGGGAACGTGACGTACAAGACTTCTTGGAACGGTTAGAAGAAATGGCAGACAGTTATGATTTCGAGATGGATCACCTGCTGCCATGCATCCCGATATTGTTGCGCGAAAAGGCCCTCCTCTGGTATCGCAACAACAAGAGGGACTGGGTCTCGTGGGAAGATTTTGAGTCGGACCTGAAATCTTTTTATCTGCCTCCGGGCCTCGAACTTGAGCTGGAGGAGCAGATCCGGAACAGCGTCCAGGGAGAAACCGAGTCGGCGGCGGAATACGCAACAAGACTGCAAACCTTGATGCGGAGACATGGCCAGATGTCAAACTCGGCCCGCCTTACCCGATTGTACCAGAACATGAGACCAGAATACCGACGTTACATGAAGCGCACAGAGTTCGCTGACGTCTCAGGACTTTTGCGGCTTGCAAGAGAGTACGAGCAACTCGTGGCGCAAGAGAAACCCCCCGCGGTCAAAGAGATCAGGCAAGCACCCCGGAAAACGGAACCTGCGTTCAATCGAAAACCCGCGAAACCTGCCGAACCGGCACCCGTGGAGATTTTTGAATATAATTGGCGTGATTGTTGTTGGCGATGCCGCCAAAAGGGGCACACCAGAGAACAATGTATGAATCGGGCGGTAAAGTTTTGTATGCGATGCGGAAAAATGAACGTGTATTCACGCGAATGCTGCCCCTACCAGGGAAACGCCGCGAGGACCGGCACGCGCTCCCAAAACCGGCCCGTGAACCCACAGGGAGCATCACAGCAGGGACAGAACACTGCGCCGACCAACCCAGAGCCCCAACCCGGCACTTCCAGCCAACCGCACTGAAGCCTGGTGAGAAACGACCCTTCGCCGAGATTGGACTCGGTGATATAACAATCCATGCATTGATGGATACGGGGGCAACCGCGTCTATTGTCTCCCAACGAGTCTGGGACTTTATCCGCGAAAAGAGCCTATACACGAAGCATAACCCCACTCCGATACGGGGCTCGACACTAGGGAATCAAGTGATTCTATCATCTGGTACAGTTTGGGTCAATGTCCAGGAAAATAATCACTCGTACGAACTACCATTTCACGTCATGCCAACCTACACAAACGATATGCTTTTAGGCGTTGACAACCTGGCGATATTAGGTTATCAATTGCAACGCAAGGCAGAATCTTTCAATGCGTTGGATACTGAATACGATTTGGAGACTGCTCGACAAGAGATAAAGACCTGGCTCAACCTAGACGAAGAAATAGTTGGCCCTACCCGGTGTGCGACGCACAAAATTAAAATTAAACCCGGAATCGAACCCATAAAGGCGCGTTACTTTCCAAAGAACCCAAAAATGCAACAAATTATGAATGACGAAGTGGATAAAATGCTGAAAGACGGAATCATTGAACCATCAAACAGCCCGTGGAATTCTCCTGTCGTGTTGGTCAAGAAAAAGGACCGGAAATATCGGTTTTGCGTAGATTTCCGGAAAGTAAACGACGTCTCAGAGAAAGATGCATTTCCGATACCACATGTGAATGCATCACTGGACAAACTAAGGAAAGCTAAATTTATTAGTACTATCGATTTGAAACGCGGCTACTGGCAGATACCACTAGAGGAAGAAAGCAAACCGTTGACAGCTTTCACGATTCCTGGACGTGGACTGTTTCAATTCCGAGTAATGCCCTTTGGTTTACATTCAGCGCCTGCGACGTTCCAGCGCGTAATGTACGAAGTTTTAGGCGCGGATCTGGAAACACACGTAGTCGTGTACCTGGATGACATAATCGTGGTTAGCGAAACCCTTGCTGAACACATGACCATCTTGAAACAGGTCATGACTCGACTGCGCGCAGCGAATCTGAAATTAAACCCTGAGAAATCGCACTTCCTGAAGAAAAGTACCGTGTATTTAGGTCACGTAATCGACGAGCAGGGAATTCGGACGGACCCAGATAAGGTTCGAGCAATCACCGAGATTGCACCACCTCGGAATACCAAAGAACTACGACAGTTCTTAGGCATGATCTCCTGGTACCGCCGATTTATTCCAAATTGCGCCGATTTGACCAAACCTTTGTCCTCTCTCCTTCAAAAGAAGAAGCGTTGGAGATGGGGAACCCCAGAACAAATCGCGTTCGATACGCTAAAAGGCCACTTGAAATCGGATCCATTATTGGTTCCACCGGACTTCTCGAAACGCTTCGTACTACAGACGGATGCGAGCGACGTCGGGATAGGCGCTGTGTTGACACAGGACCATGACGGCGCAGAAAAAGTCGTCGCATATGCGAGCCGAGGGCTGACGAAAGCCGAACGGAATTATAGCGTAACAGAAAAAGAATGCTTGGCAGTAGTCTGGGCGATCCAGAAACTGAGACCATACCTTGAAGAGTATGAATTCACGGTTATCACGGACCACCAGTCACTGAAATGGCTCCGATCGATAGAGAGTCCAAGCGGACGCGTAGCTCGATGGAATTTGTACTTACAACAGTACCATTTCGACGTCGTGTATCGAAAAGGGAAATGGAATAAGGTCGCGGACGCTTTATCGCGAAGCACCCCGGAAAATTCCACCGAGAAAGATCCTCACGAGCCAGGAACTGATTTAATACTAGAAGCGTTAGAGCTTGGGGACACTTGGTATGAAAGAATCGTCAAAGGAGTCGAAAATGATCCCCAACGCTATCCCGAGTACTGCCTGAAACAAGGCCTGTTATACCGACATCAATATCATAGTTTGGACTACACTGATCGAGGCGACGTCTGGAAATTATGTGTTCCGGTAGCAGGAGTCAGTAAAGTTCTGAAGGAAAATCATGACGTTCCTTCAGCCGGACATTTAGGCATTGCTAAGACGATTGCTCGCGTTTCGAGTCAATATTATTGGCCACGTATGAGGGCAGAAATCACGTCCTATGTGCGCCAATGCGGGACATGTCAGGCATTCAAAGCCTCACAACAACCCCCGTCGGCCCCAATGGGAACAATCCCTGCCCTGAAGCCCTGGTCAGTCGTATCTGCAGACATAATAGGCCCCAAACCACGATCATCGCGAGGGATGAGCTATCTGGTAGTTTTTCAAGACAAATTCTCCAAGTGGATAGAAATCCAACCGCTACGGCTACAAACTGCCTCCGCGATTGCGATTGCTTTCAAGGAAAGAGTCTTGCTGCGTTTTGGTAGGGTAGACACAGTGATCACCGACAATGGTACCCCTTTTGTAAGCAAGGAGTTCACCTCCTTATTGCGACAATTCGGGATAAATCACGTTCGAACCCCACCATACTCGCCTCAATGCAATCCAGTCGAGAGAACGAATCGAGTTATAGGAACAATGATTGCCCAATTCGTAGGGACAAATCAACGAAACTGGGACAAACAAGTTCCAGAATTTACCTTCGCCTATAACACGGCAAAGCATGACGCGACAGAGTTTACCCCGGCGTATTTAAATTACGGCCGCGAAATTCTACCCCCGCTGTCAATTCGAGCACGAGCCAACCGGGGAAAGACGAGGTCTATGATCCACATCGGGCAGCCAAGACCCTGGACGACACCATTGAGTTAGTCAAGGTTAACCTGGCCCGAACCTACGGGAAACAAGCCAAGTATTATAATCGCAAGCGTGGTTCCTGGCAACCAGCTCTTGGAGGCCTGGTCAGCAAGAGGGAACACCATTTATCATCAGCGATTGACCACTTTTCGGCTAAACTTGCGGAGAAGTACGCGACGGGTTTTACAGTAACTAAGATCGTCGGTCCTTCCGTATACGAAGTTAGTAAAGAGGGTAAAACGTTCACTGCGCACATAAAAGACTTGAAACCGTTTCATGAGGGAAATCCCCCAGAATCTGAACAGGAAAAACCTGAACGCGAACAAATTGACCGCGAAAACCACTATCCGGATGTGGATGAAACCTTGGGACCGCGTCGTGTAACCCGAGCTATGGCCAAAAAGGCAAAATTAGTCTCTACCGCCGGAGAACCAGGTTGAAAGCGGAACGCCAAGTAAACTGTTAGATTCAAGTTGCATTTTTTTTCTTTTGACGTATTTAGACGGGGGTTAGTTTTGAAAGTTCTATTCAAAATTGTATCACCTAGTAGTCAATCACGTAATCAAAATGTCGATACGGGGTTATGAGTCAAAGGCGTACAAAGTTTTTTTTTTTTTTTTTATGTCGTAATAGTAAAATACAGCGAAAGGATGATCAAAACTGGTTTTGGAATGTTGTTTGAATCATATTGTTGTTGAACCTATCGCATATTAGATTTAGATGGAGCCAGGATTTACGGAAGAGGAAGAAATCTGGTTGCTCGAAGAGATGTTGAGGAAGCCACTAGACATCATCCTGCACCACCTGCCAGAAGTAGCCAAACCGGTGAGCCCGCGCCAAAATTCTGCCCACGAGCCGTACGATCCAGCCAATCCAGGATTTATAAGACCTGATCGCCGTCCAGCCACACCGACCACCCCTGCGACCACCACAGGCGGAACGCAAGCAAAAAGGGTTAGCCAGGGACTATTCAAGCGCAAGAGGCCGAAAACACTGATCAGGCCAGCCCCGAACGGTTTGGTAAATCTGACCAGGAAGCTGGGAACAAGAGCAAGAAGGTTGGAGGAGCTTTTCGGGGCCAGCCCCACACGGGAAAACGCTCCAGGGAAGAATCCAGGCATCGACGACGGAAACCACAGCACAACAATCAACCCGGGCCCACGCCTCAAGCGCAGTCCCCAGTTGATCGCTGCGCCGCAGCTGACGAAACCTGTGGATGCCATTGTACCGACTGCCGAACCTGGTACACCGATGGAAGTTGATGGACTTCCTAAACCTACCAAGGAGAATCCTGATGTCGCCGAGCCGATTGCCGAAACCGCCATCGAACCAGTGGAGCCTATAAAGAGAAAAGAAAGCGTTATCCGTCCGTCCGGCCCATGCCAGCAGCACAGTCCCCAACGGAAAGGTCCGAGAATCCGGGAAACCACTGCTTTTCCGAAAAACGTTCGCTGGGTAATACCACGAAAGCCGGTCGAGACGAGGTCTGAACCAGAAGCCCGCTGGGTGGTGCCAGAATACCCAGAACTGGAGGACTATCCAGAGTCCTTTACAGACAAGCCTGGAGACCTATTCACCAGCACGCTGAACACCAAGACACCGATGCAGAAACTGAAAGAGTCATTGGCTTGTTTGGAAACTCTACAGAGCCGACCTTTCTTGCCAGGACAGAAAGGCAAGCGCTCATTCAGCGCCTACGACAAGCAAGGACGCATCTGGAAAGTCACCCAGACGCGAAACCAGTTGAAGCCAACACTGAGGTTGACCCAGCAGCGGCTAGAAGATCTGGTGAGCAAATTCTCCTAAAGAAAAGCGGCAAACAAAGTTCACCACTTTTCTTTCCAAGGAAAGAGGGGTGTGACCCAGATGTCGGAAAAAGGGTCTAGAGTAGGGAAGAGGGACCGAGTCGGAGAGAGAGGGCCGATGGCTAGTACGGGACAGCTGAGGAGTAGGGCGCGGAAGAAGGGACCAGGAGGGGAACAACGACAGCTACCTACTCTTCATTACTCATGTTTGCCTGATACTTCGACGGGCGTATTTTCTGGCTAAATTATTATTTAACATTGTAAATAATTCATTTTCTTGATTTAAGTTGTTGTTTACGAGTGCAGTATTATTATTTTAATAATTATTACTATTGAAAAGTATTATTCACTAAAGACGTGTGAAAATATTTAGTTATTTAATTTAGTTTTGAATATTCAGAAATATATTTTTTTAGTTAATATCGTTTTGTTCAAAACAATTAATGTTTAATAGTTCAGATGAGTTAATAATTAGTTAATCATAAAGTATGAGTTTGTCTGCGATGATTATTATTTGTGATTATATTTTTTTGTTTGTTTAAAAATTTATTGAAAGAAAATTAATGTAATTTAATTTTGGAAACAAATTATGGTAAATTTCCAATTTATAAATTATTCTAAGTCCCGAGCAAATTTTAGTATGGGAATGTATTCTGTTGAATTTGTATGTAATCTGTTGATATTTGATTCCCAAAACTCTGAATTTGACGATACGAATGAATATAAAATGAGGGAATTGCCAATTAAATGGCTAGTTTGTAAATAACGTGTAGAGGGCAAAAACGATTATTCTGGTTCGCTGTAAGTGACTTTTGGAAAAACTGATAAAAGCAAAAATTGGCGAGCGGAAAGGCAAGTCTTGTGACAGAGTGTTATTGCGGGAATATTCTTCTACCAATAACAACTGGAGGGACATTACCTTGGTTCGTCTAGAACACTGGTAAGGACCTTTTGAACTCTCAACAAGATTTGACTTCCCCGGATTTTTGACCCTCTGTCGGAAATCCGGTAGGTATTCACAGACCGTGTAGGTGGGAGCGGAGAGGATACTCTCCATCCGCTCTCAGGGTAGAGTTTTAGGCCCAGGGGTGACGGCTAGTCTCCTGGAAGGTGGGTAACCAGTTTTTGGAGTTGTAGTTCGCGATTTGGACGCTCACGGGAGCCAGAATGTGTGCGAGTTTGTCTTGTACAGACCAGTTTTGATCGGACCTTAATACGCGTGCGCGACCGACGTCACGAAGACATTTTGGTTTGGTATTGTTGTCGTTAGATTTAGTTTGCTGAGGTTTGATATAACCTAAAAATTTTGTATTACGAGAGTGTGTTATTTTGTTTTGTAACCGTTTTGAGACGATTTTGGTAATTAAATGATTTATCATAACCTGTTGACATTTTGAGTTTATTTATTTAGACGTAATTATTTATAATTTATTTTATAAGTAATAAAGTTCTGCTGGTTTTATTTCGGATCGTATATTGTTGTTTAACCCCCCTTTTACCCTGGACTCCGGCGAGCTTCAGATTCGAGCGAGGGGGGCGTTTTGAGTCGCAGTATCGTACATAGTCGTTCAGGGTTTATTCGTCAACAGAATAAAACCACCAAAAATTACCCGTTACACAATAGAATAATCCGTTTTATTTATAAAAAAACTTTTTTTGAGAAAATGGAAAAAATTTGTCCGACTTTTTTTTGAAAATTTCTCTATACTTTACCTAAGTTTTTTTTTATTTTGAAATAATACGAATTATTTCAGTGCATTTTCGTTTTTCTTTGTTCGTTTAGTTTCTTTTTCAATGGTTAATATTATTATTGTAATTATTATTATGATCGGAGATTCCTACTATTCCTTATAGAAGGCGTTACACTCAGCCCCACGAATACACAACACCTTTATATCAAGAGAAATATAATGACATTAAAATTAGCCGACGTTCAACAATTTTAGATTTTTTTTTATCAATTAAATTAGAACAAAAAAAAATATCTTTACAAAATTGCACGTATAATTTTTAAAACTTTCTAGATGTGAAAGTTTTTCAATTAATTTTTTAAAAATAATTTTTCAATAAAAAAAATTCTAAAAATTTTTAGATGTCGGCTAACTTTATTGTCATAGAAATATATTGTATGCTTCATAATATTGTATACTATATACTCGTTAACAACGAGGCTTAAGTATATACTAGGAATTTAAATTGCGCGCTTCGCGCGCCTTAATTTTCCAACCAATAAGGGATCGGGGACCATATTTCATCTACTTTAATTTAGAGAATAATAATCAAAACATATATTTGTAAATCTTGCTTAACCGTGCGTCTGTAAGATATTGTAACTTGTAAAACGATAAAGTTTATTGTTTTATTGACATTACTTCTGTCAATCACTGTTTGAAATTTAAAAATAAAACTGTAAAAGATCACTGCATAGTAATTATAAACTTTTGTGTACATATATAATCTATATATCGTAGTTAAAAGTAATTAAGGTAAATCACAAGTAAGTAACCTCAAATGTTTATCAAAAGTTTGTTATTAAAACTGGATTCGTTTTGTTTTCTAAATTAAAATTTTTTAACACAGTTCATCAACAATGAAAAGATCATTAAGTAATACTCGAACCGCAGTTTATAGGAGAAACAAAAGAAAATTAAGAAAATTTCTAACTGCGTTCCCTGCTGAAGAAGGCCTATCGATCCCGAGAAGTTATTTTATATCTCAGGTGAGTTTCTACAACTATAATTATTCGTTAATTTGTGGAAATATTTATTGAATTTAAAAGTTAGACTCATCACCATTGTTGTTAATTTTACAAGAATCACCAAGATTTTCTATAATGTCCGATGTTTTTTTAATAATTTAATCAACACTTAAAATTTTTTTATTTCATTCCATTCACTCGACTATAGTATAAATAGTATTTCGATATCCATTTACTACATGTAATAATAAAATCACTGTAAAAATTAAACTGTAAATACTCACAGTTGAATACATGAAAAATTAATTGACTTTATTAATTTGGTTGATGCTGTATTTTTGATACTACATTTATGAAATAAAAAAAAAATTAAACGTGTTTAGTAACACACAATAATTAAAAATTTTGTAGATAAAAGTTTTAGGACTTTAAATTTCGTATAAAAAATGTAGCATATGATTTTTTTCTGCACTGATAGAAGGATTTATTAACTATTAATAATTCAATTTATTTGAGGACAATTATTTAATTTATTAAATTTTAATAAATATTTTTTAACATTCAAAAAATATTTATTTGGGTGGAAAGTAAATTTATTAATAGTTAATAAGTATTTGTTAACAGTTAACAAATATTCATTAACCAATAATAAGTATTTATTAACAGTCAACAAACTGTACTTAATAATTACTTATTAACTGTTAGAAAATATATATATATATATAATAATAATAATAATAATAATAATAATAATAATAATAATAATAATAACTCAGAAGTGCTCCCCACAACCGGTCCTTTTCGGATGAGGACCATTCATCAGGTGGGAGGAGCACGCCGGACCCGATGAATGATGACGACCCTGGCGCCTTAAGGACTTACTTTAAGTGGACGGAGGAACTGAGAGTCGATCTCTTGGTGTGCTACCAACGTAGCGAGCCGGGGGTGAGCGGCTATATGGCCCGGATGCACACTCTTTGGAGTGATATGCATCCGGAGCTAGCGCATTTTACGCCCAAACACCTGCGTAATTATGCCGCTCATCTTCGGCGAAATAGAAGATCGCTTGTGCCGGACAGAAGGCAGTCTAATAGACTTTCCTTTCCGGCGCAACTACACCAAGAGCGACGCCGTTCCTCCTTGGACAACAACAATCCCTTTGTAGGACGGCAAGTAAGTATATCTAAAAAGATAACTTACTCCCAACAACAGCTTGACGCGGTAAACGAAGATCTCCGTGCAAACATCCTCGAGGACTTCACCCTGCTCACTGTGAGCCAGGTTGTGTATGGTGCAGCAGTTTCGGCTTTTCCGAGAGAGAGACAATGTCTCTCGATCGAGGCAAGGTTGAAACAGCGCATCTCACAACTTGGCTTGAAAATTGACATGTCCCGGAAACAGGTCTCCCGCATTCAGTGTGTGATTGAGTACGACACAACTCAAACAACATACACGCCCCGAATTCGGCGCATTGCTGCTGAACTTCGGTGGCGTCATCACACACTGAACAAGAGTACTCTTCATGTCATCAAGGAAGAGTCTCTTAATAAATTGCGGGCTCTAGTGGCTGCTAAAAAGTCATTAGAGAAAAGGCTGAAGCGGTTGGTCGACAACTCGTTGTTTCGATCCAGCCCTTCACGGTTTCTGACACCAAAGACCGATGTTACCGGGAATTATCCAACACCTGAGCGGGTGGAAGCTTTTGGACTGAGTTGTATGGAGATCAACCAAACGTGAACGCCAACACTCCAGCTCTGCACGACTTCAAAGTATTCTGTCGGGAACACCGTCGACAGAATGCTGATGAAGAGAGCCCTGCAGTCAGTGTGGATGAAGTTCGTTCAGCTCTAAATGGCAGCAAAAATTGGGCTGCCCCGGGACCAGACGGCATTAATGTCTTTTGGTGGAAGAAGTTTACTTCTACCCACCTCCATCTGGCCCGCATATTTACATCATACATTAGAGCTGACGATCCGATTCCGGACTGGCTTGTAGAAGGGCGAACCGTACTGATACCTAAAAAGGTGACTTGTCTGACCCTAAGAATTTCAGGCCTATCACCTGCTTGAATGCGGTTTATAAAATTTTTACAAAAATTTTAAATAACCGTATCTTGCAGCAGATAGAGCCTGTATGGCAACAGATATATGAACAACGTGGCAGTAAAGAGGCCTGTCAGGTTGCAAGGAGAACCTGATAGTGGATCGATGCGTCTTACAAGATGCGATCTACTATCAACGCAACCTGTCAATGGCTTGGATTGACTATCGCAAGGCATTTGACTCAACTCCACATGAGTTGATTTTATATCTACTCAAATGCCTGGGAGTCAATCCCGAAATAGTGGAATGTATTCGGCGTACAATGCAGCTCTGGCGAACGCGATTTCACATTGGAAGTGGAAACGCATTGCACGTAACCGGAGTTGTAGAGTACAAACGAGGGGTCTTCCAAGGCGATTCCTTGAGCCCTCTGCTGTTTTGCATTTCACTGCTGCCTATATCTGTTGTTCTCCGTAAAACTCATGGGTACTCTGTGGGGCCTCCGGGTGATCGAAACTATTCGATTACCCATCTGCTTTACATGGATGATCTGAAACTGTATAGCGCTGATAAAGATCATCTACAAGCGGCCCTCAACATCGTAGCAGAGTACACACGAGATGTCGGAATGTCTTTTGGGTTGGACAAGTGTGCGGTCGTACATCTGGCGAGGGGTAAGTGCTCTGATACTGGTGATGATGTCGAATTAGTGGATGGGAGCGTCTTAAGCCAATTAGACGCCGGGGAGTTGTATAGATATCTAGGAATGGAAGAGCACCGCATGCATGCGGTCTCTGAAGTCCGAACAACTCTCCAGAGCGAGTATGTTAGGAGACTCCGGAAAATTTGGTCCTCCGAACTTTCCGGCAAAAACAAAGTCTCAGCTACTAACATGCTCGCTGTCCCAGTCTTACTATACTCTTTCGGTGTCCTGAAATGGACCCGAAAGGATTTACGAGATCTCGACATCAAAACCCGTAAGATCATTAATATGAATCGGAGCATGCACCCCAATTCATCAGTCGCCAGATTATACCTCTCCCGGTCCATCGGTGGGAGAGGTTTGCAGAGTTTGGAGCGGCTTCACGACCGTTTGGTCCTGGGTTTAACACACGAAGTTGTCAATTTCACTGCAGACGAGGATGACTTTCTTATGCAAATTGTACATAAACATGAAAATGCGCATAAGGGGTCATTCTTGTATAAGGCAGCAATATATGCGGCAAGAACCCTTGGTCTTGGAGAAATAAACGCTCTTATGGAACTCCGAAAGGAGGAATTTAAGAGCGTCATCAGAACGCCGAGGAAAAACTACTCCTTGGCGAACTGATGGACAAGTCCATGCACAGCGTGTTCTTTAAACACGTGCGTGATCATGGCTTGTCCATCCAGCTGACGTTTTCCTTCTTAAAGTCAGCGGGCCTGATGTCCGAGACTGAAGGGTTCATATTTGCCTGCCAAGATGGTGTCATTAACACTCTTGAGTACCGTAGCAAGGTGCTCCAGGTGCAGCTTCCGGACACGTCCTGTAGGAGGTGTAGACAACATCCGGAGACGCTTATGCACCTTTTGTCGGCATGTCCAGTGCTGGCGAGAGGTGCATATATCCAGCGTCACAATGCTGCCCTGAGAGTACTGTACTACTATCTTCGTCATTGCTACGGTATTGACGTGACACCAGTGCTGCCTTATTTGCCAGGAGATATTCCCCAGGTTGTTGAGAATGACAGTTGCAAAATTTATTGGAACATGCCATTTGCAACAACCCGGCGGATAGATCACAACAAACCTGATATTGTGCTCTTCGACAAGGCCACTCGTGACATTTATGTCATTGAGTTCTCGGCCCCGGCTGAATACAACATCTCAGCCAAAGAAGAGCACAAAAGACAAATATATCAGGATCTCCTGTTTGAAATTGGCAAACTTTACCCAGGTTACCGTGTCAAGCTTGTCGTCCTGATTGTTGGCGTCCTAGGAGGGATGAAACAGTCTTTTGTATCCTCACTTGCCAAAGTTCCAGCTTGCTCATCAAAAGCTGAGTTCTTGGCAGTTAGGATGCAGAAGGCTGTTTTACTTGGTTCTCTCCGTCTCTTAAGGGAAATGACTTTGGCCTGCTGTGATCACTAACCGCCTTGTTGTGCGGAGTGGTCCAGCAGTAACGGATGGAGCTCAGGCTGGGCCCTCGGAGAATCGGACTCCGGGGATAACCCCCCTGAGCATTTAATAACAAAATAATAATAATAATAATAATAATAATAATAATATGGTTATTATATTATAATATAAATATAATATAAATAAAAATAATTTATTTCATGCCGTAAGATGGACGGCGGAGTTCCTAGGATCCACCTTTACAAGCATAAAATGTGAGTGTATTCCATACATGCTTGTAAATTAAATATATATATAATAATAATAATAATAATAATAATAATAATAATAATAATAATAATAATAATAATAATAATAATAATAATAATAATAATAATAATAATAATAATAATAATAATGACGACCCCGGCGCTTATAGGATTAAGTTTAAGTGGACGGAGGAGCTTCGCGCCGATCTCTTGGTGTGCTGGCAGAACAGCGAGCCGGAGGTATCAGGGTATATGGCCCGGATGCACACACTTTGGTGTGGCATGCATCCGGAGCACAGACATTTTACGCCCAAACACCTGCGTAATTACGCCTCATACCTTCGGCATAATCGACGATCGCTGCTGCCAAATAGAAGGCAGTCTAATCGGCCTTCATTTCCAGCACCGCTACACCAAGAACGGCACCGTTTCTCCGAGGACAACGACAACCTCTTTACAGGTCGACAAGTGAGCATCTCCAAAAAGATGACTCACTCAAAACAACAGCTCGACACGGTGAACGAAGATCTCCCCACACAGCTTCAAGAGGACTCCACTCTGCTCACTGTCAACCAAGTTGTCTACGGTGCCGCGGCTTCGCTTCTGCCGATAGAGAGAAGACATTCTCTCTCTTTCGAGGCGAAGTTGAAGCTGCGCATCGCTCAACTTGGACACAAAATTGACATTTCTCGGAAACAAGTCTCCCGCATTCAGTGTGTGATAGAGTATGTTAGTACTCAAAGACCGTACACGCCAAAGTTCGTCGCCTGGCGGCAGAACTTCGAAGGCGACATCACACACTGAACAAGAGTACTCTTCTTGTCATCAAAGAAGAGTCTCTTAACAGGTTGCGGGCTCTGGTGGCTTCCAAAAAGTCACTAGAGAAAAGGCTGAAGCGGTTGATCGACAACTCTTTGTTTCGATCCAACCCTTCACGCTTTCTGTCACCTAAGACCGCTGTTCCCGAGAATCATCCATCATCTGAGCGAGTGGAAGCCTTTTGGAGTGAATTGTACGGAGATCAACCAAACGTCAACCCGGATACTCCAGCTCTGCACGACTTCGAGGCATTCTGTCGAGAACACCGACGGCAGGATATCGCCGAAGAGAGCCCTGCAGTCAGTGTGGAAGAGGTTCGTAAAGCCCTGAATGGCAGCAAGAACTGGGCTGCCCCGGGTCCAGATGGCATAAACATCTTCTGGTGGAAGAAATTTTCTTCTACACATGCTCATCTGGCCCGGATTTTTACATCATACATTCAGGGCGACGAACCAATTCCAGACTGGCTGGTAGAAGGGCGAACCGTACTCATCCCTAAAAAGGGTGACTTGTCCGACCCAAAGAACTACAGGCCTATCACTTGCTTGAATGCGGTTTACAAGATTTTTACAAAAATCTTAAATAACCGTATCTTGCAGGAGATAGAGCCTGTGTGGCAACAGATATACGAACAACGTGGCAGTAAACAGGGCGTGTCAGGTTGCAAGATCAACTTGTTGGTAGATAGATGCGTCATTCAAGACGCAATCTACTACCAACGCAACCTGTCTATGGCCTGGATTGACTACCGTAAGGCATTTGACTCAACTTCACATGAGTTGATTCTCTATCTGCTCAAATGCCTCGGAATCAATCGCCAAACAGTGGGATGCATACAACGTACGATGCAGCTCTGGCGAACGCGTTTTCACATAGGAAGTGGAAATGCATTGCACGTAACCGGAACTGTTCAGTACAAGAGAGGCGTCTTTCAGGGAGATTCTCTGAGCCCTCTGTTGTTTTGCATCTCACTGCTGCCAATATCTGTTGCCCTCCGACAAACTCGTGGGTACTCTGCGGGGCTACCGAGTGATCGAGTATACTCGATCACTCACCAACTGTTTATGGATGATCTAAAGATATACAGTGCCAACAAAGATCATCTACAAACGGCCATCAACATCGTAGCAGAGTACACACGAGATGTCGGAATGTCTTTTGGGTTGGACAAGTGTGCGGTCGTACACCTGGCGAAGGGTAAGTGCTCTGATACGGGTGGAGATGTCGAATTAGTGGATGGGAGCGTCTTAAGAGAATTAGACGCCGGAGAGTTGTACAGATATCTAGGGATTGAAGAGCGGCAAATGCATGCCGTCTCTAAAGTCCGAACAACTCTTCGCAGTGAGTATGTTAGGAGACTCCGGAAGATCTGGTCATCAGAACTTTCCGGCAAGAACAAAGTCTCAGCTACTAACATGCTCGCTGTCCCGGTCCTACTTTACTCTTTTGGGATCCTGAAATGGCCTCGAAATGAGTTGAAAGATCTCGACATCAAATCCCGTAAAGTCATCAATATGAATCAGAGCATGCACCCTAACTCATCAGTCGCCAGGATGTACCTCTCCCGGAACATCGGAGGGAGAGGATTGCAGAGCTTGGAGCGGCTTCACGATCGTTTGGTTCTGGGCTTAACATACGAGGTTGCCAATTTCACAGCAGACGAGGACGACTTCCTGATGCAATTTGTTCATAGTCATGAAAATGCGCGGAAGGGGTCGTTCTTGTATAAGGCAGCAATCTACGCGGCAAATACCTTAGGTCTCGGAGAAATAAACGCTCTCATTGAACTCCCGAAAAAGGAGTTCAAGAGCGTCGTCAGGATAGCCGAGGAAAAAAACTCCTCGGTGAACACATGGACAAGTCCATGCACAGCGTGTATTTCAAACACGTCCGTGACCATGGCTTGTCCACCCAGCTGACATTCTCCTTCTTGAAGTCAGCTGGCCTGATGTCCGAGACCGAAGGGTTTATATTTGCCTGCCAAGATGGTGTTATCAACACTCTCGAATACCGTAGCAAGGTGCTCCAGGCGCAGCTTCCGGACACGTCCTGTCGGACGTGTAAACAACATCCGGAGACGCTGATGCACCTTTTGTCGGCATGTCCTGTGCTGGCAAGAGGTGCCTACATACAGCGTCACAATGCTGCCCTGCGAGTACTCTATTATCATCTCAGATATAGCTGCGGTATCGATGAGACACCAGTGTTGCCTTATCTGCCAGGAGATATTCCGCAGGTTGTTGAGAATGACAGTTCCAAAATTTATTGGAACATACCATTCGCAACAACCCGGCGGATTGACCACAACAAACCTGATATTGTGCTCTTTGACAAGGCTACTCGTGACATTTATGTCATTGAGTTTTCGGCCCCAGCCGAATACAATATCTCGGCCAAAGAAGAGCACAAACACCAGATATATCAGGATCTCCTGTTTGAAATTGGCAAACTGTACCCAGGTTACCGTGTCAAGCTCGTCGTTTTGGTTGTCGGCGTCCTTGGAGGGATGAAACAGTCTTTTGTGTCTTCACTTGCGAAGATACCGGCTTGCAGTTCAGCAGCCGTGTCTCTAGCAGTGCGGATGCAAAAGGCTGTCATTTTGGGATCCCTGCGTCTACTTAGGCAAATGAATTTGGCCTGCTGCACTCACTAACCGCCTTGTTGTGTGGAGTGGTGCAGCAGTAATGGATGGCGCTCAGGCTGGGCCCTCGGAGAGTCGGACTCCGGGGAAAACCCCCCTGAGCAATTAATAACAAATAATAATAATAATAATAATAATAATAATAATAATAATAATAATAATAATAATAATAATAATAATAATAATAATAATAATAATAATAAAAATAATAATATGGTTATTGCACAGCGTGTTCTTTAAACACGTGCGTGATCATGGCTTGTCCATCCAGCTGACGTTTTCCTTCTTAAAGTCAGCGGGCCTGATGTCCGAGACTGAAGGGTTCATATTTGCCTGCCAAGATGGTGTCATTAACACTCTTGAGTACCGTAGCAAGGTGCTCCAGGTGCAGCTTCCGGACACGTCCTGTAGGAGGTGTAGACAACATCCGGAGACGCTTATGCACCTTTTGTCGGCATGTCCAGTGCTGGCGAGAGGTGCATATATCCAGCGTCACAATGCTGCCCTGAGAGTACTGTACTACTATCTTCGTCATTGCTACAGTATTGACGTGACACCAGTGCTGCCTTATTTGCCAGGAGATATTCCCCAGGTTGTTGAGAATGACAGTTGCAAAATTTATTGGAACATGCCATTTGCAACAACCCGGCGGATAGATCACAACAAACCTGATATTGTGCTCTTCGACAAGGCCACTCGTGACATTTATGTCATTGAGTTCTCGGCCCCGGCTGAATACAACATCTCAGCCAAAGAAGAGCACAAAAGACAAATATATCAGGATCTCCTGTTTGAAATTGGCAAACTTTACCCAGGTTACCGTGTCAAGCTTGTCGTCCTGATTGTTGGCGTCCTAGGAGGGATGAAACAGTCTTTTGTATCCTCACTTGCCAAAGTTCCAGCTTGCTCATCAAAAGCTGAGTTCTTGGCAGTTAGGATGCAGAAGGCTGTTTTACTTGGTTCTCTCCGTCTCTTAAGGGAAATGACTTTGGCCTGCTGTGATCACTAACCGCCTTGTTGTGCGGAGTGGTCCAGCAGTAACGGATGGAGCTCAGGCTGGGCCCTCGGAGAATCGGACTCCGGGGATAACCCCCCTGAGCATTTAATAACAAAATAATAATAATAATATGGTTATTATATTATAATATAAATATAATATAAATAAAAATAATATTATAAATATATAAATATATAAATATATATAAATATTATATAAAAATAAAAAGTGTTTACAAATATTTATTAACATTTTATAAGTCGTATTTAATGAATAATTTATTAACTGGTAATAAATATTTATTAAATCCTATGATGTTAAAAAATTATTTATCAACAGATAATAAAGCTTATTAAATATAAACAAATCCTTTTATCAGTGTAGGACTAATATTTTCACCGTAATTTCAAAATTAACATTCTTACTAGGATTGAAATATTTGATAATTATAAAAATATTAATTTCAGAATTACGGTTTTCTTATTGTTTCTTACAAAAAATCATAAGTGACATTTTTTGCAGAGAATTAAATTATATACAACTTTTATTCAAATCTTCTTTTCTATACGAATTATATCTGTGGCGTTATGTTAAAAATTTCACTCAATCAATTATGAATTATTGTCTTGAAATTGGGAAAAAATCCTAATTATAAAAACATAATACAATTAGATAACTTGATGGTGTACATTTAAAATTCCACCTACTTTGAATAGTTAATTTTTGACCATCACAGGTCTAATATTGAAGTTACGCCTATCTTAATGATCCCAATGTATTTATGATTCAAATATTGATTTAACTATTTTTACAGAATGATGGTCAAATAAAAATGTTAACCCTGCAAGCAGCTGTGAGAACTTCGATCGTGACAGTGATGATATTGCTGTGGATTCTGGAACTGGTGCAGCTTTCAATGTTGAAAATGAAAATGAACTTGATGGTGACGTTTACAATGACGATGATCAAAATGAACTTGATAGTGACATCCACGATGACGATAATCATAATGGTAGTGATCATTACTCCTCTTGCTCCACAGATGATGATTGGTCTACTAGTGATGATTCTTCGTGGGATACTGATGGTGACGATGATGATAATAGCAATCAAAGTAACGTTGATGATGACATTTCTCGACATAATTCTTTTCTCAGCATCAATATGCCAGATTTAGAAATTCCCTTAATTTCACGCCGTACTATTACTGTAAAAGATCACTTATTGGCTGCTGTAGCTACGTCAGTTCGACATCATTTAACATTTGAGGCTACGCTTGATCAATTAAAATGGATAAAGTCCACGTATTATAATAATTCTATCCCAACGAGTAAGGAGAAATTTTGGCATTGTTTGAATCGTAATGATGATTGCTTGACACATCATTATTATTGTAAAATATGTCAAGACTACCTTGGTATAAAATGCAAATTAACGAAAAAACTGCAAAAAAAATGTATTTGCGAAGCATGTGGACCACATGATGAAGACGAACGTGATTTAGGTTACTTCATATATATTAGTTTAACGATGCAAATTGAAGAACTATTATCTATTCCTAATATGAGTGAATTGTTGAAATATAGGTTTCGTAGAATAAAAAAAGATGAAGATGCTTACGAAGACCTTTATGATGGTGAAGAGTATAAATCGTTATGCTTACCTGATAATTTTTTAGGAAAGTGGAACAATTTTTCTCTAACATTCAATCCGGATGGATGCAATGTCGCCAATTCTTCCAATTCCAGTGCGTGGCCTGTATATTTACAAATTAACGAGCTTCCTCCACAGTTAAGGAAAAAACATATGCTCCTTGCCGCTATTTATGTGGACCAAGTGCACCCAGTGATGAATAACTTTTTAAGACCACTGACCGATGAAATGCAGAAACTCTTTTCTACTGGTATCACATGGAAGCCGTCAAATACATCACAAGTAACATCTAAATTCATCATAACTATCAGTCTTGATGCTCCGGCTCGAGCAGCAGTCGCTTGTCATACTCAGTACAATGGATATTTTGGATGTTTATATTGCTACGCTAAAGGCCGTAGCTTGGGCCCTGGTAAATTCGTATATCCACTATCACAGTGCTATCAAAAACTGCGGACTGATGCTGAATTACGCGTTGATATGGCGTCCGTTTTTGATACTGGTAAAGTGAAACGTGGAGTTAAAAATATTTCATCGTTGGTGGCTTTACCGTTATTTAATATTAACAAAGGAGTCATTGTTGAGTCTATGCATGCAGTATATCTAGGTGTAGATCGGCAGCATACGCGACTATTACTTACTAAAGCTAAAGCTCCTTACTACGTAGGAAGTCCCAAGAGTTTGAAGTTAATAGATGAATGTTTGTTATCAATAATGCCCCCGTCATGTAGATCTCGAAAGCCAAGATCTTTATCTACATACCTAAAATGGAAGGCCTCTGAATGGCGCAATTGGCTGGAGTATGCACCAATTTGCTTACAGAAGGTATTACCTAAAAAGTATATCGATCACCTGGCACTTCTGTCAGAAGCAATTTATTATTTAAATTCTGATTCTATAACTTCAACAAATCTAGATCGTTGCGAAGTTCTTTTAAAAAAGTATGTTAAGCTTTTTGAAGAGTATTTTGGTGAGGAAAATATGACCTCAAACATACATTTATTGACACACTTAGTAACTGTTGTCCGAAACTGGGGTCCGTTATGGGCACATCATGCATTTAATTTTGAAGCGTGGAATAGGAGGATTATGGAGTTTGTTACGAGTTCTTATGCTCGAACCAATCAAGTCGCAGAACGTTTTCTTATGCAGAAATTTATCATAAACACTTTGTATGATGAATCAATATCTGTTGAAACGAAAAAATTCATTGCAAAACAAATAAAAATGCCGTTAGACAAAGATGGGGTTGAAAGAACAAATCGTTTAATTGGTTTTGGAAAATGTACATTACGCTCACCGACAGTTAATGAACGCGCTTTGTTAAATGAAAAAGGTTTTGACCCTGCAAATCTGAGATGCTTTCAAAAGATGAAACTGAATGGTACAAAGTATACATGTGAAAGCTACAAAAAATTAAAAGTTTGTGATTCTACGGTTCATGATGGCAATGACACTTTTGGAATAATAGTTAACATGGTTCAATTTCATAATAATGAAGAAAGTATAAGTGGCATGTTCATCAAGCGTATGCAGCTAGTCGGACCTGCATTCAATACGACTTATATTAATCAAGTTAGATTAACAAATAACATATGTTTTATACAAGAATCTTCTTTGATAAAACCTGCTGTTCAAATATCTTCATCAGGAAACTTGTATGTTATCAAGCAAACAAATTGCTGGGAAACTGACTAAGAACTATTTGGAAAAAGTACTTGTATCATTTGTATTAAGTATTGATTGATGAAAAAGTATAAATTTGTAATTATCAGACTACGTAACATTGTTAATAATTATTAAAGCTATTGGCATTTCAAATTTTGAAAAATTTGTGTGAAATTCTTTGTTTTTTTATCTTTTGTGTATACACATAGCAATATTGACGATTTATTTTCTAATATTTTAGGTAATAAAAGTAAATCGAAGAAGAGTCAAAAGTTTGTTTCTTTTGATATTGTCAAAAACAATAAATTTACATGTATAAATTTAGTGTAAGTAAGAATTTTACCAACAAATCTGAAAATCGGTTGACCGCGCATCGTTCGATTTTCATTTTTAAATAAGCATTCGACGCAGTTTTTTAAACAGAAAAAGAAAATGTACAGGTTTATATTGATTGGTTGAGGAATCTGGAATATATCTTAAAAAAATACAGAAGAATAAAATGTTGTGAATTTTTATACAACTGTAACTTTTGAATTCATTGTTCGATTTTAATTTTCAAAGAAGCATTCGACGCATTTTTTTAACGACAAAAAATGTATACGTGGTTTTATTATAATTTTTTCGCGCGCTTAAATGTTATTTTAAAAAAAAATAACAATTCACCTTTTCTTTGGTTATTTTTAAATTTTTTCGAAATCGCTCGATGGTTTAACTCTCAAATCTAATCAAATGCAAGCTTTGATAAGCTCTTTCGAATGACGTGTCGTAGAATTCAATCGGTTGATTCGTTTTTGAGATACCGTACGACAAAAATTCATTTACACACATACATCAGCTCACACACACACACAAATTATTTAAAGGCTAAAATATTGAATAATCTGTACAAGGTAAAAGACCCAGTTATTGACACTGGCCTAGTTGTTTAACAGTTGCAATTTTATCCTAATTTAAAAAATAAAATGTTTTCAAGAAAGCAATTATCTTAAAATTTAAAATTCAAAAATTATATTTATTAATTTATTCGAGTCAATTTGTTTTTTCGAATTAAAATAAAATTGCTAGTGTCACTAACTAGGTCAGTGTCAATAATTGGGTCTTTTACCTTACAGGTATTTACTTAAATAATATTATTTCGTGATATATATTGTATTTTCTTTCAAAAAATGTTCTTAAGAGAAAACATAATTTAAATGAAGAACTAAATGACGTCAAGTTTAGTGGCTGGTTTCAAATATTCTTAATTGCTTGAATTTTAATTTCCTGAGAATAAAGTGATATTTGTTGATTCCAATTTAAATGGATATTTGAGTTGTAAGATCTCAGAGAGCTATTCACATGATTGTACAAGTTGTCTTATGCATGCGCGTGTGCGTGTGTGTATGTTTATTAACATTGCGTTTTTTACTATAATTTTAACAATTCATCCCCAGGTTAACAGACGCATATGATGCAGACGCGGAAGATTCCACGTGAAATTACCGTGTTATCGCTATGAATTTTCCATGAATTCACTATGTTACGACCGTGAATTCACAGTGTGACAACAGTGAATTCACAGTGTGACGACTGTGAATTCACAGTGTGACGACTGTGAATTCACAGTGTCATCACTGTGAATAAGGGTTGTGTAATCACCGTGAATTTGATGTGTGAACATCGAGAATTCATCGAGAAAACACTGTGAAAACACCGTGTACGAATGGGACAAATGCACGGTGAAATCACAGTGAAACTCTCTTAATTTACACAGTGCTTACACGAGCACAGGGTTTTCACAGTGTTTTCACGGTGATTCTAAAACCGCGATGGATTGTATGAATTTTTGACATAATGTAATTGATTATAGTATGTTACATGATTAGAACGATAAAATATTAAAAAAACGTAACTGTACAGTTAACGGTAACATCAGACTATTTGGTATTATTTACAATCATCCATTATTGTTTTCATCAGGTGTAAGAGAATTTATAATTATAATAATCAGGTTCATTAGACCACAAACGCAATGTTGACAATTATTTCACACTTTATTGCTACGTTTCGTCGGACATCTCGACTTCTTCAGGCAATCATGAGACATGAGTATCAACACGTTATTATAGATAGGCCTCGCTGGATACAGGTTAAGCCAGGTCTCATGATTGCCTGAAGAAGTCGGAATGTCCGACGAAACGTAGCAATAAAGTGTGAAATAATTGTCAACATTGCGCTTGTGGTCTAATCAACCTGAATATTATAATCATTGTTTATAATACTTACTTAAGCGTAGTTACATGGAATGTTACAAGCAAATTACTGAAAAACATATTGAAAATATTAATTGCAATTTATTTGAAGTATTTTGGTGAATTATTTTAGTCATAATAACAATAATAATTTTACCACACAATAGGTGTTGTAACATTTATAATCCATGAATTATAAAAAAAAATATGTTACTGTCAGATTTGATATTTTTTCTTAACTATTAATCGGTTTCCCAGCAATTTGCTTGTTTAATAACATACAATTTTTTTGATGCAGAAATTTGAACCGCTGGTTTAATCAGTTTGGATTCTTTTATAAAAATAAACTCATCAGATAGTCTTACTGCATTAATAAATTGAGTATTGAATGCATAGTTGACATGTTTCAATAGCTGAATGAAAATTCCACCAGTCGTTTCATTGTTGTGAGAAAAAGTAATTATTGAAACTATAGAACCAAATATTCCATTACCACCGTAAACCGTAGAATTGCAAAATTTACAATTCTTTTCATTTGTGCATTCATATGTTATTCCATTCAATGTCATTTTATTGAAGCATTTTATGTTTAAAGGCGTGTATCCAATACTCATCAGAGCTACGCGCTCGTTTTCCGACGGTAAACGGGTTACCGATTTTCCTAAGCCCATCACACGATTTTTCAGATGGACACGATCAACATCCATAGACATTTTTAAGATTTTACTAATGAACTTCCTTCTTTCTTGCGAAATGGTTTCATCATACATCGACGTTATTATAAACTTATGCATGAGAAAACGCGTTGCTACCTGGTTAGTTCGAGCATGAGGGCTACTTATCAAATCCATAATTCGCTTGTTCCAGGATTCAAAAATAAACGCCTCATGCACCCATAGAGGGCCCCAGTTTCGTACAGTTTTTACAAGATGCGTTAATAAATGAATATTTGAAGTCATTTTTTGTACACCAAAATATTTTTGAAAAAGCTTGACATATTTTTTCAACAACATCTCACTTTGATCTAAGTCTGCTTGAGTTATACAATCACTATTTAAGTAATGCATTGCCTCCGATAAATATGCTAGGTGACGGACATATTTAATTGGTAATACGTCTTTTAAGCAAATTGGAGCGTAGTCAAGCCAATTTCGCTACTCCGATGCTTTCCATTTCAAATATGTACTTATAGATCGTGGTTTCCGGGAGCGACATGATGGAGGCCTGATTTTCAATAAATATTCATCTATTGACTTCTGATGAGCAGGACTTCCAATATAATAAGGAGATTGAGTTTCATTCAAAAGTAGTTTTGTATGCTGTTTAGTTGCTCCGATGAACACAGCATGCATTGCGTCAACAACAACACCTTTACTTATGTTAAACAATGGCAACGCTGTTAATGACGATATATTTTTTACTCCGTGTACAATTTTTTTTGTATTGAAAGCTTGCATGATATCTTGACTTAACTCTGCATCCGTTCGTAGTTTTTTGTAACACTGTGATAGAGGATGGACCAATTTACCACGACCTAAACTTCTACCCTTCGCATAACAATATAGACATCCAAATTTTCCATTAAACTGCTTCATACAAACTACTGCTGCTCGAGCTGGTAAATCTAGAGTACACGTTGTAACAATAAATCTTGATGTGATTTCGTGAGTATTTAGAGGATTCCACTTCATACCATCAGTGAAAAGAACTTGCATTTCACTAGTGAATGGTCTAAAAAAATCATTCATGATTGGATGTTCTCCATCAATGAATATCGCCGCGAGCAGCATGTGTTTCTTGCGTAAGTGTGGTGGTAGTTCGTTTATCTCGGCATAAGCCGTCCATGCATTGGAATTTGATGACTTAGACACGTTACATCCATCGGTATTGATCGTAAACGAAAAATTATACCACTTTTCTAACAATTTTCCCGGAGCACTTAAAGCCTTATATTCGTCACCATCATAAATGTCTTCATAACCATTAGGATCTTTTTTTGTTCGCCAAAATCGATATCTTAATGATTCACTGATATCAGGCAACGTTAAGTGTTCTTTAATTTGTGAAGTCAGACTAATGTATATAAAATAACTTAAATCAGTTTCTAATTCGTCATTGGGACCACAAGTACCACACTTGCATTCTTTTTGCAGTTTATTTGACGCCAAATTTTTTAAACCTAAATAACCCCGACATTTTTTGCAATAATAATGATATTCTAGCAAATTATCATTACGATCAAGACATCTCCAAAGTTGTTCTTTTGTTGTTGGTATTGAATTGTGATAATATAACGATTTTAATAATTTCAAATGATCGATTGTAGCCTCATACGTCCATCGGTGTCGTACTGACAAAGCAATAGCAGAAAGTATATGATCTTTTGCAATGATATTACGTTTAGCTATAAAGGAAACATCTGCATCTGGCATGTTTTTAAAACTAAAATATGGACGACAACAATTCTCATTTTCATCATCATCATCATCATCATCATCATCGTCGTTGTCATGATCTGCATAATCTTGTTCTTCACTATTAATAATAACGTTAACATCTTCAGCGACTCCAAAAATATCCTCGGTGTCAATTCCACCTGCAGGATTTTCCTCTTCACGATCAACATCAAGAATAATATCATTATTATCATTGATAGAATCGACTATAACCATACGATCATTGTCAGTTGGGCCAGTATTCTGAAATCATAAAATTATTAATAGTTGCTATTCAAAAATGAGGATTTTTTATGCTATTTTTGACGCAGACAATCCATGTATATATATATATATATATATATATATATATATATATATATATATATATATATATATATATATATATATATATATATATATATATATGAGGACGTTATTTTAATTAATAATTAATGATCTATGCGTCTGATTTAAAAATGGCTAAGGACTTTTCGTCTCAGAATTATTTTTTTTATCAGCCCGGGTAAAAAAACTTATATATACTTATATGTTATTATATATTACTTATATATAATTATATATTAATTACATATAATCATATACAATTCCATATAATTATATATAGTCATATATAATTGTATATAATTCTATAGAATTGTACAAAAGTTACAAAAATTATTATATACAATTATATGAAATTATATATGATTATATCAAATTATATATAATGATATGTAAACTGATAAAAGGGTTTATTAACTATTAGAAATTTAATTTGTTTGAAGACAATTATTTAATTTATTAAATTTTAATAAATATTTTTTAACATTCAATAAATATTTATTTCGGAGGAAAGTACATTTATTAATAGTTTATAAGTATTTATTAATAGTTAACAAATATTTAATAAAAGTTAATAAATATTTTGTTGAGTGAATTTGTTTCACTTGCAATGTCATATGATATGAAGATTGCTTATAAACAAAAATATGTGTGTTGTACCAAAGTACACAGGTAAGAAGTGAAACTTCTTTATGACGTCATTTTTTTTACTATTTACAACTTCACAGAAATTGAGTAGATAAGGCTCAAGAAAAAAAAATTTTTTCATACAAAAATACGTTGATTCCCGAAAAAAAATTTTTTTATACGTCTTTATGGATTATGGAACGCGATTTAATAACTTACTCAATTACACAAGTTATGACTAAATAATTGGAATTATCTATTCATAGTAATACAATTATATAATGTCAGTTAATCTTGTAGACTATAATATTAATATAGAATAATTAGAAAAGATGTAAGTATACATATTTTTATATTCTAATTGTGTCTTATTTTATTTTTAAATTATTATTTTATTTATTTTATTAATTGTTTTTAGAATTAATAATGCTTACTAGATTTATCCTTTACGTCGCTATATTGAACTTTGATTAACAAAAAAAAAAAAAAAAAAAAACATGGCGCGTAACTGAAAGTCGTGACGATTTTTTTTATATTGCTATAAATTTCTCTCATACGTCGATAAAAAGGTTTCACTTCAAAAATGTAACTACTCAAAATGGACCGCAAAATACATTGGAGACATTTACCAATCCCTACTCCGCTGGAGAAAGTATACTTCGAATCACGCATGGTAGGGATAAGAAAAAGATGGCACGTAACGGAAAAATGTGACGCGTAACGAAAAAATGTTACACTAAATTTTTTTCCAACCCCGATAAAGAAGTTTCACTTCAAAAATCATCTTATTAAATTATTTGGTTTAATTATATTATATTTTAATAACGTTTATTGTAATATACCAAATTCTATTACAGCTTATAATTATTTTTTATATTTTTAAATATTAAAAACGTTAATTTATTTAGTGATTTGAATTATCATCATGTATTCCAGCTATCGAGTTATAAAAAATGTCAAGAGAAAATTACTATTTTTGCTGGTAACAGTTTTACCTGCTCAGGTTGGCGCCTAATCAATTTTATAAATAACTAAACAAAGCTAACAACAATAAAAATTATCAGGGCGCCACCAGGATTATTAATCACGGTTCCTGGAACCGGTCCAGAGCTGAGAATCTTAACTTAGGGTAGAGAGAGTGGAGGAAGGTGCTGTTGAATAATAAAAATTTAATTAACAATATGCCGGTATTTATTAACAATAAAAATTTTACAAACTTAACAAATTTAAGCGCTCACTCACACACTTATAATCTAACGAAGCGGAGAATAACTGCGAAATAAACGATATTTACAAACGAACCTTCCAATGACGATACGATGACTAGACGGGCTTTTTCGAACGAACGGTCTCCCACACCTGGCCTAAAACTAATGGGCTTTTTCTAACGAACGATCTCCCACACCTGACCTAAAATTAAGCTTAAAATTACAAGTCCACCGGACTACCAAAACGAACTCACTTTACACACTGTAACAGGGTAAAATTACCCTTAATCGATAAGTCACCGAATATCGATAATTATTCGACATAGCACTGGCGCGTCTCGATCTTCGGGCCTAAAGGGAGAATAGGAGGGGGTGAGTTTGGGTTAAAATAGGTGAGCCGTGCAGTGGAACAGGGAGAAGTAGTGTGACCGCCAGACTGAGTGCCACGGAAATCAAGAAGGACCGATCCCCGGAGTAGTGACGAGACGAAGGAAGCCAACTACAACTAGGACTTCATCCTCAACGAGTGAGTTAGATCATCGTTTTGTTCGTCAAGGTGTCAATTATTGCTCTGTGGGAAGGAAGTGGACCGCGGTTTATCCAATACCCAGTTACTTCTCCTAATTATTTATCAATTGGATCGTTAATCGACGAAAATTTAATTCAATAATTAAATCGTAGAACATTTGCTAGTTTTTGGATTAGTGATTTTCATGGGGGTTTATACCCGAGGATCACTTAATCGACCTTGCGGAGAAAGTTTTAATATCTAAAAGTTTTCAATCAATTAACTAACATCTAAGAAAATTTATTTAATTAATTTTTCAATAATTAACTGAGTAAAATTGATTGATTTTTGTCATTGAGAAAAATAGACAAATTTTTATTCGTGGAATTTTTGTCAAGCGTCAGTTGTGTGTCGCATAAATTCCAATACCCAAGGTCAAGCAAAGACTTGACTAGCGAATGTTCTAGCAATTGAATTGACTATTTCGACTCGTGTCGAATTTTTATAATTTATAAGACGAGTAGAACGCTAGTGATAATGTTTTATATTAAGAATTAATTACTAAGATTGTTATATTTAGAATTTATTATTGAAAATAAGATAGATCGGAAAATTATTAAGTATTAATTGATAAGAATATTATAGTAAGAATTTATTATTGAAAAACAATACCGATCGAAAAATATATTAAGAAAATTATTAATTGAGAATTAATTATCGAGGATAATATAGAGTGGAAAATTATTAAGAATATTAAAATAGGAATTATTTATTGAGAATATTATATTATAAAACTATTCCGTCAAGTGTGAATTTAATAATTTTGGGATTAAGTCCGTGAATTAATTAAATTAATTTTACTCTAAATTGATAATTATCGGCATGGACATTAAGTCCAAGTAATCAGTGATATTGAGTCAAGGTCAACACGAAAAAAAAAGTTTAGTAAGAAATTGGTCATGATATAGGAATTTTCGTTTCACCGATAGCCAATGATTGAATAAAACAAAAATAAATTGTAATTAATTTAAAATCATTTTTAAAATAAAAAAATAAATTATTTAAGCGAAGTGTGGGTTATGTGTGTGAAGAATTGTATGGGTTATGTGTGATAGAGAGTGTTAATAGTGTTAAATGCGGTAGTCCTGTGGACTTAGTTTTAAGTTAAAAGTGTGTAAAGTGTGGAGTTAGTTTTGGTCGTCCGGTGGACGTTAAATTTTAAGCTTAGTTTTAGGTCAGGTGTGGGAGACCGTTCGTTCAAAAAAGCCCGTCTAGTCATCGTATCGTCAATTGGAGGTTCGTTTGTAAATATCGTTTATTTCGCAGTTATTCTCCGCTTCGTTAGATTATGTGTGTGTGTGAGCGCCAAAAATTGTTAAGTTTGGTAAAATTTTATTGTTAATAAAACTGATCAGATCGTTAATTAAATTTTTATTATTTAACAGCACCTTCCTCCACTCTCTCTACCCTAAGATAAGTTTTCTCAGCTCTGGACCGGTTCCAGGAACCGTGATTAATAATCCTGGTGGCGCCCTGATAATTTTTATTGTTGTTAGTTTTGTTTAGTTAAATTAAAAATTGATTAGGGGCCAACCTGAGCAGGTAAAACTGTTACAACACTTTATAACTTAAAATTAAGTCCACCGGACTACCAAACTTAACACTATTAACACTCTATCACGCATAACCCATACAATTCTTCACACACATAACCCACACTTCGCTTAATTAATTTTTATAATCTTGAAAAAAAAATGATTTTTAATTTAATTACAATTTATTTAAATTATTCAATCATTGGCTATTGGTAAAACGAAAATTCCAATTTAACAATTAAATTTTAATTAACTATGACAATTATCAATATTCCAACTTTTATTTCAATTCTATTAAAATATTCGATAGATTAAAATTTCTAAGTAACCCATTGTCATGGTCTTAACAATATAACAATGACTATTTACACCAAAGGTCTTAATACCCTGAATTAACTTTGGATAATTAAATTAATCACTGAAGAATTTTTACAATCACATTCAAATTTATTAACACCAAATTTTTAATTAATTCTAACTAAAAATTTCCGTGATAATTGTGACTTAATTGACTGATTCATTAGACTTAACGTCCACGCCGATAATTATCAATCCAGTAATTTTAATGTAACTATTTCACGGACTTAATCCCCAAATTTACTAAATTCACACGTGACAAAAAATAATTTTTATAATATAATATTATCAATGAATAATTCCCAATATAATCTTAATAATTTTTCCGATCGGTATTGTTTTTCAATAATAAATTCTTAATAAGATATTCTTAATAATTAATTCTCAAAAAAAAATAATCTTAATAATTATCTACTAGTTTGTCAGCTATAAAAATTCGACACGAGTCGAAATAGTCAATTTTATTTGCTAGAACATTCGCTAGTCAAGTCTTGCTTGACCTTGGGTATTGGAATTTATGCGACACACAACTGACGCTTGACGAAAATTCCACGAATAAAAATCTGTCGATTTTTCTAATGACAAAAACTAATCAATTTTACTAAGTTAATTATTGTAAAATTAATTTAATAAATTTTCAGATGTTAATTAATTAATTAAAATTTTCCAGTACTTAAAATTTCCCCGCAAGATCGATTGAGTGATCCTCGGGTATAAACCCCCGTGAAAATCACTAAATCCAAAACTAGCAAATGTTCCACGATTAATTTATTGAATTTAAAAAAAGAAAAGAAGAGGAATGATAGACCGAATACAAACCGCGGTCTATCTTCCACCCACGGAATGAAATAAAATACCTGAGTAATTAACTTAAACTCCTATTCACGATGTCTCTCTGACGTGGTGAATCCTCTGGGTACTCGTTGTTAAATTTTTCTTTCACTCCGGGGATCGTCTTCACTTTAAGTTCAGTTCTCCTGTTTTTTTCTGTTGAGTAGTGACCGGTGCGGTTGACTATCAAACGTCTTCTGATTTTGTCACACTCCGACTCCCGAGTACTTACCTATTTTACCCCCCTCTTAATTACTACACGTAAGACCCCGAAGATCGGGGCGCGCCAGTGCTGAGTCGACTAATTATCGATCTCTGGCGACTTATCGATTTAGGGTAATTTACCCTGTTACAAAATAAATTATTTTTATAAAAAATTAAGAGATATATATAAAATTCTTATGAGAATTATTTCAGGTTACTTACATTTAATTTTAGTTAATATCCAACACTTCCAATATCGTAATTATAAACAATTTTTTTAAAATCAATATTACGATATTATCACCATTCAATATTATTAACTAAGAAGATAATAATTTTAAATAACGCTTTCACACCACTGACTATTAATCATTTGAAAATAGCGTTCTTATTTATGCTGTACATATATTAAAAACTTTTTTCGTATAGTTATGTCGCTCTAAGCGACTAAGGATGCATTCGTACACAAGTGTGTATGGGTGTGAGTTTGTAGCACGTGCTATGAGTGAAGTGCGACTTGTTGAGCGACAGGTCCAGACAAGCGTACATGTACTATGTATGTAGTAGATGTTTTCAACATAGTATACAAATCTCGGTGTGTACAAACACAACTTAACAACTTTCATGTATATATATATATATATATATATATATATATATATATATATATATATATATATATACATATATATATACTGATATGCGTAAAATATCGATTGGCCTAAGCACCGGCTTCTTTCCCGCTTTTTCTTAGCAAGTGTAGTCTTTTGTCAGTCGCATTCAGTCATCCAGTCTATTGTCGTTCGGTCGTCATGACAAGTGCTTTGTCTTAAAAGTAAAAGTTAATCAAGACGTATTGATTACATTCCGTCAATACTTGGATAATAGTTTATTATTGCAATTTTGGTAAGTAAACATTTGATCTTATGGAATAATCTAAATATCGTGACTTACAATTATTTATTAACTAATAACTTATGCATCAGTAATTTACCAAGTAACGAAAAAAAACCTTTTTTGCTACGTTATCTAGTTTTGTAATTACGAATATAAATAATTAAATAAAAATGTATTGTTAAAAAGTCTTTTGTTGGACAAAGCCAATTTAATGAATGATACTAAAATTAGCTGACGTTCAACAATTTTTTACTTTTCTTTCTATTAATTAAATGAGAACTAAAAAAATTGAACGTATATAGTTATTAAAATTTTTGACATGAAATTTTTTCTTTTCATTTTTTTTTTAATAATTTTTCGATAAAACAAAATGCAAAAATTTTTAGATGCCAGCTAAGTTGATTTTTATATCAAATGATTATTTTGTAAATATAGTTTTTAATATCTATTTAAAAAACGATAGATAAATTAATTAAGACCACCTATCAATGGTTTCTTTAAGATTTTAGGCAGTAATTGTAAATGTTCTATATCATTATACACTAGTCACAAAAATTAAGGGATATAAAAAAAATTCCAAATTTTTTGGTGATTTTCAGCGAGCTGTAACTCCGAGGAAAATGATCGCACAGAAAAAAAAAAAAGCAAATTGTAGCTCCAAGTGTCTAGTTTTTAGATATGACCATATAAATTTTTGTCATCGTCAGGTCTGGAGAAATCCTAAGAAAACTACTGAAAAAAATTTTTCGAAATTTTTTTCGTCTTAAAAAGGTCTACGGGCTTCAAAAAAATTTTTTTGATTGTTTCGTTTAAAAGCTCTTTTAGTAAATTTAATACCCTTTAATTTGACGTAATCAAAAAGCCTGTACGATAATTTGCCGCGGAGTTATCGTCAATCAAAGCAAAAAGTTTTTTTGACTTTGGAAATCAATAACTCTGGAAATAATGACCGTATAGGAAATCGAAGGAGGGTTTTGAAAACTACACAATATTCTCTATAAGAGAACGTAAACCGCTTTTGAAGAAAAAATTTTTTTTGAATTGAAAACTCGGACTGAAAAAAGACAAAAATTCGCATAATTAAGGATATTTGGATAACTTGGTATAACTTTGGATAAAATGGATGAACGAAGGATATCGTTGGTAATTTTTAACTTCAAAGTGTCCCCTAAAATCCCTAAGAAATTCAAAGCGCTGCGATTTTTTGTTCATAGTGCCCAGAAGCTTCAAATTCTGTGTTTTCGCAAAAATCACCATTATGAGCAATTTTGTGATTTTTATTCATTTTTCCATTGAAAAAAATTTTTTTTTTCAAAATTCTTTATTTTTTCGATCAAAGAGATTGATTTTTCAAGAAATTTGAAAAAAAAAAAATTTCAATTTTTTTCGAAAATTTTTTTCGAAATTTTCTCAATTTTTTTCGACTGTTGTTTTACCGCCGGCATTAGCGTTACCCAAAGCGTACCACGTGGAGGTTGCTCGGTCGGATTTACGCTTCTCACACACACACACACACACACACACACACACACACACACACACACACACACACACACACACACACACACACACACACACACACACACACACACACACACACACACACACACACACACACACACACACACACACACACACACACACACACACACACACACGCGTGTGTGTGTGTGTGTGTGTGTGTGTGTGTGTGTGTGTGTGTGTGTGTGTTTGTCTGTTTGCAGCTGCCGAATGACCTCTGTACGCACAGCAGTAACTGCTCAGTACCGTGTATTGCCACCTCTATTCCGAATCACAGCTCGTAAACGCTCTTGCATGTTGATGCATCGTCGAATATCACGTTGCGAAATTCCTTGCCAACAACGTAATAACGCTTGAGTCAACTGATGAAGATTGTGCAGTTGCGGATAGTCTCGCCGCAATCGACGCCCAAACATGTCCCAAACATGCTCAATTGGGTTCAAATCAGGACTCATCGCTGGATGATTAAGCGTTGTTACGTTGTTGGCGCGGAGAAAAGTTCGCGTACGAACTGCAGTGTGAGGACGAGCATTATCCTGCATCAAAATGAACCGTCTTGCCCCCATGCGTGTGCGCATAGGCAGGACGTGTGGCTCCAGAATTTCGTCGACGTACCTATCGGCAGTCAACGTCCCACGAACGATGACCAACGGGGTTCTGGTATTGAAGGACACGCCTGCCCACACCATGACTGATCCACCATTGAAAGCTGTAACTGGTCTCGTAAAACCATCCCGATCTCGTTCTCCACGACGTCGCCAAACGAGAGATCGTCTATCGCTGCCATGAAGACAAAATCGAGATTCGTCAGTCCATAATACACTGGTCCACTGTCTACGACCCCAATGGTGATGATCATGAGCATAGGCCAATCGGGCTCGGCGATGTCGTGGAGTGAGCATAGGCACGCGATTTGCGCGTCTAGCGCGTAGTCCTTGCTCTCGAAAGCGATTTCGAACCGTCGATGCCGATATGTGTTGTTGGGGAGGACGTTGTCGACGATTGCGAAATTGATGAGCGATCGTGTGGGCATGCGCAGTAGGGTTTCGACGAGCTTCTCGAATGATAGCTCGATCATCACGCTCGGTAGTGATTCGTAGTCTACCTTGACCCGGACGACGATCGTAACTTTGAGTCGCGTTAAATCGGGCATAGGCCCGACTGATAACGGACTGGCTCACTCCCATAGAAGCTGCTACTTCCACCTGACTGTAGCCCTCTTGAAGGAGGGTAACAATGCGAGCCACATCTGTGGCAGCTAAATGTCGACGAGGCATATCAAAAGGTGCTTATCAAAGAAAAGCTTACATAAAATTCACGTAAGGAATTTAGGCTACAAAGAAAACGTAAAATTCAAGTTTTGTGTGAGGAAAAGCCGAACTCCGCGGGGGTATATCAATTTGTTTTTATTGAATTTTTAAAATGAGATTTAAAACTAAGGCAGTTGTAGCGGACAGAAAAAATTGAGTTAATTTTTTTGACAATAGTGAAGCATTCTGAAGACGATAAAAAAAAAAATTAAAAAAAAATTTTTGATAAAAAAATTTCGAAAAAAATTTTCGAAAAAAATTGAAAATTTTTTTTTTTTTTTCAAATTTCTTGAAAAATCAATCTCTTTGATCGAAAAATAAAGAATTTTGAAAAAAATTTTTTCAATGGAAAAATGAATAAAAATCACAAAATTGCTCATAATGGTGATTTTTGCGAAAACACAGAATTTGAAGCTTCTGGGCACTATGAACAAAAAATCGCAGCGCTTTGAATTTCTTAGGGATTTTAGGGGACACTTTGAAGTTAAAAATTACCAACGATATCCTTCGTTCATCCATTTTATCCAAAGTTATACCAAGTTATCCAAATATCCTTAATTATGCGAATTTTTGTCTTTTTTCAGTCCGAGTTTTCAATTCAAAAAAATTTTTTCTTCAAAAGCGGTTTACGTTCTCTTATAGAGAATATTGTGTAGTTTTCAAAACCCTCCTTCGATTTCCTATACGGTCATTATTTCCAGAGTTATTGATTTCCAAAGTCAAAAAAACTTTTTGCTTTGATTGACGATAACTCCGCGGCAAATTATCGTACAGGCTTTTGATTACGTCAAATTAAAGGGTATTAAATTTACTAAAAGAGCTTTTAAACGAAACAATCAAAAAAATTTTTTTGAAGCCCGTAGACCTTTTTTAAGACGAAAAAAAATTTCGAAAAATTTTTTTTCAGTAGTTTTCTTAGGATTTCTCCAGACCTGACGATGACAAAAAATTTATATGGTCATATCTAAAAACTAGACACTTGGAGCTACAATTTGCTTTTTTTTTTTTCTGTGCGATCATTTTCCTCGGAGTTACAGCTCGCTGAAAATCACCAAAAAATTTGGAATTTTTTTTATATCCCTTAATTTTTGTGACTAGTGTATATTCTTTATTTTTTCATATAATAAATTGGTAACGCTCATTTGACATTCTTAAAATTTCTAACGATGGTGTTTTTTTTCTTTATTAAAAAATAATAGGAGATTTAGCGGACATATCTGTTAATTCTTTGATCGTTCTCACGAACATCGTATCAAAATAATAATAATAACACGACTCTACAAAAAAAATTTTCGTTCTTTGTCCTAAAGTTTATACTATTATTTTCCAGTTAGTTATGCACAAAAACGAAAAGAAAATATCTTTTTTCGGTATATAGTTTGCTTTTGTGATAGTTATAATAGTAATACTCATTTTTAAATTTTTTCATAAATTTTAATAGATTTTAATATTTTTAAAAAGACCGCGCGGCGAGAGTGGGGTATTAAGGTTTACACTGTACCGCTAGATGGCACCCGAGTGATAAACAACCATCAGGTGTTATTTACAAGCCCAGAATAACATAAAATGTAGTCACGAAAGTGCAAATACGATGCTGATGCATTTTGTTTTATATGTGGTTAATTTATTGAAGTTCGAGACGTGAAATATGAACTAAAGACATCTCACGTTCTCTGTGAAGCCTATGAAGCATATTTTGACTGTCCAGTACGGAATCAAGATAAGCCATGGGCTCCACATGTTGCTTGTAGTTATTGTAAAAGGTGTTTGGAAGGTAAGCAATTTTTATTTCATTAAGCGATGAATCCAAAATAATAGACATATTAATTTTTATTTTTATATTTTTAGGTTGGTATCGAGGTGAGAAAAGGTCTATGAAATTTGCAATACCAAGGATTTGGCGAGAACCAAAAGACTATATTACTGACTGCTACTTTTGTATGGTGAATCCGAGTAAAAGACGTAGAGGTAAAAATGCAAAACCTATTGAATATCCTGACCTCGAATCTTCTTCTGCTCCAATTGCTCACGACCTGACACGACCAGTACCTGAGCCACCAAAACAATTATCGCCGAAAAGTAGCTCATCTTTTAGTTCTTATAAAAGTAATTCCGATAAGGAGTTTTTGCCTACACCTGAACAACCAAAACACTATCTCATTACTTCAGAAGATTTTAACGATCTAATTAGAGATTTAAATTTGCCAAAAAATAAAGCAGAGCTTCTAGGCTCTCGGTTAAAACAGTGGAATTTGCTTGATGATGTTAAGATCACGGATCAGCGGACTAGGCATGAAATGTTTGCAACGTTTTTCACGAAGGAAGATGGACTTTGTTTTTGTAATGACATTAAAGGTATGTTTGAAGCAATTGGCATACCCTGTGTCCCTAGCGAATGGCGTTTATTCATTGACGGCTCTACAAAAAGTTTAAAAGGAGTTCTATGGCACAACGGAAATAAATTTCCGTCTCTTCCAATTGCTCACTCAGTACATCTTAAAGAAAATTATGAAAGTGTCTAAATTTTGCTTGAATCTGTAAAGTATCGTGAGTATAACTGGGAGCTGATTGGAAATTTAAAAATGGTGGGATTTCGAATGGGGCTACAGGGTGGATATACAAAGTATCCGTGTTATTTGTGCTTGTGGGATAGCAGAGCGGATTCTAAACATTATATTCAACGGTCATGGCCTGTAAGAACAGAATTGTGTGTCGGAAAACAGAACGTCAAATTTGAGCCGATTGTTGAAGCGGAAAAGGTGTTAATGCCGCCTTTGCACATTAAGTTAGGGTTGATGAAACAATTTGTTAAAAAACTGGATGAAACTTCAGAAGCTTTTGGATACTTAAAAAAATTTTTTCCGAAGTTATCGGAAGCAAAGGTTAAAGCTGGGGTTTTTGTTGGTACGCAAATAAGACAGATATTCGCCGATGAAAAATTTCCAACGTTGCTGAATCGTACTCAAAAAGCAAGTTGGAACAGTTTTAAAGCAGTAGTTTCTGGATTTTTAGGAAATAATAAAGCTGAAAACTACGAAAA
This sequence comes from Cotesia typhae, assembly GCF_013202065.1. NCBI lineage: Eukaryota > Metazoa > Arthropoda > Insecta > Hymenoptera > Braconidae > Cotesia > Cotesia typhae. Next base: position 1,343,689 of record NW_027423760.1, on the reverse strand, counting down.
GTTGGTTGAGGATATGCTTACAAATTTTAAGTCCATGGGCTGCAGGATGTCATTAAAAGTACATATGCTGCATGCTCATTTGGATAAATTTAAAAACAATATGGGAGCCAATTCCGAAGAGCAAGGAGAACGTTTCCATCAGGACATCATGAATTTTGAACAACGCTATCAAGGCCAATACAAAGAAAACATGATGGGCGACTATATTTGGGGTTTATTGAGAGAAAGTAGCTATGAACATAAAAGAAAAAGTAAAAGTGTGCACTTTTAAGTTATTTTCCACTTTTCTGTAAGCTAATTTGATAGTAAAACTTAATAAAAATAATAAACATTTTTATTTCAATAGTTTTATTTGCAATCAAAAATTAAAATCCGAGATTTTTAAAAATTTCATTCAATCAGTCTTTTAAGCACAAAAGCAAAGTTTTTCATGCCATATATTTTTTTCAGTCTTATTACGACCTAAACTACCGAAATTTAATGCTTTGCAATCAAAGTCAAATTTCATGTTGACCCGTGTAATAATAATAATAATAATAATAATAATAATAATAATAATAATAATAATAATAGCGGTGCTTGCTACGTGGCCTCCAAGCGGCGCATCGCGGAAAACGCAGACCATAACATCAGGTCTGTAGGCGAACGACGTAGCCCGTGCAGTGGGCCAACTACCCACTGCATGGAAATAACTGAGTTACCACAAGATACCAACTCAGAAGTGCTCCCCACAACCGGTCCTTTTCGGATGAGGACCATTCATCAGGTGGGAGGAGCACGCCGGACCCGATGAAAGATGACGACCCTGGCAACTTAAGGACTTACTTTAAGTGGACGGAGGAACTGAGAGTCGATCTCATGGTGTGCTACCAACGTAGCGAGCCGGGGGTGAGCGGCTATATGGCCCGGATGCACACTCTTTGGAGTGATATGCATCCGGAGCTAGCGCATTTTACGCCCAAACACCTGCGTAATTATGCCGCTCATCTTCGGCGAAATAGAAGATCGCTTGTGCCGGACAGAAGGCAGTCTAATAGACTTTCCTTTCCGGCGCAACTACACCAAGAGCGACGCCGTTCCTCCTTGGACAACAACAATCCCTTTGTAGGACGGCAAGTAAGTATATCTAAAAGATAACTTACTCCCAACAACAGCTTGACGCGGTAAACGAAGATCTCCGTGCAGCCAT